>NC_136977.1:12429151-12996651 GCF_032717465.1 Coenobita brevimanus
CGCGTACCACCATTACCACCAGCATTAGTGCCACCTCTACCACCATTACCAGGGGCGTGTTGGCAGTTACCCCGGCCTGCCAATGACCCAGTGATGTAAATATGTTGTGACGGTGCTCGGCGCGTCCTCCCTCCCTCCCTGCACCTGCTCCTTCCCTTCCCATTCCATCCTCATCCCTACTACTCCTTTCTCCATTCCCCTTTTCCCCCTTCCAGTCTCCCATCTTCTCCATCCCCTTCTTTCCTCCCTTCCCCTCCTCTCTCCCTACCCCTATTCTTTCTTTCTTCCTTCCCATCCCCTCATATTGGCAATTGTTCCTTCCCTTCCCTTTCTCTTCCCCAGCCCCTTCTTCTTTCCCTTCCCTCCCTCTCCCTACCTCCCTTCGCTTCCTTTCTCTTATTCTTCCTTCCCACTTCCTTCCCTTCTACATCCCCTCCTCACCGCTTTTTCATTCCTTCGTCCACTGCCTTCCGTTTTGCCTTTTTCTGTTTATGTTTCCCTCCCTTCCCTTCCCTCTTCCTTTTTCATCTCATCATTCATATCTGACTGTCATTTTTCGTACCTCTGCCCCCCCCCCCTCTCTCTCTCTCTCTCTCTCCCTCCTTTCCTGTGGTTCCCGCCAGCGTCCTCTCTCTCTACACTCTATTGCTTCACTTCCTTTCTGTGCCCGACTTTACACATAAATGGCAATGAGGCGCGAGTATATAATCATGCAAAAATCACGCTATATAAAATTCAATAAAAAACTGTACGACAAAAGCAAAGAAGTAGGAAATGCAAGCACTGACACTCGAAAAACAAGCAAGGAAATTGGAAAAGCGAGCAAAGAAATTCGAAGAGGATGCAAGATGAGAAAAGTATGCAAGGAAACTGAAAAAAAGTATGCAGGGAAATTCGAACGGTAAACAAGGAAATGGGAAAGTAAGCAAGGATATTGGAAAAGTAAGCGAGGAAACGGAAAAGTAAGCAAGAACATGGAAAAGTAAGAAAGAAATTGGGGGAAAAAAGCAATGAAATGTGATAATCAAGCACAGAATGAGTGAAACTGGAAAAGCAATTAAAGATACTGAATAGACAAGCAAGGAAATTCGAAAAGCAAGGAAGGAAACTGGAGAAGCAAGTGAGATAATTGGCGAGACAAACAAGGAAACGGGAATGGCAAGCAAGGAAACTGGAAAAAACAGAATCGGAAAAATGCAAGCAACGAAAAATAATAGAAAGCAATGAGGCGCACACGAGAGAGAGAGAGAGAGAGAGAGAGAGAGAGAGAGAGAGAGAGAGAGAGAGAGAGAGAGAGAGACAGACAGACAGACACAGAGAGGTGCATTTCTGTATTACGCATGCATCTCTGTGTGCGTGTATGCCTGTTACGTCAGTCATGCGTACGTCTGCGTGTGTGTGTGTGTGTGTGTGTGTGTGTGTGTGTGTGTGTGTGTAATATTAACATAATGGCGGGGAGCAGAAGGGGTGCTTGCCACACTGCTACTACTCTGCATACACAACGCGTCTCTCTACAGTATTTACCATATCGACTGAACCCCTTCAAACCGATGACGTATTTCAATGTTATATTATATCTTCCTTCAGGCGATTCTATGTGACTTATGAGACCTCTGCTATACCCTTTCTACTTTAACTTGGCTCAAATTTTCGTCTTCTTGCAGCTTATTTCACGTAGCTCAGTGGGAGTAAAAGACATCGCTACGGCTGTACATACTTTACAAAACACTTCTTATGACTAGTGTTCTTTTCTAGTGTTAATCCATTGTTACAACTCAGCATTCAAGATGGAGAGATGGCAATTTTAGGCCAAGTTAGAGTAAAGTAGGCATAATGAAAAGGTTAATGAAGGCTATATCTAACCTATCCAAAAATTTATCCAAAGGTGAATAAAACCGTCTAGAAATGACAAGAATAAACTACAAAGGTCTCACTGGACTAAAAAGTGTTAATCTGTACATCTAATGCCAGACGATTTTTTTTTTCAGCAGCGAGTCATGGGAGCCTGAGTGTTAATTTGAACTGAAAGATGATGTAATGACAACGAAAATACGACACAGCACAGACTCTTAACCCCTTCAACACCGTGACGTATTAGGCTACTATAGTTTATTCTGTCATCTCCAGACGATTTGATCTGGTTTGGGGTAATTTTTCGAACTGGGGGATTTGATACAGCCATCATTTACAAGAGGTGTCCCATACGCTGAACAAAATCGTCTGGTAGTACTAAGAGTATATGAAAAGAAGTCGCGATATCAACACACTGTAACTGTGGTCGTCTTCAACATTAACAACGTCAGAGTAAAGGCGGCGGCACACGCTTGACCTTGGCAGTACCGGGGTGTTAGATAGTGTGTACATCCGTCCGTCCCCCCGGCTGTCTGTCTGTCTATCCGTCACTCCTTGTTATCCCTCACGACTGTACTGACGGTCCGGGCTTCTTTCATTGTACTGTATGAGTCTCAGTCTATGTGTCTGCTTCCTCTTCTGTCAGTCTGTTTGTTACTCGTTTGATAACCAGGATAACTGTAGTGACGGCCTCGCCTTCTTATATTGTACGTTCTCTTTCTGCTTCATTCTTTGCCTCTTTTTTTTTTTTCTGTCGGTCCCTTCAAACGTGTTCCCCCCCCCCACCTCTATGTATGTGTTAATGTATGTATATATGCACACATACCTACTTCCTCTTCTGTTTGACTGTCTTCCACTTCATGTTTCTCTCCCTCAGTGTGCATGCATATGCATATGCATAGTGTGTGTGTGTGTGTGTGTGTGTGTGTGTGTGTGTGTGTGTGTGTGTGTGTGTGTGTGTGTGTGTGTGTGTGTGTGTGTGTGTGTGTGTGTGTGTGTGTGTGTGTGTGTGTGTGTGTCCTTGTTATCCCCTTCGTCTGTCAGTCAGGACGTGGTACCCGACAACTCGAGTGGCGGTCTGGCCTTCTTTTATTGTGTGTCCTTTGAAGTTCGTCTGTCTTCTCGTTTTGCTTGTCTCTCTGTCTCCTCCCTCATCTCTCTGTCTGCTTCCTTCCTCTTCTTTCTGCCTCCTTCCTCTTCTCTCTGTCTCATCCCTTTTTTTTTCCACCTGTCTCCTTCCTCCTCTATATATTCGTTTCCCACTTCTGTCTGCCTCAACATTCTGTCTCATATATTTCTGTGTTCCTAAATGATGTAATATATCGTCCCTCCCTTCCTCCCTCTCCCTAACCCCTCTTCCTTTATTCCACTTCTCCCTCTCAGTCTCCTCTCCCTCCAGCTCTTTCCTCCACCTCGCTCCACCCTCTACTCCCACACTCTATCCCCACCTCTCCCTCCTCCTCACATTCCCCTCCATCCTTCTCCCTCAACACCCACACTCCATTCCACCACCCCTCCCTCCACTTTCACTCTTCAGCACACAACTGTATCTTATAATTTATCATTGTTCCCACTTCCTTCTCTTACATCCTCTCATATCCCCTTTCTTTTTCGTTCTTTACATATCACTTAGTTAATTTTTTCCCTATTTATATTCACATTTATAATACATTCTTGCTCTACTTATTTCTAAAAGACCATTGTGCTGGTATTTGGTACACATTATTTTACTTTCTTAGTAATTCAGCTCGGTCCCTATCATTGTTCCTTCTTCCTTCAAGTACACCTTCTGACGACTTTCTCGCCTTCTCTTCATCACATTCTCCGATTCAAATACTTACACCTTTACTTTTTAATAACTGCTGTATTTCATTCTCTACACATTCCTACCTCATTCTGTTACGAGTTCATCTCTCTCTCTCTCTCTCTCTCTCTCTCTCTCCATACCATTTAACTACGTTTTCCAATTAACACATATAATCACACATATTTACTTATACATTACATACAGCTATATTATTTTCCCTTCCTTACATATTGCATAATTCTTTCACCAATATTTTCTTTGTTACATTCAGCTCAATCCATCCCGACCGCACATACACGAACATAAACATAAAGCCACGTTGTCTTTTAGGTTCCTTGTAATCTAGGCAGCTTGCCATATTCCACCTACACACGCATCTCTCTCTCTCCCTCTCTCTCTCTCATTTTCTCCTTCCACTTATCACCACTCATGAAAGACTTAACTCCTCTTCCTTCCTTCCTCCTACTCTTCGCTTCTTCTCTTTCTCTTCTCTCCATACACTCACACACCACTTCTCCATTATTCCCTATCTCCTTTCCTTCCTTTTCCTCTCTCTGTTCTCCGTTCTCCCCTCTTTCCATTCCTTTCTCTTGCCTCTCTTCTCCGCTGCTCTTCCCTCCTCTCCTCCCACTCACCACCTTTCCATCTCTACGTGCCTCCCTCGCTCCCATCCCCTTCTTTCCTTCTTTCCCTACTCTTTCCTCGTTTTGTTTCTCGTACATGTTTTCCAGCCCATCCTCATTCTCCCAATCACCACTTCTCAATCACTTTCTTTCCTCCTTCTTCCTTCTGTCCTTCTATTTATTTCCTTACTCTTCCCTCCTCCCCTTCCTTCTTCCTACACGTCCCTCCTCCTCCCTCACTTAACCCCCCCCCCCTTTCTCCTCCTGCACGACTACGAGAACCAGGTATAGGTAGGGTAAAAAGTTGGTCTGCATTTGAGCACGTCTGTCTGGCTGTCTGTGCAGGTGAGACAGGGGACAAAAAATGAGGAAGAGAGGTAGACAGAGAGAGGGATGGATGGATTAAAGTGGAGGTGGGAACGTCAGAAAAGGAGGGCGAAAGTAGCTGTGTAGGAGTCAGGATGTGTGTGTGTGTGTGTGTGTGTGTGTGTGTGTGTGTGTGTGTGTGAGAGAGAGAGAGAGAGAGAGAGAGAGAGAGAGAGAGAGAGAGAGAGAGAGAGAGAGAGGATGCGGTAGCGTGGGAATGGTAGGTGGTGAATATGACGGAGAGGTGGATGTGTACAGTCAGGATGAGTGGTACACAGAGAGAGGGTAGAAAGAGGGAGGGAGATAGAGAGGAATGGAAGGATAAAGAGGAGGTGAGAGCCTGGGAAGGAGAGATGGAGAAGAAGAAAGAAGTAGATGTGTGGGGGCCAGGATGGATGCAGAAGGAAAGAGAAAGAGAGAGAGGTAGACACAGAAGGAGATAGATTACGCAATGAGCAAAAGAGGTACAGAGGGAGAGGAAAGTGGAGGTGAAAGCGTGGGAAAGAAAGGTGGATACAAGGATGCAGAGGTAGTTTTGTAAGAGTCAAGATGAAAGGTAAATCGTAAAGGATACAGAAGATGCCGACATGTTCGTGAGACCAGTTGAACAGAGAGGGAGCTACGCCACGAGAATAAGGACAATGGTAAGAATTCAGAAACAAAGGTTAATGACAAGAACGGGACGACCGTGAACGAGAATAAGATATCAAAACCAAAAGACTGAAAAATTAATATCGGTCTACTTTCCTCAAGAACTAGAATTTTGTCTTCATCCAGTACACTTCCTATGCCACTCCAGCCGCCATAGGGTCGCCAGGGAGGGCAGTAATTTGTGAGCAAGTAGAATGTACCCTCTCATAATCCTACACTTTGAGGTAAAACAGTGTGATATAAGTGAGAGACGGTGTCTGCCGTGGCATACTTACGTAAATTCGATTGGGAGAGGTAAATGAGAGGTGAAAGTAGGGTGTGACGATATGAGAAGGGGAAGTGTGAGAGATGGAGGTAGGGGTAGGAGAAAACGAAAGAATACGATGACAGGAAAAAGGATATTATACATATATATATATATATATATATATATATATATATATATATATATATATATGCAGATGGAGAGAACACAATATAATTTTCCACTTCTTTCAAAAATCTTTCCTTCTAATTCAACCATACGACACAGAAACGAACACTTAAAACAAAGCACACACATATATATACATACAAGAGAACTTCCCAGACCTTGAAAAGAACTACAGTATTTTCCTCCCTGTGTAACTTTCTCTTTGCTCTTCCATTTGTGAAAAACAATGGATGATATTAATGCAGCCAAGTATTTGCAGTCAATTTCTGGCCCGTCCGCTACAGGCCAGCCGTGGGCATAAACAGTTCGGCTCCTAATCCCTTTTAATTTCCTGCTGTGTACTGGATAACGTTATGACCATTTTTGCGACCAACTTTTTCCTCTCGTTTATTCTTTTACTTGCTCCAGTTATTCTTATCTACAGTATGATTGTGTTAACTAATTTAACTTCATATTTGCAAATGATTTCTTTACTCGTGAATTCTTTATTTCGATTATTTTAATTTGTCACACAAGATTAATTTTGCTAATGCTTTGAATATATATATATATATATATATATATATATATATATATATATATATATATATATATATATATATATATATATATATATATATATGAGCAAGTAACAGCGGTATTTTGCATTTTTTTCGTTAATTTTTTTTATTCTAACACACATTTGGGATTATGGCGGTCTCTGAATGTTCATTAACTTATCTTAATTCTCATTTATGATACACCAAATAAAATTTACCGCTATTTCTTAGTTCGATTGCAGATGGATATTTACATACCGCTCCTACAATGAATTATTTTGTGCTGTTTTGGCAACTATATTCAACCAAAGTTATAATACTTATTTACACTACACTAATTTACGGCTCATTCTTCACTTCCAGCTGCTTCTATTATTCCATTTTCAGTTGCTTCACACTTGCTCAATTTCAGTTGCTTCTACCCTTCTTTTCAGGTATTGTACTTCACTCAATCTCATTTTTGCTGCTTCATTCTTCCTCATTTTCAGTTCCTTTAATTTTCTCTCATATCTGGTACACTGTTTTAATTTCATGGCTGTTTTCCACTTACCTTTATTAATTCCACTGACTTTATTGTTACAAAGCTGAATTAATTTTACTACTATTTCCCGTGTATTTATTTTCTTACATTACTTCTGTGTCCTCTCCACAACATAAACTTTTCCACCGTATTGGCGTTTACATTTTATTATACCAATTACTTATCATACCAACTTATTATATCAATTCATTATACAGATTTCTTTTATTTCAAACATGTCTATTCTCCTTATTTATTTCTTATTGTATTTCTTTAATGACTTTCCCTTCATATGTCTTTTATTCCAGCATCACTATCAACTTTACTGTTGTTTTTGGATTTGTGTCTGTCTGTATAATGCTTTATTTTATTTTTTTTTATTATTCCAATGTCTTTTCATATATGTAACACTCGTTCTTCCCGTGTCCCACTGGAACGTACTCTTTTAACTTCTTTCATCCCAGTCTCCCTATCAATTTCCTGCCGTTTTTGCATTTGTATCTACTTCTTTATGTTTTGTTTTTTTCCCTATTATTTCAGTATCTGTACAATATTCGTTCTGAACGCATCATGAACCTGCTCTTTTCTTTTTATATTTATTCCAATTTTCCCATCTATCTACCGTATATAATTTTTTGCACTGGTATCTATCTCTTCCATGCTTTATTTTATTTATTGCAATGCTCCTATCTCCCCTGTATATTTTCTACTGCGATACTTAAGGACTTCCTCTTCTTGATAAGGTCATCCCGCCTCGCTCTCACCGTTAGCCCTGTGTTACCTGGGAGTATGTAAATAGAAGCTGGTTAGGAGGAAGGTGAGCAGACAAGGTAAGAGGGGGAGAAAAAGTGAGAAGAAAAAGATGGAGAATAGGGAGCGTGGACTAGGAGGGAGAGAGGATTGAGGAGAGAAAGAGGAAGGAGGTGGGCAGACAGGGTAGGTGGAGGAGAAAAAATTGGGAGAGAGACGAAGGACAACAGAATAAAAAGAAAGTGGAGGAAGAGAAAACTAGTGAGAGAAACAGAAGGTAAGCAGACAAGAGTAGGCTGGGGGAATAACGTGGGAAGAGAGAGATGGAGGAGAAAAGAAAGAGAGGGGACTTGGTGAGAGAAGTGGACGGGGGCGAGCAGACAAGGTAGGAGAGTGAAAAAGGAGACGTAAGAATGAACTGAAGAAAAATAAATGGGTAACCACTTGACTATGATGTTTTATATTTTACTAGTGCTTGCCCGCAACCACCCGCGGGACTAAATAATAGCCTTTCCATCACAAAAAGCTTGCAAATACCATTAACTTTGTTTTCATACCGTTACCGAGGCCACAATGACCAATTCTGATCACAACATCGAAAAAAAAATATACATATTTTCTGATATTTTTGTGTGTCGCAATTTCCAACAATTCGTGCGTCGCGTCGCGCGCGATCGCCAATTTTTTTTTTTTTTTTCTGAAACTCCCTGCACTTACCCCGACCTAATGCGAAAAGAATCAGGTCGATATCCATTACCGTTCTCATGAAAGAAACGAACAAACTCACAGACAGACACATACATACACAGCTTGACTTTATTTAGATTACTGCTGCCTCCAGATGTTTTTATTCACCTTATGACAGACTTTTGAACTCAAGTGTTCAACATAGCCTTCATTAACCCCTTCGCCGCAAGACGTTCCCCCTAAAAATAAAATCGTAGTGAAGCGGTTTACTTTAAAAAAAATATAGATGATTCGAAGTGGAGAAGATATTGCATGGCAGAAATTACTAATGAGATGAAGGAGCGAACGAAAGGCGAGGGAATACAGAAGATATTTAATATGTGAAGGAATGTGATGAAATGGGGGGATGGTGGCACAAGGGGAAAAGGAAAGGCATGGAGTGAGGAAGTGGGGAGTACTGATGGAGGTAAAGAATGACAGCAAAGGAAAATGAGGGTCTGAGTGTGAAGAGAGAGGAGACGAAAGGAGAGGAGAGGAGAGATGAGGGGCGAGGAGAGGAGAGAGGAAAGGATAGGTCATAAGGAGGAGAAGAGGAAGATATGACCTTAAATGAGATACTTTTACCTTGTGGAGCAACAACAATCCATCATTTGCGAAGATTTGGTAACAAATGTCAAAGTGAGAGAGAGAGAGAGAGAGAGAGAGAGAGAGAGAGAGAGAGAGAGAGAGAAATATGAAGGGAGTGGAGTGAAGAGAGGGAGGGAGGAGTTGAACTATCTATATAAGGGATTTCCGCCGACATAGACCCTCATCTCTCTCTCTCTCTCTCCTTATCCCCCTCGCTTCTCTCTCTCTCTCTCTCTCTCGGTAATGTTCAGCTTTCATCTATGAAGTTTTTTCTTCCGAGTTTCTGAAGGATGGTGGTGTCAAAACCTTCTCTACACACATAAACAGACCGCCCAAACACACACACACACACACATACAACTAAAAGACAGCGGTAAACAAGATGAGGGTGTAGGCGAGGTAGGGTCACTGCTCTCTCTCTCTCTCTCTCTCTCTCTCTCTCTCTCCTTCATCTATTCGACTATCGGTCTACCGCATCCTCTCACTCCATCTCATCTTCCGACATTCACACAAGACGGGGAAAGATAACACATTTCCGACGGCACATTACATAAAAAAGTAAATAACGAAAAACATATGTACAAACGATTACATATGAAGTGTTAGTGATGATGATGATGATGATGATGATGATGATGACGATGATGGTGATTGTAAAAGTCTATTATATGAAAGAAAAACCGTGGGAATAAATGACAAGCAGATATATAAGGAAATTAAAGCATACAGGACAGCAAATAAAAAGGGGGAACCACAATTGTCAGTCACATATATAGGGAGAACCTTGAATAAAAACACGTGATAAAAAGAGAAATTAGGGAAGGTAATGGGGTGGTTTTCTTTATCTTTACTTCTATAGAGAATAAGACAATGGTAAAAATCTGGAGACGGTCGAGTTTACACAGGTCAGCTCTTTAAGTATGGTGACGCTTTCTTTCCTTTCAAATTCTGCTTTCATCCGGCGAGTTTTTATCAAGTCTGAAGGGGGCCATGCGTAGCGCTCGGCTCAAAATCGGTCACATAAGCTAAATAAAAAGCTCAGGATAGCATGTATAAAATAACAAAATATATATCCTGATAATATGATAAAAGCAGCAAAAAAATTAAAGGTAAACAACAATATACACAGTTTCCAATTTCTTTATTCTGAGGAGGCCGTCTTAATGAGTAAAATAATACGGGGATAACAACACTAAAAAAAATATCCCCGTACTATGAGATGCAATGGAGAGTGTATTTACTATCAACAGAACACTCTGGTGGCAACAAGAGAATTACGATAACACATAAATAAAATAAACTCCCTCGCCCCTCTTCCCTTACTGTCGTCCCTGATATCAGTAAGGTGAGTATCAGGTGACTCCATCCACCTAGCTTAATTAATTACCTCAGCCAGCTAATTAATGCACTGAGACTTCACAAACATGCCTTTTTTCACAATGGGGGTAGCAGGATGGAGAGATGGAAAGGAATGAAGAAAGAGGAAGAAGGAAAAGAATGAAAGAAGAGGAAGATGAAAAAGAATGAAGAGGAAGATGGAAAAGAATGGAGGAAGACGAAGATGGAAAAGAATGAAGGATGGGGAAGATGGAGGAAGAGGAAGATGGAAAAGAATGTGGGAAAAGGAAGATGGAAAAGAATCAAGGATAAAGAAGATGGAAAAGAAAGAAGGAAGAGGAAGATGGAAAAGAACGAAGAGGAAGATGGAAAAAGAATGAAGAGGAAGATGGAAAAGAATCAAGGATGAGGAAGATGGAAAAGAATGGAGGAAGAGGAAGACGTAAAAGAATGAAGGAAGAAGAAGATGGAAATGAATGAAGGATGAGGAAGATGGAACAGAATAAAGCAGGAGGAAGATGGAAAAGAATGAAGGAGGAGGAAGATGGAAAAGAATGAAGGAAAAGGAAGACGGAAAAGAATGAAGGAAAAGGAAGACGGAAAAGAATGAAGGAAAAGGAAGACGGAAAAGAATGAAGGAAAAGGAAGACAGAAAAGAGTGAAGAGGAAGATGGCATAAAGAAGAAGGAAAATGGACGCAGCAGCAAAAAGGAGGAAAGTGGAGGAAGAGGATGAAGCGTGATGAGGGGAATTGGAACAGGGGAAATGGAAAAGGGGTGACAGAAGAGGGGAAGAGGAAAACAGAACATGAAAAGTCTCTCAATAACGAAAGTGGTACGTAAACAGCGAGAATAGCGTGGGAGAGAGAGTGCGAGCATGGTGGACTGCAGTGTGAGTGAGGCAGAAGGCACGTGGGGTAAAGTGAGAGGAAAATAGAAGTAAGTGACGTGGGAAGCAAGTCAACCTTAGGAAGAGAGACATAGGGAGAGGTACAGAAAATGTGGGAGAAGTAGAGGAATGGTGGACGAGGCAAGAGTGGTGCAGGAGAGGCAGATGAAGTGCCGAACAGGTAAGAAAGGGATAGGAGAGGCAAGGTTAGCGTGGAGAGGCAAAGTGCAGCATTAGAGATGAAGGAGAGGGCTTTTAGCAGGGCGTGGGAGATTTTGGGGCAGCGTGGGAGAAGGCAGATAAAAATGGGAAATGGATCATGGCTATCAGGAGAGCATGGGAGAAGATGGGGCAGCGTGGGAGAGACAAAGGCAGCGTGGGAGACGCAGGGGCAGCATGGAAGAAGGAAAGGAAGCTTGTGAAAGGCAGGGACAGCGTGGGAGACAGAGGCAGAGCAGCGTGGGAGAGGCAGAGGCAGCGTGGGAGAGGTAGAAGCAGCGTGGGAGAGGTAGAAGCAGCATGGGAGAGGCAGAGGCAGAGTGAGAGTGGCAGAAGCAGCGTGGGAGAGGCAGAAGTAGCGTGGGAGAGGCAGAGGCAGTGCGGGAGAGGCACAGGTTGCGTGGGAGAGGTAGGTGCAGTGTGGTAGAGGCATAGCCAGCGTGGGAGAGGCAGAGCCAGCGTGGAAGAGGCAGAGCCTGCGTGGGAGAGGCAAAGGCAGCGTGGGAGAGGCAGAAGCAGCGTGGGAGAGGCAGAGGCAGCGTGAGAGAGGCAGAGGCAGCGTGGGAGAGGCAGAGGCAGCGTGGGAGAGGCAGAGGCAGCAAGGGAGATGGAGGAAACGTATATAATGAGGGTCCAGCAGGGCGACCACTTGCCAGCCTATTCTCTCTCTCTCTCTCTCTCTCTCACACACACACACACACACACACACACACACACACACACACACACACACACACACACACACACACACACACTGACTTGCTAAACGTAGATATGGTAAAATTAGACTAATCAAAAAGCACTGTATTTGTGAAGACAGGACAACACGAGCTTAGCTCAAATCTTGCATACTTCAACTGCGTAAAACACACACACACACACACACACAAACACACACACACACACACACACACACACACACACCACCTTACACACACACACCACCTTACACACACACACGCACAAAACACCTTGCACATACACACACCTTGGCTGCACTCCAGACCTTGGCTCACGTCCTCTCCTCTCCAGACCCTAGTCCAAACTCCCCTTATTTACCCTGCCACTATTTTAGGCATTCGTCTCAGCCTAATTCACAAAGCAATCTCACGTCTGTTTGCTCAGACTATATGCTTCACTTCTGCCCACGTCTCTTTTTGCTCGAACACCAATACAAAACCTCAGAGTAAAGCAGCACGGCTCTTAGATGTTTTATACTGTGTGTGTGTGTGTGTGTGTGTGTGTGTGTGTGTGTGTGTGTGTGTGTGTGTGTGCGTGCATGCGTGCGTGTGTGTGTGTGTGTGTGTGTGTGTGTGTGTGTGTGTGTGTGTGAGTGAGAGAGAGAGAGAGAGAGAGAGAGAGAGAGAGAGAGAGAGAGAGAGAAATGGTTACAAAGGGATATAAACTAACTCGATCAACTCTACATAATAAAATAAATCCCACAGTTTTTATTCTTTGTTATGGTCAGACGTTTATATTCATGTAAGGGCAAATCCTGCTCTACAAAGGGTTAAGCATCAGCCCCTCCAAATAAGTCCTTGGACCCACCCGTACCAAACTCCCCAGCCAGCCAGCCCCACGACCCAGCCCACCACCATCGCCCATCTCGCCAGACCCCTCACAGCCAGTACCAAGGCCACACCAAGACACCATCACTGTATTATTTCACCGTGCCGCCCCATATACACCTCCCCACCATACATAACCCCACCACATAAACGCCACACTATACGGCGTTTGTTCTAACCTGACAAAGATACCTCGCCTCTTTCAGCTCAGCTGATGGCCACGTGTAATCAGGCTGTAGGCACGATTTGATTAGTACCCAATGAGGCGTATTCCAACTTTATGCCTAAGGCTCACTGAAAACCATGCTACAACGACTTAGTATTCAAGTTATGGGAGTGGTCCAGTTCAGTCATGTGAAAACAAACTTACTAGAGTCCCTATAACCCTTCTACTGTCATGGATATATTTAGGTATTTCGTTCAGGCTTATACTGGTGGACGGTTTCATCTGAATGTTTTTCGATTTGTCTCACGCCCCGTTCACAAACCTGCACCAGACCACCAAACACCATACAATACGCTAATATATTTTGCCTATACAATACATACCCGTAACACATCTGAATACAACACCATTTCGATCGGACACAATGATAATAAATAAACTTGACTATGCACTAAGGTCATCCACTACCGCAGCTGAGTGCACCACACAATATACCGCAACTTGACACAATTGCACATAAATCTCGGGCAAGCCACACAATGATCACGGCAAAGACTCCTGCCTTAGTGTTACCTCATCAACATCCGCTTCACCACACACACTGACACATTCACAACACAACAGCCTTACAATTAGGCTACCGCCACAGTAACAAAACAAACAAACAAGAATATAAACAAACATAAAAGCGCCACTTAAGTGACTATTGTAAACGTCACACACGTACATACATACATATATATATATATATATATATATATATATATATATATATATATATATATATATATATATATATATATATATATAATTTAAAATCATTTAAAATCTACTGTACGTTAAGTTTAGAGAAATGCGAATGAACGCACGAATCTCATGTTTATTTGGAACCAATGTTTAGACAGTTTTACAGTATTGAAAACCACAGATGTATTTATGAACGATTTCTCTCCACCCAAACCTCTTCAAAGCACGAACTGACACAACGAGCACGACAACCTCAATACAAGCAGAACACACCAAAGCAGGCACATGAAACAATGATGTACTCCTCAGGACATCACGGAACCACAGGTCTTGGTACAACAAAGCTAATTTCTGTACGTGCTATTCATGACGTTATCTCCACCAAAAAGTGCTTCAGTGTCCTAACGTACACGAGGAACACGACAACCGCAACACAAGACACACACATAAAACACGATGGACTGCTTAACACATCAACAACTCATAAGAATAACACAGGTATGGATGTCGTATTCAAGACATTACCTACTCCAAAGTAACTCGAATGAAAAATAGGGAAACGACAACCCCAAGACAAACACATCTACGAAAGACAAATTATGAAATACTATTCAACATAAAAAAAAAAAAATCCCAAAAATAATTTCTAACAAAAGAATTCCACAATATCAACGTACACGATCAACACGACGATCACAACAAAGGGCATACACATAATACCGTGACGTACTGTTCAACCAACAATCGAAAACCATCTTAAGATCGAGAACATTATCTACACCAGAAGTACTTCATAATGCGAACCTATACGACGAACATGACAAGAGCAACATAAACACATCAACAGAAGAGAAATGCATACAACACCATCAACGAAAGACAAGACAAACACACACACACAGCAATACCAACGAACTTCATGTCTGCGGGCCACAGGAACAATTATGGATATTATCTGCGCAAAAGTAATTCATTTTGCCGACCTACACGACGGCCATGCAACCCAAACACATGAAGATAAGACCAACACATAATCAGTGCCATTGAGCATAACGCAAACCACCATGTAAAAAGCAGGCGACGGGAATACAAAACAGGGACCACCAACCAACACTGTCCTCCCTCCCCCCCCCCATTCTCATTCTCCCCCCCTCCTCTCTCTCTCTCTCTCTTTCCCCGTGCCCATGTACAGTTGGGGACAAAAATTACCATATTATTCACCTGCGTCTACTTCACATTTAACATACTGGGCAATACGAAGGGTGATCAGAAAGTAATGACAGTTCGTGCTATAACATGAAAACCTTGAATGATGGGAGGTAGGGGAGCAAGGAGAGTGCAGAGTTGCCTGTCCTTACGAGTTTGAACTTGTCGCCGTATGCCTGACTTTTCTTGTTTTATTGTTGTGAGTGAATGCTTCACTCTTGTTTTTGCTCTCTGGCCAGAAACATGGATTACTCGAAAGAAGGCTGCAGGTTCTACATTTTTATGAGGTGGAAACTGGGAAAGAAAGCAACAGAGATTCGAGGGGAATTATTACAAGTTTATCCAGACACTACTCCTTCCCTGGAAACTGTTTCCCGCTGGATTCGTGCTTTCACAGCAGGAAAAACTGAATTGAAAGATGAACAACGCTCTGGACGCCCCCGGACATCCGTGACCGAAGCAACAACTGTCCGTGCACGGTCCATCATTGACGAGGATCCAACTGTAACTCTTAGGTTCTTAGCCTTGGAGCTTGATATCAGTTATGGGAGTGCATATGACATCGTGCATGAACAATTACACCTGAGGAAGAAGTGTTGTTGATGGATACCCCATTTGTTGACTGATGAGCAAAAGGCTGAACGGGTGAGGATTTGTCGTGTCTGGCTTGCTGAATTTGAACCAAATGGTCCAAAACGGTTCTCAGATGTTGCTACTGGAGATGAGTGTTGGATTTCATTCTTCACAACCCGTGACAAGCAGTCAAACATGGTGTGGTTGGGCGATGAAGACCCTCGACCTCAGATTTTGAAGGAAGGATTTCGCAGCCGGAAGCGCCTTTTCACCATCTTTTTCAATTCTCAAGGACCAATATGCGTGGATGTGATGCCTGAAAAGTCCACTATCACAGCCCAATACTACACAGACCAGGTCCTTCCACAAGTCTTGGAACACAAGGCCAACACCGCACCAACCCACCGTCGGTCTCGCCTTTTGCTGCACCACGACAATGCTGCACCCCACAAAGCTCGCCTCACTATGCAGTACCTAGAACAACAAGGTATAACTCTGCTCCCCCACCCACCCTACTTCCCTGACCTGGCTCCCTGTGACTTTTGGTTGTTTCCAAAAATTAAATCTGCCCTCGCTGGGAAGCAATTTCATCGCATCCAAGACTTGGCACGGACCGTCAATTCAGAACTCCGAAGTATACCGTCTTCAGAGTACCACGCTTGCTTCATGAAGTGGAGAAAGAGAATGGAACGCTGCATAGAGGTTGGAGGGGAGTACTTTGAAGGAATGTGAGTCATAGTTTGATAGTTCTTCATGCTAATAAAAGTTTATGGACTCACTGTCATTTCTTTCTAATCACCCCTCGTACACACACACACACACACACACACACACACACACACACACACACACCTCAGTAGCCAAATAACTTCAGTCCAGTCCATTCAGTGATTACTCCCTGACAGTAGAAAAGAACATGAGTAGAATGAGTAAGTTGGAGTGAAAGACAATGGGCGAGACGATGAGGCAGAGTGAATGTGACAGTTATGGCCTATTCATCATGGGATTTACCGTACATCTTTATTATTCATTCTGAGAGGGACCAGAATGACGCTTTATTGTATCTGTAGCTTTACTTTATACTGGTTTTGTCAGTAATGTAGCTCTATCATTTGTAGCTTCCCACGGTCACCATCTGTCCCTCTGTTTATATGCCTATTATCTATCCACCCACACATCCACCTACTTATGCAGCCAACTATCCATCCAACCATTCATCAGTCCGTCCATTCGCCTCTCTCTCTCTCTCTCTCTCTCTCTCTCTCTCTCCATCCATCTATCAGTCTTTTAAGTCACCAGCGACCATCCTTAACACTAAGGCAACACTGTAGTTAACTTATTACCTCCGCCAAGGAAGTTGTGTTTTACCCCGCGTTGGTTTGTCTCTCTGTTAGTGGGATTGCTCAAAGGTTATGAACGGATTTTGGTGAAATTTTGTGGAAGAGTGGGCCATGGACCAAGGAAGAAAAGATATAATTTTGAGACAGATCCAGATCCCGAATATCCCGAACAAAATATCCTTAACTTCTCAATGAATTTCAATGAAATTTTGTGGAAAGATGGGCCACGTACCAAGAAAGAATTGATTATATTTTGGGGCGGATCCGGATCCTTTTCAATGGCACTGACGGAAGTATGCGCTCTCTGAGCGCCTAGTTTACTGTAACATTTTCAGGTCTTCTTCTCTTCCAACCTAATGAAATCTTCCCCAGCTATCAGGTTATATCCAATCTCCAGGTAGATGATGATGATGATGATGATGATGAACTGTATGTAATGGTAGTGGTGTATCGGTGTGGATGTTGTAGCGTAGTGAGTCATATGTACCTTGCCTGTTTCGCCCTGCCATGCCCCTACACCCTCCCCTGTCCCTACACCATCCCCTCCTCCTCCTCTGCACTCCGGATACCCATAAATCCACCATCGCCGTTCTCGCTCCCTTTGTCTGTGCCGCGTCCTTTCACTCCATCTCCCTGGGACGTATGCTAGTTGGCTGGCATGATTTCGCAACGCCTATTCCTCAGCGATTATTTTGCATATTACACCTTGACTTCGCATACCAGGAGATTTTGTAACGCTTCTTCCTCGGCGATTTATTTTGCATATTACAGCCTGACTCTTCAGCCCGTGGACGTCCTTTTCATTTTGGTCTAGCTAGCCCACGATTATTTTATTTAACTCAGAAATGAGTTCTAGTATGAGAAGGGTTAATGAACACTATGTAATGCCTCAAATTCGTGTCTCTCCTTAACTGAGCAATCCAAAGGTAACATCTGAGCAAGATTTTTTTTACTTCCCGGGAGATTTGTCAAAACTGGAGGGGTTGAATAGCTTTCCTTAACCCCTTCTCTCGTAAAGGGCTCTAGCATGTTAAAGAAAAATCGTCTGGTGGTGGCAAGTTTAACATCAAAAAGTAGTCTTCGAGCTGAATGGTTAATCGTGCTACCTCCAGGCGATTTTATTCAGCTTAAGGGAGACTGGCTACTGAAGGTGTTAGATACGGCCTTCATTAACCTCTTCACAACTACAGCTCCTTCCATAATTCCATAGACTTGTATACTGTTGGTGTAATTACTAGTCCGTGAAGGGGATATAATTGTCCGCCGACAACTGGAAAAAAATACAAAGTTCTCTTTTCTCGACCACATCGTTAATTACTACAGTTTTTAGCATTTTAGGTGGTCTAGCTTTCCCTTGTACATATTAAACTTGTCTAACGTTGGCTAAAAACAAATAAAGAAACAAACAAACCGAAACAAAAACAAAAACAAAGAAAATATTATGTACAGTTAAAGGGGTAAGATGAACAAGAAGTCATCACGGCGAAAGAATTTTATCTGACTAACCTCGCTCTTCTTCGACTTAATCTTCATGGACTCTGTATCTGTCTTATCTATTCTTTATCACATCATTCACTTTCCCTCGTGGCTCCCAATTCTCTTCTCTTCCTTCTTCTGCTGCATCCAGACACTCCACGTATTCAATAGTAGTGGTTCTAAATATACTTCATCGATGTGTAGCAAAATACCATAACTACAGTCACTTCTTTACAACTGGTTCGTAAACGGGGGAAAAACTGGCACATCAGGCTTATAGATACTGAACTTATAACAGACAATAAATCCTTTGTAAGTCTTGTAACATAGTATGGATTTAGGGTCGTATCTAAATTTCGAAATCCGTCTTCCTTAGCGATTTATTCTTCACAGCACACTAGCATGTCCTTTCCCCTGTGACTGATGCAAACTACGCCATAATCTAAACGAAATAAACACCATACAAGAGACTGTTAAGATGGAACACGCAAAACAAATCGCAATGGAAGAGGCGCTACGGTATCTTCAACTCCAGTTACAGTATGGCAGAAAAAGATCGGACATGGCGAAATATAATAAACCATTTTATTCCCTGTTTCTCTAATACTCTTTGATCATACTGTACTTTTAACCTATTCAGTCAGGGTAATGGATGTTTATTTTATTTTATTTTTTTCCTTGATGTTACCAGGAGTTTATTAGATTTAGGAATGGCCGCTCATACTGAAGGGATCTATCGAAGCTGCATCTATTCTCCCAGCGTTAAGCGTGTATCCAATGCTGAATAAAACTGGCTGTAAATAAAAAAGAATACGCTGAAAAATACCTTACTAGATTCAGGGAGTCAAGTATTTCAGTCATCCCTTCCCTTCCCACTGTAACTTCCATCAATCTCCTCTACCGTACCATAAAATTAAAGTTTCATGTAGTCTGTCCCGCCCTCATTTAACATTTATCATTTACTGTCTTCTGCTTACTATTTATCGTATATTTTTAATTTTATCATCATTCTTTAGACTTTAACTTCATTCTCCCACCACCCCCATCATCCATCCCTTCAACCGTACCAATGAAAAAAAAAAAAATCATGCATTCTTTAATCATCAGTTATCGTGTTATTCGCCATCCCTTTCTACTCTTTACCGTATCTTTCTATTCCTTCACTCTTTTTCTCTATTTAATTTTAACTTCATGCACCCAAAGTGCTCTACCATAAATTTCTTCTAGTGTACTGTATCATAAAAACTTCATGTATTCTGTATCGCCATTATGTATCCTGTATTTTTTGCCGTCAGGTACTAACTCTTATCATGCCCTTTCTATTCTACGATACTAACCTTTTCCACCGTGTCCTCCAGACCCCACAATCCCCCCTCATCAATCTTCTACTGTACCCTAAATCGCTAATGAATTCTGCAGGGTATCTTCCTCATTTATCTTGCACAGTATGGCTCACCGGCCCTTCCCCACTTCTAATCCTTTTGTACTTTCCATTCCCTTTCAACTGTACCTCAGATTTCTATGTATTCTTCTAATGTATAAGCAAGGACAAAATTTCGTCTATTATTTCACCGCCTCTGCTTTTCATTTTCCTATAATGGCTAATGGTCCTAAGCTGAAAGAGGGTTGGTGTAATCCTTTGCCCATGGACGATTCTCTCTTATACGAAGCGTTGGAGAGGAAAGTGACGGATATGTCCAAGTGTGAAGTAAATGCAGTGGCATAGTAAGAGTACTTTTGTCCCTGAACGAACCCTCCATAAAAACTAGGTGTAATAACAATCTCCCTTACTTACCCTCACCTATCCTGCAATATATCACTTCAGCCCTTTCCTACTCTAGCCCGTGACCTTTATATTATCTGTTCCTTTTTCACCCTACCCTCATGGACCCAAAATCTCTACCATCAATATCTTTTACTAAGCCCTAAAACACTAATCAATTCCACGGCGTATCCTCCTCATTTACCTCGTATTATATCGCTCACCGTCCATTTCCTAGTCCTTCTCATGCCCTTGTATTTTCCATTCCTATTTTACTTTGGTCAGATAAGCTCGCCCTGCTGCACTACACTTCGGGCATATCCGTCGCTTTTTTCCCTGATGCACCATACCAAAGGGAATCACCTGGGATAAGACACACACAAAGACTGCCGCAACTTAAAAGCACTGGCAAGAAGGAGGTGAGCAGCAGAAAAAGTAAAATACTTTGCAAACTCTTGTCCCCAGCAGAAAAAGTGAAATATTTTGCAAACTCTTGTCCCTTAACTTAAAATTCCACGTATGCTGTTAATGTACCCCATAAATATTTCACGTACACAAGGTAATATCGGTGCACATTTGGCCCGAAACAATTTGACGCCACGGACGATGGACTGTAGAAATGTTTGATGATTTTTTCCCCCTTGTTGTCAAACATGCTTACATAAATATGTCACAGATAGGTTTCTTATGACAATTTATGGCTGATATTGTTAGTGGATGCATATTCAGATGATGAACGATTAATTTTCCAAGTACTGCACAAGCTATATCGATCATTTCGGAAATCATCGTACCCCTCCTGCGTGATACTTTTTTTTACCTTGTGTACTGTAGGAGTAATTCTAACGTCCCCATTTTTCCCGTGTCTCATATCTCTGGGGCCCATATTCTAGGTGACGTAGGGGGCTTCGCAGCCACTCTTCCTTAGCAATTATATTTTGCATTATACACTTTAACATTTTCCTGAATATCATAAATATTATTTTAATATCGACACAGTTTGCATCAATAACATGCAGGTAGATACTGAAGTGTAGTAAAGTGTATAATAAATCGCTAAGGAAGACGTGTTACGTAATCTCCAAAGCGTCTTAGAATACGGCCCTGTACCACTCTGTCTCTTTCCTACTCACTTATCCTGGCCTTTATACCATCCTTTCCCCTTTGCACTATCTTCATGAACCCCACAATTTCCATCATCAATCCTGCACCGTGCCATCCCCCATCCCAGGTACACTCCACCACTGCACCTTCTTACCCACCACCGAGCACCCCTTCATTTGCATGTACCCTACCCTGCCTTCACCCATCATGCCTCCACCGTACCACATTGCCGTAATTTGCGCCTGTACCGTGTCATAATTCTTCGGTTACGTTCCTGTGTATCTGGTTTCACCTTGACTGTACCCTTTTTTGAAGTGTTTGTACCCTTCCTGTACGTCTCCAAAGTACTTCCCTAATTCTTCTTTCTTTTTATTTTTTATTTATTTTTTTTTTCACCATCTAACCTCTCGCATTCCATCTCCTCCCCCAAACCACCCCACCTCCCCCAGTACCACCATCGGTTCCCCAGTACCACCAACCCCCCCCCCATACCACTCGTCCCCCAAAACACATAACTTCCCTTATACTACCCAACTTCCCCCCACACCACCCTCCCCCACGTCACCCAACCTCCCTCATACAACGCACCCTCCCCCCACACCACCCAACCTCCCTTGTATCACCCAATGTCCCACCATCTTCAGACCACTTCATCTCCCTAATTATCCTATATATTCTCCTGTACCTTCACCCACGCACCCTCACCCACACCCACATCTACACCCACGGATCCACACCTTCATAACCTCACCTACACACAAGCACCCACACTCAAATCAACGCACTCACATGTATCCTCTTCATTATCCCAACCACACTCAATCATGCACACATACACCCATACCTACGCATCCATATTTACCATTTTCATGACCTCAACCACACTCACGCATACACACTCACATCAACGCACCCACACTCACTGCACGCACATCTACGCATCCGCCTGTCTCCTCCATGACCTTAAGTACGTACCTCACCCAACCACATTCACTCATGCACAAACATGCACATCTACGCATCCTCGTCTCTCCTTCATTACCTTAGCCAAATACACTCACTCACGCACCCACCCCTACTCAACAAATCCCACGCAACCACACACCTATCCCCTCCCTGATCACACACACACACACTCAACCACGCACCTACATCCACACCTATGCATCTCACCCAGGCACCCGTTCCCTGCATGACCACCTCACCTACGCATCTCTCCTCTTACGCAATCACCTACACGCAGACGCAACAAACGTCACGCAAACGCAACCATCTACGCCTAGAAATTTCCACGAACTCAGCTTCATCAACGCGTCCCCTTGCATCCACCCATAAACACGCATCTTTATCAATGCAGCATCACAAATTCTCACAAACGTAACTTCAACAACAAGTTTTCTCGCATACATACACGCATATGTATCCTTATCAACAACAACAACAACAACAACACACACACACACACAGATACCCAGATGCCCCTCACATAGCCATCCATCCGCACACAGGTACACAGCAATTTGTAACCACGGCCGTATCACTGTCAGGCCAGGTTCGTTCCGGCCACCTCTGACGAATTCGGCCCCACTTTGATGTCCTCACGGATGCCGAAAAGGGGTGGGCGGGTCGGACGTGGACGTGGCCACTGAGGAGGAGGGAAGTATATCTTTTTCCTTCGTAAGTTGATTTTTTTCTTCCTAAGTGGATTTTCTCCCTTTTTTTTTTTTCTGTTTAATATTTTTTTAAGCTGGGATGAGTCGAGGAGTCTTTGTTGTCGCTACTGTCACCCAAAGTTATGTCTCTATTCATACGACTTCTTGACACACGCGATTTTTTTTTCTGTACTCCGTGTAATGGAATACCTTCAACAAGAACGACAACAACAACAACAATAATAATAATAATAATAATAATAATAACAACCCAGAACAAATCAATCTGAAACTGACCCATACAACACACACACACACACACACACACACGATAATAACTGCATTCAACACCAACACCATAAAACACCCCAGGGACTCTCTCCACAACAAACAATGGGGGAAGAAAACACTCGCTTGCGGCACCTGCTGTAACTCTTCTTTCCCCAGGCAGCCAGCATTGTGAAGAAGCGGTAGTCAAGGGCAACAGCTCCATTACACTCCTGACACTGTTAAAACCTCAGATAATGCCAAACTAAACGACAACCTGGTAACTAATCAATAACATCATGAGGGCAGGAATACGGCTACATCACTTCCAAAGATGAATATGTTTGGTGTGTGTGTGTGTGTGTGTGTGTGTGTGTGTGTGTGTGTGTGTGTAAGTACATAGATGAATAGATAGTTAAGACGTTTGACACAGAATATGCTAACTCTTTCCCAAGGCAGGTGGTGTGGTGAACTAGCGGTACAATTGTGATGGAAAGGCGGACAAAATTGAGGTGGCTGTTACGGTGCAAGAATGGGTGGGGGAGGACAAATTATGGCCCTCGTTAAATGGTCCCCTTCACCTCACCTCACATAGCCTTTTCATACCCTTTCCCAGCCCCCTACCGTACGTTCATACCTTTTCACCACCCACCCTACCGCCCTTCTTGTACTCTCTCTCTCTCTCTCTCTCTCTCTCTCTCTCCCTACTACTCTAATACCCCTTTCCTCTTAATTTTTATTTGTCTTCATTTTTTTTACTTGTTTATTCTTTAGTTCATCCCTAGATTTACTCTCCCGAATTCTCAGTTTCGCCTCCACCAGTTTGACTTCCCTATTCTTTTTCCTTACACTCTCTTCAGATTACTCCTAGTCTTCCGTATTTACTTCTTCCCAATACAATGTCTCCCAAACTTCCACTATTCCTTTCTCCCTCCCTACCCTCTTCTTCCCTCATATTTATCCCTTTTCGTTTCCTGTCGTCTCCATATCCCTTGCCTCCCTATCCCGCTCCCTTTCCTCTCTCCCTTCTCTCCTTTGCTACCCGATTACCACGTTTTATTATGTTCTTATAAATCATACTCCCTCCTTTTTCTCCCTGCCTAACCAATTATCCTTTCTTTTTATACCTCCTTCCAATCTTTCCCTCACTACCCTCTTCCTTTCCCTATTTTCCTACATACCCACTTCCCTTTCCATCCTTCCCTACCCCTCCCTTTCCTCTCTCCCTATATTCACGCGCCCTTCCTACCCAGTTATCCTCTTTTCCTTTATTTCACAACTCCTCCCTTCCTTCCCACCCAGTTATTCTATGTTCCGCATTTAGATCCCTCCCTTTCCTCCCTACTCCTCCATCCTTCCCTCCTCTCCCTTCCTCCCAACCATCCTACGTTCTTCTGCATTTACTTTATATCTCTTCCTGACACTTCCTCCATTTACCCCCTTCCTGCCACTTCCTCCCTTTCTATCCTTACTCCCTATTTCTCTCCCCTCCCTTCCCCGGCGGCACAATGTTCCCGTCCCGCCTGTCCGCCACCCACGCCGTCCCTGCTAATGACCGGCGTAAGGCAAGGTAAGGTAAGGTAAGGCAAGGGAGACGGCAAGGTTCTCCCTCTCCCTCCGTCCCTGCCTTTCGTTTTTTCCCACATCCCTCTTTTTCCTTCCTTCCTTCCTTCTCACTTTCTCCCTTCTTTCCTTCATTCGTCCCTTTTCCTTCCTGCTTTTCTACCCTTGACTTTAACTGATAGATAGTTTTATCAGTTATAACCTTCCCTATATCAAACAGCCACGAAAGGACCAACAGGTCTGTTGCTGTTTGTTGTCCTTTCCTTTCTTCTGGCTCTTTCTTTCTCTCTTTCCTCTCTACCCTGTAATCCTACGTTCCTTTGCTCCTCTACCCCTCCCTACCACTTCCTCCCTCTCCTCCCTTCATACTCTCTGTACCGTCTTCGTCCACCTCTACCTCGGCTCCCCCTTCCCCTCCATCCCCGCCGACCTTACATAACACACCATAAAAAGAAAAGGAAAAAACAATTAAACAAAAACCTGAGCCTCTAAGACCCTAGGATTTTCACTTCATTACCTACCAAAACCTTAATATAAGAAGAAGTCAGCAATTTTCAGTCTTGAAACATGGAAGTAGATAAACTGAAAGGAAGAAAGAACGACAAAAAGAATATGGGCTTGAATGGCCCTGAAGATACTTACAAGCTATGGGAAGGAAAACACCATAACAGCAATACATATCTAAACATAAAAAGGCTGTATTGTTAAGTTTAGAATAAAAATCAATCAATCAGTCAATCAATCCAAACATAAACGTAAAGTAAGTGTGTGTTTTTATGGACTTGTGACGCTAACACGTCTAGGAGGAAAAAAATCAGCAACATAAGCATAAAACATCTACGCAGGAGAAAGAATTGACGTTTTGTCAGAGCCTTGTGCGGACTAAGGTGTTTACAAGTTGGTGATAAAAAAGAAATATACACGAGCCTCCCACCTAGACATAAAACGAGAACAATTCATCTTTTAAGCTTACAAACCGGAAACAGAAAAACGTCGACTTTTAAGAATTTGGGTTTTTAGGAACAGGACACACACACACACACACACACACACACACACACACACACACACACACACACACACACACACACACACACACACACACACCGCACCACAAATCATTAACTTTTTTTCTTTAAACCAACTTATAAACCATACGCCACTAATAACTGTTCCAGCTTTACACATAATGATTCTCGGAGCATACTGACCGCCTTCACCCCGCACCGTGATAACACATTTTTATATCTTGTTTTTTTTTTTTTTTTTTTTCTTTGTCATATGGGTTATTCGGCTTGGGAAAGATCCGTTACAGTGAAAGGGCTAACAACTTCTCCCCGATAACGCATTTATTACCTTTATTCTTGCCACCTTCAGACGATTTTACTCAGCTTAGGAGTGCCTTTGTCTAACTGAAGGGGTATTATTGTCTTTTATTAACTCGTTCAGTGCAAATGCTCCTTCCTAGGTTAAATAAAATCGCTTGTACGTAGTAATAATAATAATAATAATAATAATAATAATAATAATAATACAGAAACGCGTCCTGGAGTTGAAGGTATCCGTTTGTAGTGTGGTTCTAGTCCGTTCACTGTTAAACGTATCTCTGAGGTCGAAAGCAATCCCATTTAAGTGGAACACAATAGTCTGGCAGCAGGAGGAGTAAACAAGTGACGTCATTACACTGAAAGGGGTTGAGGTCGGCCATTAGCAGTGAGTGTAACATGTGATGCTGGAACAAACTGCACTTGAGCCTGCCTGGTACCATAAGGCTGTTGGGCGGGGTGGAGCCAGACCATCTTCTCAGGTTGCCTCACACTCGGCGTGAACTCTGACCTTAGAATTCTTGGTGAAATCTAAATAGCATGTGAACAGTAGTTACGAGATATCAACCCTTCATTACGTGGGGTCTCGTCTTTAGTGAAAAAAAAAAAAACTACTTAGGATTCTGTTACGTCACTGTAAGCTTGAACTTTGACCTTAGAACTCCTGGTGAAATTTAATTGGCATGAGCACAGTAGTTACAAGGAATTAATATTCTCACTACGAGCGGTCTCCCAATGATAACGTTTGGTGCTAACAGTAAATAGATAGAATGATGGATAGATACACAGATAGACAGACTGATAGATATTGTTAGACAGATAGAGACTGACATACTGATAGACAGATAGATAGACAGACAGATACTGAGTTGTTAGCCTGACCTTTGAACTACGAACTCTTGGTGAAATCTAATCAACGCGTGAAGGGCAGGTACGAGAAATTAACGTTAATTATACTGAGCACAAAGACATAAAAATGAACATCTAATTGAGGATAATTATAATGATGAAGCACTACGCGAGACTGTTATAAATTACTGCGTTGAGTATTATCTGTAAAATTACTACACGATGCAATATACTACCGACTGTGGAGTTAGCAATGCTGTGCCTACATTGGAGGCGTACTTTGTGTGGCTTTGGAGATTTCGTAACCTCTCTTCCTCAGCGATTTATCTTACGTATTACACTTCATACCCCTTTGTATGTTACTGATGAAAATTACGTAGACATTACAGCGAAATAAAGAGCATACAAGAAAGTGTTTAGGTGTAGTGTGCATAATTAATCGTCAAGGGGGAGGTGCTAAGAGGTTTCCCAGGCCATTCTGAATACAACCCACAGTTACCGCGTTCTTACTGTGCTGAAATACCCTCCATTGTATGTACTCCCTCGTGACATCTCTTTTTATGTACCCATCCACGTGTGATATATTTATTAGTGTGCTATATACCTTCTGACCCACCTGCATACCTGTCAGTTTGTTTACTAACCTACCCATCTCCTTGCCAATATAATTCAAACTAGCTCACAGCAGTACTATCAGTCTATATGTCTTTTTCCGCTTGGCTGTACCTCTCCACTGACTTACTTATTATCTGTCCAATAAACTAGTGTTCTATCTGCCTTAAAGCAACAAATAAAGAGCCAAATGTTAGGAGACAACAAAAATCATCCCAACCAATAACTGCTGAGCAAAAGAACACCAAAATTTTAAGTTCGTTTACTGTGAGATGCCAGGACACATGAAATTTATAGACTGTAGGCGATAAGCAGCGGGGAATGAGGATGATACAACTGATCAGTAAAACACACACACACACACACACACACACACACACACACACACACACACACACACACACACACATGAAGGACTAAAAATACCAGTTAGCCTATAAATTCTTGCATTCGCCACTTGGATTTACACCATGTTTACTTCACTCAAATCACTTATCCTCCTACTTGCAGAGATATATCAGACATACCCGCGTACATATTTCCTTATCAGAACACCAGATATCTATTCAATGGTTTATGCTGACTTTAACTATCAAGTTTTCTCTCCTCTTATTACCTACCTATCTATTAAATCACCCACTGAAGTTACATTCCGGTACTTATTTACCTATCAAGTTACCTTCCCCACTCCTACTACTCGCTTCTTCACCTACCAATCTATCAGACTGCTTGCTTACTTACTACCTACTTACATAACGCCTACCATCATGCAAATTACCTAATACTACCCACGTTACATGCTTGTTTACTTACCCACCTACATATCTACTACATGGCATACTACCTACTTACATACCCACCTACCTATACTGCCAAAGCTACATACATGCTTACCTACCTAACTATCTACCACTTACAGGACCAACTACCTACTTACGTACCCACCTACCTGTCCATCAATTAAATGACCTACTACCTGCTTACGTACCCACCTACCTGGATGGCCATGTACTGACTTACCTGTCCCTGCACCATCCCACTGCGCCTCGGCGTACTCTCATCAGTACCCACCCTAGCCTCACACACCCACCCCCTACCCTCTATCCCACCTCACACCACACACACACATACCTACCCATCAACTTACCTGCCAACCTCATAACAAGCAAACTACCTACAAACTTGCCCACCTGCCTATGAACTTAACTATAAACATAACTTTCCTACTGCCTACCTATGAACTTTCCTAAATTACCCACTACCTTACCTGCCTGTGAACTGCCTACCAGCTTACCTAACTGCATATGGACTTAACTTACCTTTCTATAAACTCAATTTTCCTACTATCTATCTGCGAACCTACCTAAACTTTCCACTACCTAACCTACCTGTAAACTTGTCCACCTAACTACATACCAACATAATTACCTCCCTATTAATAACATACCCACCCTCCTACCTGGCACCAACCTAACTACATACAGACTAACCTCCTTACAAACCTTCAGATTCCTACCTACTAGCCTTCGACTTTATTCACCTACCTCATATCAACCAACCTACCTACCTATTTTTACCTAACTACCAATGAACCTACCTAACTATTTCAAAACCATTCATTTAATTGCCACCCTCCATCCACCCACCTACCTACCTACCTATCTGTCTCCCCATCTAACTCTCTAACTGGTGAGGCAAGACGGATTTTTGAGAGATTTCCGAAGTCACAACGGGAAAGAACGCTCGACCCTAAATTTGGCCGCCCGTGACGATTCCTACACAGCCACTCTGACCGTCCTCAACATTACTTCATTTGAGGGCACTCTTTCTCAACTGGGAGCTTTAATTTGCATCATAGGTGGTGTTACGGCATGACGTTAACCACCTCGGAATTCCACCCCATTCACATTTTACATTCAACACTTCCCATACCTCCTTTTTTTAAACTTAATTCTTGATGATAACGCCGGACGATTTTATTCAGCTAATGAGAGCCCCGCATCACTGAAGGAGTTATGAAGGCTATATCTAAAACCTCCAGGAGCCTCTGTTAAGCTAAGGAGAGTCGTCTGGAGTTAGTAAGAATGAGAATAGGTGTCATCGCAGTGACGCGACAACCCCCCTGTCTTGGTAATGACTCAACCAGCCATCCACCCACCTACAGTATGTTCATCCTCCAGTTACACACACACACTTATCTAGCCAAGACATGCAAAACCCATCTACCTACCTTCCTTGTCATGTAACTACCTATCTACCCGTTTACCTGCTCACTTATCTCTCCATCATCCTACCAACCTATCTACCTCTTTATCTACCTGGGCCTACCTACCTACATACATATTTCTCCACCTGCCTACCTCTACCAGTCTACCTAGCCATCTACCTCCCAGCCCCCCACCTTCCACCTCCCTCCTTACCTGGCCAATTAACTAAAACCTACCTATCCTTCTCTTAAGCTAATCCCTCCCTCACCCATCCTCCTCCACTTCCCTATACAACCATCCCCCACTCCTTCTACATTCATATTTACTTAACCTCCTCCCCTCCCTACCTACCTAACTTACTACCAATTAACTCTTACCCTCACCCGCCTTTCTATTTACCTATCTAGACATCTATCAAAATAACTTTCTCCATTATATACACTCACTTACAGTATTTTACATTCTTTTATACCTAACTACTTACCTGACTATCTACTGTATCTACCTACGTGCCTCCCTCCCTACCTACTAACTCTTACATCCACCTATCTCCCTTATATTTATCTATCTATATATCTATTCAAACGTTTTTCCATTCCTATACACTCCTAAAATCTAATAATTTTATACCTACCTACCTACCTACTAACTTCCGTCCAGGTAAATGATTTCCAATTTACCTTCCTAATGTTATAAAATCCACACCTTCCTATCTGTCTACCTAACTTCATACTTATCCACCTACCTGCCTACCAACTTACCTACCTATCTACCGACTTCTCTAACCATCCTATGTGCTTACCCACACATTTAATCACCTCTATCTATCTACGCTCTTATCTAAACACCAACACACCCACTCACCAACCCACCAGCTCACCACCTACGCCTCTGTCCACCTACCTACCTACTATCTACCTACCAATCTACCTAACAAGCCACTTAACCACCACCATCTCAACTCTCCATACCCACTTACCATCTTCACACCCACTCATCCATCTACCCACTTACCTACCTATCCACCTACCCAAACCGCTTCCCTATCTCCCCATCTAAACATTTTCGTATCAATTCACCAAACTAGCAACCATCTCTACACCCACTTCTCCACTTCCCACAGAACATAACTTGGCCTAAAAGTACCATCGTTTCATCCGGAATGCCGAGCCCGCAACATGAGATTAACATGAGAAGACGGTACGTACTAGTGATGAAGAAGTGCTATGGAAAGGATGTGGAGCCGTAGTATTAATCTGATTCTGCCACTGAGCTTTGAAGAGGACGAAAATATCCACTGTTCTAAGGAGGGCGAAATATACCAACTAAACCCCGACCTACCTACCACCTCAAACAGACCCACCCAGGCACCTGCTCACCTGCCCATCTACTCACTCACTGATCTACCCACTTTCCCCCCAGCACACCAAACCATCGACAATCTACACACCCACTAGCCCACTTGCCCACCACCTATCATCTCCTCACCCACCAACCCACTTCCCCCCTAACCCACTTGCCCACCTACCCACTATCCCATCTACCCACCTCTCCAGCTGCAACGGTCGGCTGGGCACGGGGACACTCAAGCATTTGCCTGCCCACAGTCTACCATGTGTACCTCAACTATGTGCCGGTGTGTGTGTGTGTGTGTGTGTGTGTGTGTGTGTGTGTGTGTGTGTGTGTGTGTGTGTGTGTGTGTGTGTGTGTGTGTGTGTGTGTGTGTGTGTGTGTGTGTGCGTGTGTGTTGTACTGTGTGTACACTGGCTTTGTGTGTGTGTGTGTGTGTGTGTGTGTGTGTGTGTGTGTGTGTGTAAACCAAACATACACGCCTCACTGCGCTATACTGCCGTGTGACGTCAAAATAGCAGTCATGTACGCACAACACCACGTCTGTCATTGTGTTCATGCATGTCCTGTCACATGTGCGTCCGTGTGCGTATAAAATGCCAAACGTTGACTTATAGGTATGTGTCAATGTGGCTCTCTACTGTGTATGCAAGTATGTGTGTGTGTGAGTGAGGTCATGTAAGGAAGGCTGTGTACGTGCTGTTGTGTGCGTGTGTGGTTACGATACACCCGGTTAAGCGTGTGAGTACGATGCTGTCTTTCTCAACTTAGGTATGATGTCTCAGGGCGACGGGCTTAATTACGGCTATATCTAACGCCACCAGCTCCAAAAGTCTCCCCCATGCTGAATAAAATAGTCTGGACACAGCAAGATAAAAAAAAAAAATGATGTAGCCCACTGGCAACTCGGTTAATTCATTTTGGTGACTATCTGTGCGTGAAAGTGTATGTGAAAGTGTAATTGTAACTATGATAATGCTTGCGTTAGTATGTGTTTGCTGCTGCACCGTTGTATGTGTGTAAAATCCTACCAACTTATTCTCTTCCGTCGCTGGCATCTATTTTATTCTGGCATACTCAAGGCGCTTTAATTACTGGTACGCCCCTAGAATTGAACGGGTTAAATTTCCATCCATGATCGTGTGAGTTTCGTTGTATGCGTGTTGATGAGGGCTTCCACAGTGGCCAGTAATATAAGCACCTGTGTAAGTGAGTGTGTGTGTGTCTCATTGGAAGTGTGTGTGCGTGTGAGGGCTTTGGAAATAATGTGCGTGTAGGTGTGTGCGTCTTAACATTGGCAATGCAAATAGGTGTGTGGGTAAGCATGTGTGTGCGTGGTGCTGAGTGCGTGTGCGTGTGTGTGGGCGTGACCGGCATCAATGACCACATCCAATCAATTACCACCAACTCCCCAACACGGACAGACCCGCCCAAGGCTTCCTCCCCAACTAACCCCCCACCCGCTCAACATACACACACACACACACACACACACACACACACACACACACACATGAACTATCACTCTTTCGCAGCACTACAATCTCTTTCTCCACTCCCACCCCACCCCAAAAGAAAAAGAAGGTCTAGCTCCCCCAAACTTAACACTACCACCAAACGCTTCCCATACAGTACGATATCTCTCTCTTACTCCTCCCCTCCCCCCCCCCCAAAAAAAAAGGAAAAAAACATCTCCCCCACACAAACAACTAACACACGCAACGATCTATCATCCCCTCCCCACCCCTAACGTCATCCTCATATAAATCACTTTTATCCATTTAATTTCTCTGACGCTTTTCTATGCATTACTTATTTAATTCTCAGTTCATTCCTTCTTTCGTCCTACCTTTAAAAACACTCCATACAACATTTTCAACCCATTTATTTCTTTGATTCTGCTCTCTTGATTCCTCAGTTTCATCAAGCCCATTTTAAACCTCGTTCCTCAAAATTTATTTCCTTCCCTCTTTTCTTTTCCGCATGCCCTTTCCTCCTCAGTTCCATCCTTTCCACCTTTCCTTTCCCTTGTCTTTATCAACACGCCATATTCTACCCGCATCCTCACATTACCCTCTACATCACAACTATTTCCTCCATCGATTCTTATTTCCTCGGTCTACCAATTTCTCCACCCTACTTAACTCCCCAGGTCCCTTGATTCCCTACCTTCCTTCCATCACCACACCCACCATCCTCTTCCACATTATTACTCCCTCCATTCTGCACTCCCTTCCTCATCAGAAAAGCCTGTACTCTCCACTACTAGCTCCACCTTTACATCAAATCTCCCATCACTCACACCTCCACTTTCAATCTCGACTCCCTCCACTTTCCACGCATACTCCTCTCTATCGTCCCCTCTTCCACACTCGCCTCCCTCTGTATGACACTTCTAGCACCATCCTTTTTCTCTCTCTCCACATCGCCCTTCTCTTTACCCCTCCCTCCTTCAAGCTCCACTTCCTCCACTTTATACCTACCATTTCCCTGCAAACGCCGCCTTCCACGATTCCATTCCGTCCACACTTAAGCCTCCACCCACCGCTCCATGACCCACCTTCCCCCTCCCCTTCTCTCTCTCTCCCTTCCTTCCAATCTATTTATCTTTCCCACTACACTATCCCCTCTCTCTCCTCCACCCTCCCTTCCATCTCCCTCTCCTCTTCCACCTCCTCTAACCTCCCTCTTCCCCTCCACACCCTCTCTCCCGCTTTCATCCCCCCAAATTCCCACTCTCTGGCCCCCGGCACACACACACACACACACACACACACACACACACACACGCACGCACGCATATATCCCTTCACTTTTATTTCATGCTCGGTCCATCTTTTCGTCTCTCTCTCTCTCTCTCTCTCTCTCTCTCTCTCTTTCGGCTCCGTTTTCTTCCTGTCACTGCAGTTTCTTCCTTGTCTTTTCTGTCCTTTTTCCATCGTGTGTGTGTGTGTGTGTGTGTGTGTGTGTGTGTGTGTGTGTGTGTGTGTGTGTGTGTGTGTGTGTGTGTGTGTGTGTGTGTGTGTGTGTGTGTGTGTGTGTGTGTGTGTGTGTGTGTGTGTGTGTGTGTGTGTGTGTGTGTGTGTGTGTGTGTGTGTGTGTGTGTGTGTGTGTGTGTGTGTGTGTGTGTGTGTGTGTGTGTGTGTGTGTGTGTTACGTGCTCTAGCTTTTCCCTCTTTCTTTTACGTCTTCCACCGTCCTCTATCACAATCTCATAACTTACACCCCACCTCACCCCTTCTTTCACAGACACATGCATATATATATTTTTTTGTCTCATTCATCTATTCTTATGTCACTCCGGGATATTTCTGACCCCCCCCCCTCTCTCTCTCTCTCTCTAATGGGGTTCGTCCTCCTGCATGTTCAGACCTAATTACAGCTAAGCAACCCACCACTCCAACCCTTAACTACCTCTGACGACACTGTACACTGGGAGGGCAAGAGGGGAGAAAGAGGAAAGCGATGGATGGAGACGAGGGGAAAGGGGAAGTGGCTAGGCGGAGAGAAGAGAAAGGGGAAATGGCTGAGTGAAGTGGAGAGGCGAGAAAGGGGAAATAACTGAGTGGAGAGAAGGGAACAGGAAGAAGGAGGAGGGAGAAAAGACGGGGGTAAAGGAGGAAGGAAGAGGAAATGGAGGAGGGAGAAGTGTAGGGGCGGGAAAAGAAGGGAAATGCAAGAATATGAAAAACGAGGGGTAGGAGGGAAGAGGAAAGGAGGCAAGGAAAGAGGGGGAAACAGAGGAGAGGAGGGAACACGCGGATGGAGAGAAGAGAAGGTGGAAAGGAAGAAAGAAAATGTGAATGTAGATGAATGGTATTTAGGGGAATAACTGACGGAGGTGAGAGACGAGAGAAAGACGAAAGAGGAAAAAGAAGCGAGGGGAAAGGAGGACAAGATGTGACGGGGAAGACGGAAGAAAAGGAAGGGGAATAAATAAATAAAGGACGACGAATAAAGGCTGAAAGAAGTGTAAAGTGCAGGAAGAGGAGGAAGAAAAAGAAGCAAGAGGAAGAGGAGGAAGAAAAAGAAGCAAGAGGAAGAGGAGGAAGAAGAATGGGGCAGAGTAATGAGTAAGTCAAGAGATAAAGAGCCAGAGACCACACACACAGAGACAAACAACCCTGGTGGCTTTATTTTTAGGAATGGCAGAGTCAATCCTCACACAAACCTGGCAAAAGAAAACGGAGAGGAAAATGAGTGATGGGAGAGATGATTGAGATTATATGAGGAGGAAGGGAAGAGCGGGGAGGAAAAGGGGGGAAAGGGGAGAGAAAGGAGGAAAATGGGGAAAACAGAAGAGTGAGATGATATGGAGAAGAAAGGAGAGGCTATAGTAGGTGGAGTGGAGGGGATAATGGAGAAATGAGCGATGGGGAAAGGGCAAAGAGGAAGAATGAAGAGATGAAGGAAACAGATGGCAATAAGAGGGGAGAGGAGATGAAGGAGGGAGGGAGAAAGGGGGAAGGCGAAAGACAGGGGGAAGGGGAGAGAGCGGGGGGTGGAAAGGGGAAGAGGACAGAGATGGGGAAAAAGGAGAGAGGGGATACGGTGGGTGGGGGCAAGAGAGGAGCAGGGGGGAAGGAGTAAAGGAAAGGAAAAGGGTGAGGGAGAGAGAAGAAATAATATGAACTGGAAGGGAAGCGGGAAACTGCACAGATAAAGTGGGTTACAGGACAGAAAAATGGATAAAGTAAAAACAAGAGAGAAAAAGAGGAAAAGATGGTAAATGCGTGGTGAAGATAAAGAAAGAAATGTAAACTGCTGAGGAGGAGGAAGAGGAGGAGGAGGAGGAGGAGGAGGAGGAGGAGGAGAAGGAGGAGGAGGAGGAGGAGGAGAAGGAAATCATAATAAAAGTTAGATCAGGTGGCGAAGGGAACCAATCAGCTTAATCGATGCAGGAGGGAGGGAGGGAGGGCAGGAGAAGGTAGGGAAAGGAAGAGAAGTGAATAGAAGGAAGAGGAAGAGGTGGAGGAAACGCAATGGGAAGGAGGGGAAAGGAGGAGGAAGAAGAAAAGATGGGAAGAAAGGGTGAGAATAGAACCAGAAATATTACAACGACGACGATGATGATGATGATGAGGAGGAGGAGGAAGAGAAGGAGGAAGAAAAAGGAGGAGGAGGAAGAGAAGGAGGAAGAAAAAGGAGGAGGAGGAAGAGAAGGAGGAAGAAAAAGGAGGAGGAGGAAGAGAAGGAGGAGGAGGAAGAGAAGGAGGAAGAAAAAGGAAGAGGAGGAGGAGGAGGAGGAGGAAAAAGGGGGAGGAGGAGGACCAAAGGGAGGATACTGAAAGATGAAAAACAAATCAATACCTGGTGGCGAAACATTAATAAATATACAAATAAAATAAATAAATAAATAAATAGCAAAAAGTACGAGGACAGAGATGATAGTGATAAAGAATGGAAGATAAATGCAATTACTAAAATTACCATATTTACTGCAATGCTCTCCCTAACCGCAACCACTTAGCCACCACACACACACACACACACACACACACACACACACACACACACACATTCTCTCTCTCTCCTTTCTCTACTGGGACTAAACAACCACACCCTCTTAGATACCAACCACCATCACCCTAACCATCTACCACAATTTCATCCAAACAACCACACCCTCACTTGTAAGTATCACCATCACCCTGTCTATCACAATCTGACCCAAACAACCATACCCTCTCCCTTAACTACCACCATCACCCTGTCTACCACAATTTCACCCAAACAACCACGCCCTCTCCTGTAACTAACCATACAGTATTTGTACTTGTCACTCCGTATGTGGCCCACTGCAGAACCAAACCTTCTTCTCGGAGGGAGAGTGATGCCATATTTCACCATTCCACATGCTCACCAAGTACGAGATTATATTAAGGGCCGTGCATGTCAAATGTAAAGTGTTGTAATGAGTATGTTTGACTGCGTCAGAGTCTGTATATGTCACTGGTAGGGGCAGACAGGGTGGTTATGTAGGTGGTCCATAAATAGCGCTCCAAGTTACATATGTGTTAATGGGGAGGGCTCAGTCTGCAGGTGTGGGAGTGAATAATCGAAGCAGACACTACAGACCATGAAAAGTGTTGTGGGAAGAAGACGGTGAATACATGATGCAGGGTAGGCATTGATACCGCTGACTGATCCCTCCCTCCAACACACACGACATCGCCTGGCAAACCGGTATTTAGGGGCCAGCAGTAGGTATCAGTATACGAAAAGCCATTCCAGCAGCACCCACTCACCGCAACGGTTTGGGGTCCAATTGCAGTCACAGAGCACACTCAGCTCGAAAGGCAAATGCAATACCCACTGAGCCGCCGTGGTATCAACTGCGTCATCTCCAAACTTAGGGCATGCCCGTCTCTCTTCCCCCCCCCCCTCCTCCTAAGGCGACATATTAAAATGATTTACCGATGGGCAGAGAAAAATGCCAAGCCTCCCTCAGCTGAGTAATATTAGCCAGCATGGGAAAGTGAGAAGCAGAAAAAGCAAAATACCTGGTAACATTTTTTCTACCATCATCTCAAATTGTTCCTAACCACCAACCACAACCTCCTCAAATGCCATAAAAGCCTAATGATCACGTCCTCTTCCCTAACTAACTCCCAGCATCACGTGCCAAACCTTCCACCAACTATCTACCCTACTGCAAACACTCACCTTATACGAAATATCTACCTTACAGCAAACACTCCCCTACCAAATGTCTACCCTACTGCAAACACTCACCTACGAAATATATACCCTACCGCAAACACTCAACTATCACATATCTACCCCACTGCAAACTCTCACCTACCAAACAGTTACCCTACTGCAAACATCTCTCAGTAATATCCCTTAACTACCACCATCCTTCCTTCAAGAAACTTCCACCACAATCTTCCTTTAACTACCACAACCCTTTTCCGTGACTCGCGGCCGCATTCTAGGTGCCAAAGGAGGTTGGTACTGTAATTATCTTAGCTATTTACACTGGAGTTACACCTTCATATAACATTTCGTATTATCTACATTATTCTACTGTCCATATAGTCTGCTTTAGTTACAGTCAAGAGGACAAAAAAATGTAATATGCAAAATGAATCGCCGAGGAAGGGGTGCTCGGAAATCTTAACCAACTAGAAATACAGGGCTTACAGCAACGCACTCCCTAGCCGCATACCAGGCTGCTATTAATTAAACGCCACACCTGTTGGCAATCACATTAACTGAATCCAAAACCACACTGGTGCGACTCATCTTCATACACACAATCTATGCTTTCTCATTTACAAACACACTTCCATAAGCTACCTCCAAACTTCATCAATCGCCCCCCCCCCCCCCGCCCCATTCTCCTCACTTCAGTCTGCAGTCCACCGCGTTCACGTCCAGATGAACCTGTGGCCACACCAGTAATAAGTAATCTTCAACACAGCCCAATCACTTGCCGACCCAACATCATCACTTCAATCATTACAGTCTGATAAAAATAAATAAAATAATAAGGACATCTATTAATATCCAACTCAATTCCCACCTGCCGTCGCCTCCCCCACCCCTCCATCTCAAACGCTTCATCATCTCCCACACAATTCAACCAGATGCCAAACCAACATTATATATATATATATCACATTCTCCTCCAACAAGTCTCCTGGATAAAAATAATACACAGACCATGCTATCGATTATCCTTTTTTTTTTTTTTTTTTTTTCTCCCCCCCCCATTAGGAGCGTAGGGGCCCGGGGCTAGGCTATATACAAACAAGATTTAGTTATGGGATACTCTATTTCCAGCCTCCATCGGCCTCTTTTCTCCCCTCCACAATCACACTCACCACCCACACACACTTCAGAGCACCTGCCTATTCAACACTGTCTACATTCCAAACATATCCCCTCAACCTCATTAAAGTCATTATTCAGTAAGTAAATAAATACCGTATCTAACTGTATACTATTTTATTTCCATCATCAAACAGCTTCCCTCCTCCCATCTTTACTAATTTCCCACACAGTTCAACCAGCTGCCTATCCAATATTATCTCTACATCCCAAACGCCTCCCCTTAACCTCCGAAACAAAAATAAATATCTAAAATAAAGACTTAATTATATACTACTTTCTTTCTGGCCTAAACCAGCACTCTTTCCCATGCTCACAATCTTCACTTATTTCCCACACAGTTCAAACACCTGCCTACCAACATTATATCCCACCCTCCCCCAACAAAGAGCCCCAAAGGAAAAAAAAAAAAATTATCATCATCATCATCATCCCTTCTTTTCCCACCTAAGGACTGAGAGTAAATAAACGAATAAAAGCGAAGATCCAATAACCTCCAACCCTATCTTGAACCTCCAGCAGTGCCCAGTCCCCTCCTCTCACTCGTCACTAACCTCCTACACAACTCACACCCGCCCCCGCAACCAACCCCCAATTCAACATAACCCTTGCATCCCCAACCACCCCCAACGATACTCCCACCAGCCACCCTTCCTACCCCCCCCCCCGCATTAAACTACAATGCGGCCCCTAACCCCTTCTTTCACGTCCCAGTCAAACGAGTTTCCTCTGACACAAGAACTAGCACCTTCCTCTCCCCTCCCCTTCCTTTGCCCTTCCCCTCACTCCCTTCTCCCTTCCTTCCCCTGCCACTCTCTCTCCTCCCCTCTTTTCCTTCTCTCCATTCTCTCCTGGCTGTCTTGTTCTCCTACCCTCCCCCTTTTTGTACCCCTACCTTTCTATCCCCCCCCTTCACGACACTTCTCTTTCTTTCCCTGTCCTCTTCCCCTCCCCTCTTTCGCCACTAGTACCCTTCCCCCCTTTCTCCCTCCCCCCCTCTCTATCTCTCTCTCATTTTCCTTCTCCTTCTTTCCTCCCTGCTCTCCCTCCACTGCCTGCTCCCCCATCGTGCTCCTCAGCCAGTCCCGTAATTATAACTTTTTCATTAAATTCTCATGCCCAAGAGGGGAATAAGCTGGATGAGGAGAGGGACGGAGGGAGGGATGAAGGGAGGGGAGGGAAGCAGGTGAAGGATAGTAATTGTAATGAGGGGAGAGAAGATGAGGGATCAGGACAGGAGGGGGAGAGAGTGAGGGATGAAGGTAGAGGGTGAGGGATGAGGGTAGGGGAGGGAAAGAGTGAGAGATTAGGGGGGGGGGGAAGTGAGTGAGAGATGAGGGGAAGGAAGGGGAGAGTGAAGGATGTGGGAAGGGGAGCAGGAGAGGGATGAGTGAGGTGAAGGATAAGGGAAGGATTATTGTAAAGGTGGGAAAACATTGTGATTATTGTGCGGGGAAAGGTGAGGGAGGAGCATAGGGGAGGAGAAGGAAGTGAGTGAGGGATGTGAGGGATGAGGGGAGGGGAGTGAGTGAGGGGTGTGAGGTCTTAGGGGCGGGGAGGGGAGTAAGTGTGGGATGAGGGGAGGGGAGTGAGTGTGGGATGAGGGGAGGGGAGTGTGTGTGGGATGAGGGGAGGGGAGTGAGTGAGGGATGAAGGAAGGGGAGGGGAGGGGAGTGAGTGAGGGATGAGGGAAGGGGAGGGGAGGGGAGTGAGTGAGGGATGAGGGAAGGGGAGGGGAGGGGAGTGAGTGAGGGATGAGGGAAGGGGAGGGGAGGGGAGTGAGTGAGGGATGTGAGGCATGAGGGGAGGGGAGGGGAGTGAGTGAGGGATGAGGAGGGGAGGGGAGTGAGTGAAGGATGTGAGGGATGAGAGGAGGGGAGGGGAGTGAGTGAGGGATGTGAGAGATGAGGGGAGGGGAGTGAGTGAGGGATGTGAGAGATGAGGGGAGGGGAGTGAGTGAGGGATGTGAGAGATGAGGGGAGGGGAGTGAGTGAGGAATGTGAGGGATGAGGGGAGTGAAGTGAGTGAGGGATGTGAGGGGAGGGGAGTGAATGAGGGATGTGAGGGATGAGGGGAGGGGAATGACTGAGGAATGTGAGGGATGAGGGGAGGGGAATGACTGAGGAATGTGAGGGATGAGGGGAGGGGAGGGGAGTGGGCGTGGGATTGTGGGACGGTAATTGTAGAGAGGGGAGAGAGGGTGCGGGATTAAGAGATGGATATTTGGGAAGACGGGGGGAAGGCAATGGCTATAGTAGTGAGAGGAGATAAGGGGATAGTAGGAGAAGAGAGGAGAAGAAAGGGGATGGAAATGAGGAGAGGGAGGGAGGAGGAAGGCAAAGAGAGAGAGAGAAGAGAGGAGTAAGTGTGGTGATGGGAAAGGGATAAAAGAAAGAAGAAAAGAGAAGAGAAAAGAAGAAATTAGAAAAGGTAAAAATGCATGGACGTAAGGCATGGACGGGAAGAGGAAAGGGAAACAGCCGAAGGGGAAGGGTGAAGTATGTGGAAGAGACGGGATGGAAAAGGAAAAAAAACACGAGGAATAGAGCGGGGATGGTAAGAGCTGGGATATGACAGGATAGGTTGGCACGGGAGGGGTAAGGGGGGGGGAGTGAGATAAGATGATATTAAATGCAGTTTCATGTGAGAGGGTGGAATATGATGCATAGTAAAAGGGTACAACCATGTAAAGGGTAGAACCATGGAGGAGAAATGCACGTGAAGGGCAAGGAGGGGATGGAACTAGATTTAAGTGGATGTGATGGGATGAGACGAGGGAGGGCAGTGAAAGGTCAAATATGGAAGGATGGAAGGGGAATATGTAAGAGGTAGGCTATATATCATGCCAGTTTAGACCCCATCAATAACATGACCTTTTCTGTTGTTTCTTTCTGCCGACTGACAATATTAATTACCTTAGCTATGGCAACCTCTCGCAAATAAAGGGGTTAACGAACCATCTCCAAAATCCTCCTCAGTAGGAAGTTGTCCATATTTCCTGTACTCGTCTTCTCGCCAGACGATTTTCTTCAGCTTAGCATAGACCATTTACTCTAAAGTGGTAAGATGCAGTTATTTCCTTCAGCATGATGATTCCATCTGATTAATTATCTGACCATCATCATACGTTATTATTTGGCCCACAGCACGAACTGAAGAGGTAAGTGGGACGGCCAGCAGCAGGGTCGGGTATTACTAACAGATATACCCATGAACTTTTCTTGACCTCAGTATAAGATCACAGCTGTCAATACCTTACACATGAACACTTACGACCAAAGGCTGCAAGACGTCCTATTGCTCCCCGCCAACATATACTTACGACTTTCTTACGCCACGCTGGAAGTTGGACGCTCTCCTGTTATACGTTTGCATTTTGCCTGGTGTAATTTTTAGTGAGTCGCGTGTCATGCAAAAGTAAATTATGCAAAACATTCGCAACAGTGGACTACTTTTACCTCATCTCCACGACAACTGAACATGTTATCCTCTCTCTCTCTTGTGTGTGTGTGTGTGTGTGTGTGTGTGTGTGTGAGAGAGAGAGAGAGAGAGAGAGAGAGAGAGAGAGAGAGAGAGACTATTTTCACTTTAACTTGGCCCAGATGTTCGTCCTTTTTCAGCTTATTTCACGTAGCTCAGTGGCAAAAAAAAAAAAAAAAAAAAAAAAAAAAAAAAAAAAAAGTTGGTGTCACGGCTCTACATCCAATGCACTGCAATTCTTCGTGACTACCACCATAGTCTAGTGTTGATCTACTTTTACAACTCGGCATTCAAGACGGCGAGAGAGCAATTATAATGCAAGTTAAACTGAAAAGTATAAATCTTAACATTTGGAGAGATGGCAATTTTAGCAGAACTGATGAGTAAAGCTAAACATTCGGCAAGACGATAATTTTACTTTAACTGAAAAAAGTAAAGCTTAACAGTTAATATCGAAGCAAGCAACTAACCACGTCATGATGGAGTCAGTCCCCGCGTGAGGCAGTGACCTAATCATCCTTATAGAGTAGATTGTAATTAGACTTTTTGCTGGGAGGTCAACGTGGCTCCCAAGGCTAGATAATGGCACTTAATACATACATTGATCTTATCCAGGAAGGGGGAGGAAGAGTGGGGAATGAATGAGGAGCAGGGAGGGTATGGGGTGAGGGGACGTGAAAAAGGGGGGAAAGAAGAAGAGGAGTAGGAGGGGGGGGGAAAGAGAAGTGAAGGAGTGAAGGGAGGGAAGGGTAAGGGGTGAGGAAAAAGGGAGAGAATGAAGAGAAATACAGGGATGTGTTGCAGAGAAGGGAAGAAGAGAGGGGAGGAGATGAAAGGTGTGCTAAGGCGACTTGAGAAGAGGAGAGGAGAGGAGACGAGAGGAGAGGAGAGGAGAGGAGAGGGGGGGAAAAGATGGGAACGAGGAGTGAAAGAGAAGGAAGAGGAGACTTGAGAAAGGACGAGAAGAGAAGTAGGGAAAATGAGGAGAAGTGAAGGAGAGGGAAGAGAAGAGGGAAGGAAATGGATCAGAGAAGGGATGGAAGTGAATGAAGGGAAGGTATGGGGGCGAAAAGACACGAGAAAGAGAAAGGAACAAAGGAAGGAGAAGAAGGAAATAGGAGAGGGTGAGAGGGATGGGAGAGGGTGAGAGGGATGGGAGAGGGTGAGAGGGATGGGAGAGGGTGAAAGGTAAGGGGACAAGGGAATCGGAGGACGGTGAGAGACATAGTGGTGGTGGTGAGGGGGGGGGGAGAGGTGGAGGAGGAAAGGTACACAGAGAGGGAGGAAAGGAGATAGAGGAGTGGACACGTGGAGTAGAGGTGAGGGAACGAAGGGCTTGGAGAGGGGGGGGAGATAGGAGCGGGAGGGAGAGGTTAAAAAAAAAAAAAAAAGAGAGAGAGAGAGAGAGGAGGGGGGAGGAGCAGGTAGGAGAATGGGGGGGAGAGATACAGTGAGACAGGAGGAAAAGATCGGAACACTGGAGGCAGGGCAAAGGGGAGGAAATTATATGAGGATGCCATGATACAGAAGCAAAGGAAAATCAACTTAAAAATAGCGCAGGTCAAATTACGAGCAGCAGCAGCAGCACGACAGCCCCCTCGGTACAGGGACGTCTTGCTTACCTTAATCTTGCTAACACCAGGCAATTCTGTTTAACTTAGGAGAGTCCATGATTTGAAGAGGTTACTGAAGGCTAATATCTACTGTCTCTCCTTCGAAAAGTCCTCGGGTTGAAGGGGTTAATAATGCAAATAATCTCACCAGAATAATAAACAACAATGGTAAAGCCTCATCCCTACAATACGCCCGACAGAATTTACTCAGGTTGCAGGTAAATTACGAAATAAACCACAAAAAGGAAACGTAAAAAAAGGTAAATACTACAGGAAAAAAGCAACACAGATTCAAATTTAACTTTCTGAATGTAAAAGAATCTTCTATAGCTACCAGTCCAGTCTAGGAGAGAGAAAAGAGGACAGGCGTGAAGGGAGGAGGAAGATGGGAAGAAATGCGACTACTGAGCGACGAGAAATAAAAAGGAAAGATAAATGAAAATGAGGTAAGCGAAAAGAAAAAGGAGAGGGAACGGAAATGAAAATGGACTAGGGGGAAGAGAAAGACAAAAGGGGGGGAAGGGAAGAATGAAAGGGTTGGAAGACATGGCGGGGAGGGGGGGGGGAGACCGGAGGAAGGAAAAGATAGAGAGAAGTGTGGGAAACATAAGTGAAGAGAAAATATAAAGCAAAACGAAGGGGTGAAAAATGAAAGCTACAGAAGACTGGGAGGGAAAGAGGGGAAGGTGTGGAGAAACAAGAACGATGAGTGAAAGGGAGGAGAAAGAAATAGGGAAAGAATAAGTGTGCGAGGGGAAACTGAACAGAAAGGAGGAGAAGAGCTGGGTGGAGCAAATGGGAGAGAGAGAGGGAAGAGAGGAAAGAGAATACGAAGAGGAGATAAAAGCGGTGGATTGAAAAAGAAACGGAGGAAAGGCACAGAAAGTGACAGGAAATGGGAGAAGGGAGGAGAAGGTAAAGAGGTGCATGATGGAAAAGAAAAGGGTGAGAAGAGACAGGAGTGGTATGGGAAAAGAGTGTGTGTGTGTGTGTGTGTGTGTGTGTGTGTGTGTGTGTGTGTGTGTGTGTGTGTGTGTGTGTGTGTGTGTGTGTGTGTGTGTGTGTGTGTGTGTGTGTGTGTGTGTGTGTGTGTGTGTGTGTGTGTGTGTGTGCGTGCGTGCGTGCGTGCGTGCGTGCGTGCGTGCGTGCGTGCGTGCGTGCGTGCGTGCGTGCGTGCGTGCGTGCGTGCGTGTGTGTGTGTGTGTGTGTGTGTGTGTGTGTGTGTGTGTGTGTGTGTGTGTGTGTGTGTGTAAAATGGACTACATTTGGGAAGGTGCAGAGTAAGAAAGTAAAAGGGGAGGGAAGGGAAAGGAAGTGAAGGGGATGGAAGGGAAAGGAAGTGAAGGGAAGGGAAGGGAAGGGAAGGGAAGGGAAGGGAAAAGATGTGGAGTGAATGTGAGCGAAAGGGAATGGTATGTAGGGGGAGAGAAAGGGACAGGATGTTGTGACACGACCTAACACAACACAACAGACTGTATGGTTATTTTGCAACCACAACTACACCTACCACAAGCACCACAACTACCACACACCAGCCGCAGCTACTTATGCAAACCTACCGCAGACGCCATAACTACCACAACCACCAGCAGCCACCGCAACGACAAGAACGTCTACAAAAACCAATCACGACAAACACACCTACCATAACTACGACCCAATAATCACAACTACCATTAGCTACCATAACTACCAATCATAACAATCAACAACTACCATTAGCTATCATAACTACCAATCATAACAATCAACAACTACCACAGCCACCAATCACAACATAATCACATCTTCAAATATACTACATAAACTACTAATCACAACACAACCATGACTACCAAAACTACGAATCACAAAATAATCACAGCTACAACAACTACCGGTCACAACACAACTACCACCACTACAACCACGGCAAAAATTCACATCGTCTCAACTACGGTCACTACCACAACACGACCTTTTATAGTTTTTACCAGTACCACTCAACTCATCGTCACAGTAATTACCACAATTTCAGGTCTGTTACCACAACTAGCTTACGACCTAAATTGCCTTAACCACCACAGCAATAACTAGCACCACCGCTTTAACAAATGCCACTAAAATCCATACCAACCGCCACCACCACCACCACTACCACAGCAGCTGCAACCACCATCACCACTAGATCAACAGTAATCACCACAATCACATCTGCCACTACCACACCACCACGACCACCGCATTTACCACAACTGCCACCTAGGCTACACCATCACCACAACAGCAACAACCACCGTCACCACTTACAAGTACCACAACCACCACAGCAACAAGCCACCACAATGCCACACTCTAGCCACTACACTCTACACCTACATCACCTCAACCTGACCAACCCACACACCTACAAGCCACTGACACCTGAACCACCTGACCCCTTCAACCCCTTACCCTCCCCTTCCCCTTCCCCCTCCTCCTTGCATTCCATCCATCATTCTCCTTCCTCACTCCCCTCTGCTCTCTTTCCTTCCTACCATCCTTCACTTTTCTTCCTCTACTCTCCACCTCTCTTACCATTCTCCACTCTCCTTCTCTTCAACGTATTTACATCTTCAAAATATCAGACTGACATACATACACATATTTATGGACACATATACAGGGACACGGAATAAATACATGACGGTCAAAGTACATACTGAAACATACAGTCTTCGAGTACACATACATACGTACATACATACATACACAGGCTCCTACAAAGATAAATACAAGCAGATCGTCCAAACAGCGTCTCTCGTGTTGACTGCTGGCGGATAAACACATCTCACAACAGCCGTCTGACAAACCCATGGGGACGGAATGGCGTCGTTCACTGTGGCGGTGGGTTTAGAGGGGACGGCAGCGTGGAGGGTGGTGGGTGTAGAGAGAGAAAAGTGTGAGGAGGGGACTGTGGTAGACTGTGATGGTGGTGGAAATGGAGATGGTGGTAGATACTGATGGTTCTGATGACGCAGGAACGGATGGTGGTACGAGGTGATGCGGGATAGTGGTAGTGGTGTAGGCGGGTATTTGTGGTATATAGTGATGGCAGTTTACAGTGACGTGGCTGGCAGTGTTGGTGTGATAAAGGTGGGTATGGCGGTGTTGGTGACTGATCATCATGGCTGGCAGGGTGGTGAGGAGGGGTAAGACTGACTGATAATGTTGGTGGAACTGGTGTAGTGTGGGTGGGGATGTTTGTTGTAAATTTCTGAATGTTGTTGTGTGGGAGGGGATGGTGGACCCAAAAAAATATTAATGTTTGTTAGTGTTGGTAGGTTTATGTGGGTATTTTTATGGACCAACAGTGAAGACCAAACATATATGATAAAGAGGTTAAAATGGTTCGAGGTTACTGGACTAAAAATAAACACCACAAAATAGGATCTTAAAACAAGGTCCAACAGCCGCGTTCTAATTGCCCTGGTACCGATCCCACACCTTGGTAGGCGGGGAGTGCACCAGACTGCGGCCCAACGCTACCCAAGCCAGCACAGTTCTCGCCACACCTACCTGTTTATTGATTTACAGGAAAAACAGTCTCATGGTGGGAACAGTTCAAGTACAGGTCTTTTCCAATTAACACCGGATCATTTTATTTAACTGGCAGTAAATCAAAGGACCTTGAGTGTTAATGCTGGTACAATTAACCCTTTCATGGTCATGACAACTTTAGTATTATACTCCACCTAACGCTTGATTTATTTTTTAGATGAGTGTGATAGGAGCCTGAGTAGGCTATTAACTAGCTACGACAGTGTTACAGACGAAAGAGAGGACGAGACGGCAGACAAACTACCAAATGAAACAACAAATGAACACGAAAGACGAAAGGAAGGAGAAACACAGACAAGGAGTGCGAATGGAAGGCTAGAAGTATGAAAAGCCAGAAACAATTACCACTGTCTGATCTTCCCTCACATGCAGCTCATAGGTACACACTGAGGTACCAAAAACAGTCTAAAAGCATCACCAGAGTCACAAAGGTTAAAAATAGGGACAAACATACCAAGGACTAACATACTGAAGGAAAAGCAAGAACAATTTAATGCCCTCCTTGCTTTCCTCACACAAGACTACTAGGTGTATAGTGAATCACCAAAACAATCGTCTAAGAGCATCAGCAAAAGCACACAGATGGACAGGAATCAAACACAAGGACAGAAGCACGGAAAGGCAAAAGCAATAAAGTATATGTCCTCCTCTAATGGCGCTCGCAGGTATACAATAAACTACCAAAAACAGTCTAACAGCATCGCCAGAAACACACCGCCACCTATTACGGCTAAGGGAAGACATTTCAGCTGCAACGACCCTGTTCAACTACACCCTGCCCAGCATAAGCCTGTTCTGTGCCCGCGAGAGGGGGAGGGGAGGGGGAATGGGGAGGGGGCAGAGGGGAATCTTGTGAGTCGCGGGCACATAACTTTCTCGGGACTGCTCATAAACTTGTGGCAAGCTGGTGGTCCGGGTGTCGTAAGTGTGCTTCTTCAAGGCCGCTGCCAGATGGTATGAAAGAGTGTTCGTTCGGGCAAAGGGATTCAGAACGAAGTCTGTACGAGCAATGGGACTTAGTAAGGGGGTTCATTAGAGCAAAAGGGGCTTCTGTGAAGGTTCTGTCGGGTAAGAGGGGATTCGTTCGAGGGACAGAAAAATGCTCCAGGAAAAATGAAGTCGTTCGAGTAATAATGAATTCGTAAAGTGTTATTAGGTTCTGTAATATGTCATTCTAGTAAAAGAAAATTCGTTCAGGCAAAAACGGATTCGTCGAAGTAAAGGAGATTCGCTTAGGTAAAAGGAAATTCGTTCAAGTATATGGAGTTTCTTTTCAGCAAAACTAGGATTTATTCTAGCACATGCGTACAGTGACAGAACAACCGAAAAATCCTGACAGCTGTGTTTCATGTTAGTCACCAGGAGCGTTCTTTGATCCTGCTCAGCTGGGTTGTATAATGGAGGACAGCAACCCATTCAGTGCGATGACGTACTTCTCATTTTAATCAAGCCCCCACTACACGACTTTACTCAACTCAGAGAAGGCCCTTCGTAATGATGAGGGTTAATGAGGCTACACACAACCCCTCCTGTCTGAGTAATTACCCGTAAGTAAAAAATAAAAAAAAATCGTCTAAATGTACCAAGAATATAATAAAAAGGTCATCGTACTGAAATGATTAACACTGATCCATTTCCGTACGATAACCAGTCAGAAACTGAGCGATGACTTTCGAAACCCTGTGATGAGATCTTCGGAACCCAACAAGCGTCTCAGAATATTACGTGTGAGTTTCATTAGTTTTCGACAAAAATCTGGATCAATATTAATATTCGCAACTGTGATATATTACTGAGGCAATGGCGCGCGCGCGCGCACACCCACCCACCCACCCACCCCCACACACACACACACACACACACACACACACACACACACACACACACGCACGCATGCACGCGCGCGCGCGAACTCACCAGCGAGTCCACAACAATATTTTAATCCCTTCAACCCGACTATGCATTTTTTATTTTCATCAGGCTAGCGCCAGACGATATTATCCTGCATTAGTCCTTTCCTGTGATGAAGTTGTTAGTGAAGGCTGTAACTAACCCATCCAGCTCTTAAGCCTCTCATTAGCTTCACAAACTTATCTTCATAAACTATAAAAAAAATAAATATATACAGCGTATCAGCAGCCCGAATATAAAACGAAATCTTTGTCGTAATTAAAGAGGATTAATGTTAACCACTACTATAATCTTTTCACATTAACTTAGCTGAAAACTGCCATCCCTCAATCTTGACTGCTGAGCTGTAATACTAAATTAACACTAGAAAATTATGCAAGTCGCGAAGAATGCAATGGAAAAGATGTAGAGCGATGGCATTGTCTTTTTCTGCTTCTGAGCTTCGTGATACCAGCTTCAAAAGGGCGAACATCGACCTGGTCACGGTGAAAGGACGCTAATGTCTCAGTGCAATACTTCCCACAAAAGCAAGAATAAAATTAATAAGGCGTCATTTAAGAAAAAATGGCAACTGAAATAAGAACCGATATAGTAACAGGAAATACCAATATAAAAAAAAGGGGGGAGGGTGACGTGGGGGGGAGGGGGTGTTGCAAGGAACTATCCCTTGTATCTCCCCTTCCATTCCTCACTCCCCCTTCCTCCCTCTCCTCTCCCCTTCTATTCCCACCTACCACTCCCACTTCCCACTCCATCCTCCCAACCCCCCCCCTACTCCGCCTTCCACTCCCCCCCCCCCACCATTTCATCTTGCCACAGTCAGCAGTATGAGGCCAGAGGTGGGTGGGGTAGTGGGAAAAAAAAAAAAAGTATGTCGAGACGCCCTATTACCCTCCACCCAGCCCTCCAGTGTTTGAAAGTGGGATGGGAAAAAAACAGAAGCCTAAATAATAAGACTTTGACACTCCACCACTCTTTTCACGCTTCTCTAATACTACTGTACTTTTCGAGGTGGGCAGAGTGAATAATAATAAACAGAAGAAAATATTTACACTAATAAAATATAAATACAACTAAATGGAAATAATTATGACTTGGATGTTCAACTATTCTCCTTCTATTATTATCTTTGGGGTGGGCACTGGAAAATAAAGGTAAGTACATTAATAACAGATGAATATAAAAACAATGAATACATAAATGTAGCATCGCATCAACATGGAAAAAAATATCATCCACATCAACTCTTCCCATCTATCCTACCCCAAGAATCGAGAGAGAGAGGGGGGGGGGGCGGAAGCAAGAGTAGCGTGTATAGCAAAGGGTGTTGTGACATTTTATTCCCTTTCCTCTTCCATCAACACACCCAGCCCACCCACGTCAGCACTCAGCGAAAGGGTGCTGATGGAGGAGGGGGGTGGAGTGGTTTGGGGAAAAACAAAAAGTGCGACGTCATTTCCATATTCATCACTCCCCTTTCCTCGGCAGTCAGTACTTACAAAGAAATGGTGAGGGAACAGTGGTATAAATAAATAAATGTAAAAGAGGGTGTGCAACATTTAATCTCTTCCAACAAACTACCCCCACTCCCCACCCTCTACGATTTAGCACTGCAGGATCCAAGGGGGCAAAGTAGTGAGGAAAAAAAAAAGGGAGGGGGTGGGTTGATATATTGTCCCCTCCATCAACCCTGCCATTCCCGGTCAGCACGAATATAAGAAGAAGAAGAAAAAAAAAATGGATGGGCGATGTGGCGTGAAAAATGAACATAATGGTGTTAAGTTAATTATTTTTCACCACTGGGGGTTGGATTTTTGTTGGCTTAGGAAGCAGTGTCAAATGTCTTCCTCTGCAATTTCTCTTACTATTTCACGTTAACATTCTCTCCTGTACGCTACTATGTATCTCCTATCTTATTTATTACATTCTGGTTTTATCTTACATTTTATTACTGCATTATAGCATCTTGACTTTCTCAGGTCTTCTGTAAACGTAAAGTAACAATCCTGCGGTAGTAAAAAAAAAAAAAAAAAAAAAAAAAAAAAAAAAAAAACGTACTTTACGGACTACTGTTGACATTCGAACCCTTCCAGTATCAGAGCTCTCTCTGAGGCCGAATAAAATACACTTTTAGCAGCACAGTAAAACTCACACAAAAGATGCTATCGTAATGGAGGAATTAACATGGACACAGTCAGTATCCATAACATACAAGAATATACACATCTTGCTGTTGTGGTCCCAACTGGGCTCATTCTGAACGAGTGCGTGAATACCCAGCAAACTGCTATATATAAATAACCCCTCGAGGACCAGGTGCTACAAAGGCCTCCTAAGGTGACAAGAATAAGGCACTAGAGACTACGTTTCCGTATGTTAAGAAGACACTAGCTCCTCTTTCTCACCAGTTTACCAGCTGCGATAGCGAAGCTGGTATTTTTTCAATTTGTCTGTCTCTCTGTCTGTCTGTGTATTTGTTAGCACGAAAACTTCGCAACCGCTCAAGATGCATCACAAAATTTAACTGGTGTGTAGTAGGAATGAAAATCTACGAGATCGAAATTGGTGAAAGTAGGTCAAGGTCTGTGTGTTTGTTAGCACGATAACTTCGCAACCGATCGAAATACCATAAAATTTTTTTTTACAAGTGTGTAGTACGGATGAAAATCTCCTACGGGTTCGAAATTGGTGAAAGTAGGCCACGATCAAGATCATATTTCGAGCCGCGCTAGTCATGTATCGGCTCGCGGCTGGTGTGATTCCTCCCTTGGGGAGGCCTCTAGTTACTTCTGCACATCGTGCGGCAAAATTCCCTAGCAGGATCCCTAGTATGTACTGAAGCTAAACGTAACAATACTACCATGATAAATGTAACACGCAAGCGATCTTCATGGTGTTGCAAGTAAAACAAGTCCCTGCCAAGTATTGCATGCAATACAATGTTTCCTACCGGATGATAACCATACATAATTATGTACTGTGTATACACTGTGGGTATGATATTAATACGTATGTACTGCCATTCAGTGATCTCCTCAGACAACACACAGATCGAACAAGAATGTACTGTAGGTATGGCTGTTTAAGTATGACAGCAACCGACCTTGTTTTAGCCCCAAGTGTGACCTTGACCTTGGGAGTAGATGGCTGGTTGCTGAGCACGACACACCGTCATGGTATGGGGAACAACTGAGTGAAGTTATATCAAAATCTGCCCTTGCATGTGGAAGTTACAGAGCGGACACGAAATTACGGACGGACTGACGGACGTACTGAACGAACCGCGCAAACCTACGTATTTTCCCCGACCGGTTTGGCCGGTAGAGGACTAATAAATCACACACACACACACACACACACACACACAAAGACGTACCAAAAGCAACCTATGTTGAGTACGGCATTAAGAGTCTAAGTGGGCGACGGGTGGAAAAAAGGAAAGGAAGAAAGAAATGGTGTTGTGACATTTTACCCCCTCCATCAAATCCCCCCTCCCCCTCCACACACCAAGTCAGCACCAGGAGGGCAAAGGGTGGGCGGAGGTGTGGGCGGCAGCTGCACCGGGTCAGCAAGAAAAAGAAAACTAACTCTCACTCCCCCTCCCCCCATCTTTCCCTCCCCCTCTCCCTCTCATCTCTCTCCCATTCCTCTCCACCATGACGCCCCCCCCTCTCTCTCCACCATATCCCTCCTTCCCCTCCCTCTTTCTCTCCACTCTATCTCGTCTTCTCCCCACCTCCCTCCACCCTCTCTTGCTCAAGCCTCCTCGTTCCTGGTACTACCCCTCATCATTGCCTCACATCTGCTAAATAAGTTAGTTTATTACACATTCTTTTGAGGACATTCTTCCTGTTTCCCCTGCGTGTTGGAATACCCGAAACTTCTTCTTTAGTTTACTTTTTCGAAGACTCATTCTCATTATCTGACCCTTTCGAATTTCTTTTTTTTTTTAATCACTGCTTCAGATACACTGCGTTTCGGTTGCTTTTTTTATTTTGAGATGCCTTGTGTTTCTCTTTTCGTCCGGGTATACGTTGTTGTTATCTCTTTTTCGGGTACTTTTCGCTGATTCTCTTACTTCATCATTAATTTTTGCGTTTTATTTTATGATACTTTTGAGTTTCTCTTACATATTACGATTATTTTTTCTTGATATTTTGAAACTTCCTCCTGATTTTATTTTAATTTATTTTTTTATTTTGAGTTTCCCTTGCTTTTAAAGATACCTAATTTGCCTGTTGTTGTCTATACATTTTTTTTGTAACAGATTCAGTCAACTACAGTATTCCCTTTTTACTCTGACTTGGTATAAAACTGCATTATCGCTTATGAAAGTACTGCACTGTAGCAAGAGACTGACGTTATAAAAAGGATGCTAGTTACGAGGAAGTGCTTTAGATAGGATGTAAAACAAGAGTAACATCTTGCTCTGCCAGAACTATGTGAAATAAGCTTGAAAAGAATAAAGTTCTTGGCCAAGTTAAGGTACGGAAACAGCTTGAGAAGGACAACAACTTTGGTCTAATTAAAGTAAAAAAGAAAATAAGCTTGAAAAGGACAAAAATATGGGCCAAGCTAAGGAGAAAATACGACACAGAAGTTCATTTGGCTCTCCTGCCTCTCCAATCGTTGTTGTCATTGATGCTTGAATGACACGCAGTGGACAAACTTACATACTAGCACCACAGACGGAGGATATGCACCTCTCACCACTGCGTCACACTCAAGCGTCGAAGAATCCAGCGGTGTCAGAGAGACAGGGACGGAGACAGGACGGACTTTGCATCGATGACTGCACCACTACTGTTTTCTGGCGATGCAAGTGTTATGGCGCCAGAACCTACTGTTATGATTCTCGACCCTGTTTAACATGACCTCTCCGTTGCTATTACACACTTGCTTCGTTACTACAGTTCGTTCACCTTTGCTTGTTTTCGTCATCTTGCAGCAGATTTCACGTAGATCCAAGGCAGAATTAGCTCAAGGGCAGTGTTAATTGCCACATTTCACTCTCACACAGTTTACTCCTGCTTATCTAACCCATCGCTTTTTCCTTTCCACCTAATTCATCCTTAATCCTTTCCATATCACCTCTCATCCATCTCCAGTTTACTATGCAATTGTTTCTCTTCCTGTTCTTTCCCCTGCTTGCTCATCACAGCATAAGAATGTGTGCTTTCACTATTTACTACGATTTTCTCTCTCTCTCTCTCTCTCCAAGCGAATTTTCTCCTGGTGCCGCTATCCTGCCACCAACACTACCCCGGTCTGCCCTGCCTCCAGCTGCCCACGCCCCCTCAGACATGCTTGCAGTAGAGGCACCAACACACGTGGGTGAACGGGTCCCCCCCACACAAGCACTCACATGCACGCTATACACACACACACACACACACACACACACACACACACACACACACACACACACACACACACACACTGTGACATATACTCGCACACACCTACAAGGACTTCTTCATTAGAACAGGTTTCTACAAACACGTTTCCAGTCTTGAACAGTAACACACACACACACACACACACACACACACACACACACACACACACACACACACACACACACACACACACATCACTAACATCAAACTCAAACACAGACAGACACTCACATACACACAAGCAAACACACACCTACACGCCTCCTCTCAACACCCACAAGGACGTCTTCATAAAATTCGAGCAAGCTACCCCCCCCCCGCGCGCGCACACACACACACACACACACACACACACACACACACACACACACCTTTCCTCTCTATACTTCCTTACTTCCATGGTCTGTCGGTAAATTTATATTCCGCCATACCCCTCCATTCATTTCGTTTGCCCTTCTTCCCTTTGCAGTTTCTTCTTAACATTTTATTACATTTTTTCACTCGTGTGTGTGTGTGTGTGTGTGTGTGTGTGTGTGTGTGTGTGTGAGAGAGAGAGAGAGAGAGAGAGAGAGAGAGAGAAATACCTTTTTTATTTTTTTTTTTCCCATCACGTAGTTTGCATTCAAAAGTAAAAATCAGGTGACTCAGAATGGTGTTAGTCGCAAATTCCAACTTGTACCGCCTGGCTTGGCACAGTAACAAGTGGGAGAGGACTGGCTGGATGACTGCTTTAGAATGACACGCCAGAAGTAGGTCAGAGTGGCCGGGTTACATCATTGGTTTCACTACGATGGGAAACACAGGACGCAGCAGTGGCCTCATACCCCCCACCCCTGTTTGAACACCTCCCACATGCGCATATTACCCTTGATCACTCTCACCTGGACGCCCCCCCTCCCTCACCCATGGTATGTTAATTGCTCCCCCCCCCCAAACACACAACGAATATGCTATACATACACTGTTCTCAAAATGCGGTACATGTAATGATCAGGAAAAGCAATACGCATACGATTTCAATGAGCTATTGCTGAAAGATACTTTGTTTTTAACGAAAAGACTGAGACCTTCTATTCCAGAAATCCCAATATTTCCGTACTGAAATTCGTGAACTCTTGATCCTTTCATCACAGCCTGCACACACACACACACACACACACACACACACACACACACACACACAACACCACCACCACCCTGAAAATAAGCATTACGCAACCCCCGACATTATGCTGACGTCACTCCGCTTCCTCTTCAGTCACCGCGCGAAGAACAAATAGGTCACCAACATTACGCAAGTCCTGTGTAAACGTATGAATTTTTGTATGTAATGTGGTAAAATCTGATCACGTAAATTCTACAAACAACAGCGGCAGCACATGTAAACAGAACTTTTAGATGTGTTTGTTTTAAACCTGAATTTACACACTAACACTGTTTTTGCACCTCGTATCCATCACATCTTACGTAAATATAAAAACGAAATATATCTGCAAATCAATGTTACCTAAACCTGTTCTGCTCGTCCATAAAAGGGTTCACACGATTATTTCTAGCCAGTTAAATAAAAAAATAAGGAGTGTCAATTATTCTGGTTTACTGTGTGGAAAAACAACTAGTAAGCCTGCTGGTATATAAACAACTTGATACGTAGATAAATGTACGTGAACTCTAATACCATACGAACCAAAAATAACAGAAGTATGGAATAAGTACGTGACAAAAGCAAGGCAAGTGGCCTATCAATTATATGCTCTTTGTAGTGATGACGTTAGGGACAGTCTCTATTAACTTCCTCACTAATGGTTTTTGTCCTTAACCCCCCCCCAAAAAAAAAAAAAAAAAAAACAATAACGGTTGAGCGAATAGATACAGAAGGGATAGACAGATCGAGATAGAAGGATGGACTGACAGATAGACAGATAGATACTGAGACAACAGATAGACAAATAAATACATAAATAAATACGACGCGAAGGGGTTACAACTTAAACAGGGAAACAGGAACAAGACCCTCCCTCCCCCATTTATCGGTTTCTGGAGTACGAGACGAAAATAGGACGTGTCTGGCCTATCAGTGCCGTTGATAATTTCCCTCTACAATGTGGATGACGTCTGATGAAGTGTAAAGACTAACAGTTCATAAATGTCCTTCTGAAATTAAAGGTTTGCTATCTCTTTAGCCACTTTTAAGATGTAACTCCATTATAGATCGGCTCTCTCTCTCTCCTCTCTCTCTCTCTCTCTCTCTCTCTGTCCGCCAGATGATTTTATTCAATTTAAGAGGTTAAACAAAGCCTTAGCTAACCCCATCACTACGAAAAATCCTTCTAAAGCTGAATAAAATAAATATGGTGATAGCCTGCTTCAAATGACATCAGGGGAAACAATGACCACAATTGTCATAGTCCCTGCAATTAAAAAAATATAATAATAGTGATAACAATAATAATAATAATAATATAGTTCCGAAATAATGAAGCGAGATTTGAACCTCTCTAAATAATGTCGATCAGTCAAGCAAGATCCCACCACCGGGTTTTTGACAGTGTAAAGGAGCTACTGAAGGCAAGTGCGCCAACTCGTGTTTCTGTGACGACCTTGGCCAGATTCACAAAAACCCCGGCAAGGTGACAGGAACACCAATTCCGCCTAACAGGTGTGTGATTGGATCTGCCTCCTGGCCTGGAAACAACCAACAGTCACACTCAGATTCATCTATCTATCCATCTACCTGACGACGTATCCTATATACTGGCTACATGACTTCCAGGCGTTTCTGTCTTTACTCAGTAACGACCCGCCTTCCCCCCAAATATGTAACTGGATCTGCTTACTGGTGCTAAAACAATCACCATGCGCAATGGAAGTAAATTTATCTATCTGTCTATTGCCTGAAGCATCTTGTGAGGGCTGGCCTCGACACAAAGAACCTCCACGCATTTCTGTCCCTATTCAGCAATGACCCCTCTTCCCCAACACAACAGCCTTCCCTAAAAACCCTCTCACCCTCTTGCTGGTCACTCTGAAATTGTAGAGGATAAATAAAAGTGAAATAGAATAAACATGAATAAAAAAAAAATAAGCAAATAAAAATAACCCCTGTGGGAAATGAGAGGAGGGAGACTAAGAATTATGTGTCATTGTTGATTCTGACGAACTGTACGTGCTCACAGCTTCATGATAACACCACAAACATTTCTTTAAAAATACTGTAACTTCTTCCATATAATGACATCCTCTCTGCTGTGGTGTGGCTAACATAAGGCAATTTTATTCACAATTAGAGAGACACCTCCGAGAAGTGAGTTAATGGAGAAGGAAACAGCTCTTCGATAAATGAGGTTAGAGAGGCAGCGTCAAAGATACGTGAGAGTAAAGAGGTTCAGAGACAACGCCAAAGATATGAAAGATTAAGGAGACTTTGAAACAACGCCAAAAGTACGAGAGATTAGATAGGTTTTGAGAGACAACGCCGAAGACACAAGGACATACAAAATATGAGTGGCAAATACCGTACAAATATGCACTGGTGGTGACAAAAGAGAGTTCCCGGAATACCAGAGTTTGATGGCGACACACCAGCACTCACCTCACATTCCACATCTCCAGCCCAATAAGGCAATAACTTACTCCACACACAATACACAGTAACACCACATATAAAGGTGTGTGTGTGTGTTTAAATCTTATTACTGCTGCCGTCACAGGATTTTACGCAGATTACAGATTACAACTTGCGAAACTCCTCCCAACGAGGGATTAGGAAACATCTCCATTAAGCCTTTTAGTAAAATGTCGTCACTTTGATATGATTCTCGATAACATACGGCGATTTTGGTGAGCTTAAGAGATGTTCCCCCGCAGTCAGAGGATTAAATAAGGAGGTTGTAGAGGTAATCAGACGTGTCACAAAACCCAGCTGCCATGCCTCTCCGGGTGGGCGTTCTCAGATGGGATTGTGAAGGACTTAGCAGCCTCCCCGAGCACGGTGCAAGTGTCAGGGTGAGCACCGGGGCACGGGCCAACACGCACGCACTGCCAGGTGAAGGTTATTGCGTTTTAAACCAATCACTACCGGAAAAGCTTTTAGATTAAACGCTTGTTATTACCGCACAATCTTAACCCCTTCACTGCGATGATATTTCTTGCCATCCACGTATGTTTTTCTTACAGCTTAAGAAGATCCTAGAGCGGTGAATGAAACTACTCTCGATCAAGCTTAAGGAAACTTAAATTACTGAAGGTTTAAAGGTTCAGAAAGAATGATAAGGATTCTTAAAAAGAAAACAAAATACACTGATGTTAGTATGAAGAAGTACCTACGAGTTCCCAAATGATGGGAGATGGGTTTCATTTTGTCTATTGGAATTTCTTTCAGGTGAACAAAATCATTTGTGTCAACCTTAGAACATAAATGCCCCAGAAGTAACCAACGTAATCATAACAGCGAAAGAGTTTACTAAGGCAGCTTTTATTCCTCTCACTGCTACAGGATTTCGTTCACTGCAACAAAATCGAATGGTGTCAGCCTCAAGAAACCCCTGGGCGCGTCCACAGCAGGGACAGGGTCAAGGAGAGACGCAATACTACTTCCTAATACAGCAGTACTCAGTAAACACCACAAAGATAATTAGTGTCCATTACGATGACCGTAATGGCGTGGTACTGACGACGTTATGGTGATGCTGTTGGCAAGGGCGAGAATGCTTGTGGGTCTTACGAAGAGTTTGGTTGTGGTGGTTACTGTTGCTGAGGGGAAAAATGGCACGCGTTGTTGAGGTGATAAACATGACAATAGTCGTAACTTCGGTAGTGAGGGACTTCGCAGTGTAAGGTTATGGAAGTGATGGTACTGGCATTGGTAATGGGATGACTATGGTTGCAGTGGTGGTAAAGGTGTCATGGTAATGGTTATAATGGGGTCTGTTCTAGCACCAGCAATGGTGGTAATGGTGATGGGTATGGTAACGGTAGTAATGGGGTTTGTTATAGCAGCAATGATGGTAACAGTGTTGATTATGATAATGATGGTAATGGGGTTTGTTATAAGTGGTGGTTAATGATGTTAAAATGCTAATAAAGTCGAAAATACGAGTCAGCTTAGTAAAGGAAAAAGTTGTTGAAGTGCCGGCTCTTATTGGTGATGGTGGCAATGGAGATGGTGTGGTAATGGGGTTGTTGAGGTAGTGACGTTTCTAATACTACTGCTACAATGTTGGTAAAGCCGAAAATGCCAGGGAGTTTGGTAAAGAAAAATTTGTTGTTGGAGGAGTGGTTGGTTATGGTAGTGGTGGTAATGACGTTGGTAATGTGGTGGTGGAGGTGGTGGTGGTATGCACTAAGTCTCAAGGTCGGCCACACAGGACCCGTCGCTCCATCCGGGCTGTCATCACCACCAACACCACATTCACCACCACCACTTTACAACTTCCACATCACCACCACCACTTTTCACCTTCCACACCACCACCACCACCACTTATACTTTCCACTACACCACCACCACCACTTATACATTCCACTACACTACCACCACCACTTATACTTTCCACTACACCACCACCACAACCACCACCACTCACACTTTGCATTTCGGCATCAATACTTATTTACCATCTTCCCCCATACCACATTCACCACTCAAACTTTCCACACCATCATCATTAAACCACTTCCCAGCACACTGATCACACCAGCATCAATAAACTTACACCACTTCACCACACCCATCACACTAGCGTCACTTCACTACTAGCATCATCACACCACAATAAAGTAGCTTCGAAACAGAAAAAATATATATATACTTTTAACACTTCCATGCCAAGACACCATTCCATTCTAACTAACTTCCACACCTCAAACAGACTCCTAACATCATCCACACCACTCTGAGCTATCTAACACCATCCAAGTTTCCCAGAACAAAATATCCCACCCTCCTTATCACTCCGACCACCAATACATAACACCCCTAACACAACTTAGCACCTTCGCTAACTGATCTTTTACGCAACACATAAAACACTCCAATTAGAGGTAACACCACACAACACTAGGGCTTCCAAACACAGCCACAACACGCAGCAGTAACCAGCGTCATTTGTTTTGCATTGAGTGTCTTCTGACGTTGAGCGATACACACATTTGCACGTCTATTACACGCCATCGGTAAACAGTCTGAGCCGACCACAAAACAAACGTCCAAAACACACACACACACACACACACACACACACACACACACACACACACACACACACACACACACACACACACAGCCCATCTACCAATGGCAAGTCATGTACGAGTACTGTACTTGAGTCTGCGTTTCACAGATGTTATGTCCTGAACAGCAAAAGATTTATCGGTGTTCCCTTCTGCAATGCCTAATACTACTTACTGTTTCCATTTTTGCCTTAACAAAGGTGGATATATATTTTCTAAGGATGGCGTAATACTGCAAGTATGAAGATGATTGTAACTCCAGTATGAATGCCTGACCGGAGTACCCCTAAACATCTAGTAATGTCAAAGTTTGCTGTGGGAAAAATAAAAACACAATATAAATATACTCCTTTAAAATAACTCATAATAATCGATAGATATATTTTCTACATATTGGCTAACGCCGCACCCTGTATGAGAAGGAGTCGACAAACGGCTCTCCGGACGTTACGGTCCCTACCCAGTAACGACATCTCTCATTCCAATAAAAGCTAATAATATAATCCTGGATGGGTGCCATCGAACTGTTATCACATACTGTAAATGAAAGAAGCATTAAGCAATAATAGGGCAGTCATTACGTCCCTGTTCAAACAATGGTTAACAATTGTATTATTCACTATTCATGTCCTTTCATACCATGCACAGTTTGTATTACACCCTATGCGAATCGAACGGAATATTAGCATTCTCGTGACGCAGGTATTGATGGGCTCAAGGACGGCCAAAGTGACATGTAGCGGCTAAGTACTTAAACCTGACAGTACTTAGGATGATACACGCCGCCACTGTACGACGTCAGCTGGTGAATAAAAACCCACGGCAGAGAAAGATCCAACAAAACGTGGGTTGTGGCGAGGCGGCGTTACCTTACCTTACTACGACACGCCCTCACCATTACGCAATCACCCACCTGGCACCCACCAACCTCTGAAACTCATGACCTTACGAAACCCACGGCCCTTTGAATACCAGCATCCCCTACAACCCAAGACCCTTTCAAATCCACGATTCTTTGAAACCTACGACCCTTTAAAACCTATGAACCTTTGAAAACTACCCTTTCAAACCCATGTCCATCTGAAACCTAAACCTTTGGAAACCCGACCCTTTGAAACCTACAAATCTTTGAAACCCATGACACTTTGAAACCTACGACCATGTGAAACCCACATCTCTTTAACACATCCTTGAAACCTACGACCCTCTGAACCCCCCTCTCTCTCTCTTTCTCTCTCTCTCTCTCTCTCTCTCTCTCTCAGTGAAATCTAACAGCAATAGACGAGAGGTACAAATTAAAAAGGACTAACACTAACCTTAAACACACAACTACACTGGGCTAATAAACTACAATTACCCTACTCAGTGACCTATTGACTTACAGCTCTCTTAATAAACTTCTGCCGTGCAAGATAATTATACACTGCAATATATTAAAAATGCGGAAAAAGCAAATATAAGAGAGAGAGAGAGAGAGAGAGAGAGAGAGAGAGAGAGAGAGAGAGAGAGAGAGAGAGAGAGAGAGAGAGAGAGAGAGAGAGGTGGGATGGAAGGTGATAAGGCTGAGTGATGCCTCAACCACTATCCTAATACACCTCTTGCTACATCCGTCCCTCACCCCCCACCTCTCTCTCTCTCTCTCTCTCTCTCTCTCTCTCTCTCTCTCTCTCTCACACACACACACACACACACACACACACACACACACACACACACACACACACACACACACACACACACACACACAAACCAAAGTCAGGGCGCATCAACAAATTCAGATTCCCTCAATAGTCCCTCCTAGGTTACACACGTGCCTGTAAACTATAATCCCAGGCCACTATTACACCCGCGGCCTAACAGAGCATCTACATACACGCATTCCTACACCCACACCTACGTCCTACACTCACTACCACATGCTTAACCACTACCACACCCTCACCACAGGTACGGCGTAATGGCGCAGCTGTTTCCTACACCCATGTCTATCCTTACACCTAGATCTACCACTCCTACTCCCAGTATTTCCCTGACACACCTATGTTAACTTTATACACCTGTGTTAACTCTGGACATACTTCCCCATAAAAGTGCACCTCACACCACAATGACATCCCTAAACACCGCGCTCCTATACACACCCTTTCTTACACCTACACCTACACCATACACTTACACCAATATCTACACTCCTACCCCATGTTCTCATTAAATTAACCTACATCTTTTACACATCTATACTCATACCTATTAATCTTCCACATATTTCTGTGCTCGTAAAGGTGCATCTCCGTTACAGTGAATTCCCTAAACACCTCGACCCTATAGTATACGCATTCCTACACCCACACCAACATCCTACACTTACACCAAGATCTTCCCCTTCAACCTCCTGTAACTAAATTCCTAATACACTTTATCCATTACCCACTATATTCCTAAATACCTCGGCATCTATACGCATTCCTACACCCACATCCTACAGTTACCCCTAGATCTACCAATCCTGCCTCCTGTAAGTGTTGTCTTTGCACACTTTAACTCAGCACATACTTAAACTACAATAAAGGTGCATCTCACGTCACTATGGCTTCCCTACACATCCCGCACCTATATATACCCATTCCTACACCCACACCAACACCTAACACTTACAGCTACTGAAGATTTACCCTCCTACCTCCCGTAACTATATCCCTTACACGCCTTTGTTAACTCAGCACATACTTAATACTACCATAAAAGTGAATCTCCACCACAATGGCTTCCCTAAACACATCACCCTAGACGCATTCCTACACCCACAGCTACATCCTACATTCAAACCCACACCATCAAGCTACAGCCAACACCACCACCACATCCCCCAGGACAGATAGCCTACTCGGTAGAAGTATACCTAACATTTCTTCATTTTCCTCAACACCCCTCAATCCCACACATAGTATACGACATCCACACCTACACTTATACCTAGAGCTACTTTCCTACTTCCCCGACTGACTACACACACTTAAACTCACACTGAGGTGCATCTCCAACAGTGTCTTCCCTAAACGTCTTCACTTAATAAGCATTCTTAGCCCAGCATCTACATTCTATATACTTACAGCTAGACTTACCTTCCTACCTGTTGTCCTCTTCTAAGGATATCCTACAACACATATTCCAGTATCTTCTACACACTTTTTAAACACCCTAAAGGTAGATTTCATGCCACTACTACATTCTTATAAAATCCCACACCAATATACATTCCTACACCCACACCTACACCATTAACCTCTACCCCACCTCCCCTCAATGATGACCCCCAAATCACCTTAATTTCACTTTCCAACACCTTTTAAACACGCCACAAATACGGATTCCTACACCCACGGCTGCATCCAACATTTACATCCACACCACCATCCTACACTCACACCAACACCCCCAGACTACAGGCACCATCACGACAGGTACAGCTACAATACCTAGACGTACAGCTTACACTTAAACCTACACTTACATTCACAGACACATCCTACACTTAAGCCTGTACTTACATTCACAGACACATCTACACCTAAAGTTACAGTACACAGCTACATCCTACACTCATATATAGCCACATATTACATTTACACCTACACTTCCTCCCACATCTACGTCCTACACTCACACCTACACTCTCATAATCTACCCAGCTTCACGACAGGTAGAGCCACAACACCCAGACCTACAGTATATTCATCTCCCATCGCCACACCCTTATCAGGACACTCCTCCTCCGTCACACACGCTTGCGCCCACACAAGTACACATACATTCAATACATACACACATACACACACTCTCTCTCAAGCAACACATCAGAAATACATAGCAAAACGTATCTAGAATCGGACACACACATATACATACCCTTATATAAATTCATACATACACGGCACTAAATACATACATATAAATACATACACTGCCAGGGAACACACACACACACACACACACACACACACACACACACACACACACACGCCGGCCTTACCATACATGACAGTGGTTGTGACAGTAGAAATCTGACCTTGTGTTCGTTTTCTCTCGCCCATTTCTACCTTCCGCCCTAACTTTAACATCTTACGTCTCTCTCTCTCTCTCTCTCTCTCTCTCTCTCTCTCTCTCTCTCTCTCTCTCTCTCTCTCTCTCTCTCTCTAACAAATACTACACCACAGCTTTTAACCCCTTCAGTTCAATAACATCTTTTTGGTAGCTTATTCTAGATGTTATTACACTATTATACTGAGCTAAGACGAACCTCCTGAGGATGGGATGGAGGGATGGAGTGGAGACGTATATGAGAGAGGGAGGTGTGAGCTAAGGGGAGGGTAGTGAAATGGCAGGGGTGAGGGCGACATGGAGACGATTTGTTTGTGGCCAACCCTTACGGGATTACGGCGTCTTGCAACGTATAGATAGACAGATAGACAGATAACCTCCTTGAACAGATGAAGGTCATGAAGCTACATCAAATCCACACCAGTTCGCAAAGCTTACTCTAATCTGAAAAAAATAAATAAAAAATAAAAAGGGAAACCAAGAATGAAATAAAAGGTCATTGGATTGTACGCGTTAAATAAATTAATAAATATAACAATGATAATATGTAATTCTTTAATCAATATGTAGTTTCTCCCTGTGGACTTATTTTTTTTTTTTACTTTAAATTTTGGTTAAAGACATATGATTTTATTCTGCAATGGGATATCGCTGGGAGTCAAAGGGTTAATGGTCACGCTATTTTAAGCTTCACACATCCCTAGCCTCTCTCTCCCTCTCTCTCACCGCTTCCTCACATCTTTACATCTCTTCATCTCTGTCTTCTTTACCCCCTCCTAGACTACCTCCTCTCTCTTACTCTCTCTCCCTCGTCTCTCTCTCTTCTCTTGCCTTTTAACTTGTCTCACTGTCTCCCTCTTCTTTACACCGCTTCCGCCTTTTTATCTCTCTAAACTATCTCTCTCATTATCTCCCTTATTTCTCATCCTATCTTTCTGTCCCTCCTCTTCCCCCCTCCTCTTCCCTCATCTCCCTTCCATCATCATCTTCCTTCCCTCATTACCTTATTCTCCCTCCCTCCAAGTCCCATTTTCATCTTATCTCATCTCCCAATCTCTCTCTCTCTCTCTCTCTCTCTCTCTCTCTCTGTGCTCCAGGTCCTGCCCCCTCTTCCACACAAAGATCCTCTCTCATATATGGCATAATTCCAACACCCATATTAACTCTGAAACACACACACACACACACACACACACACACACTGAAACCCTCTCCTTCCAACCAAAACCCTCCCTTAACACCTCGTGCCATAGGGGCCATTTTACCCCCCTTCCCCCTACGCCCACTCCCATCTTAAGCGCGTATGTTGGAAATTTCAGTCCTTACGAGTCAGGCCTGGGATTCACGAACGGACTTACGATCGCCACCCTCCCGTAAGTCGGCTTTATAAATTCGCAGGAAGGAGTAGGGACGTGGCAAGATTAAGGACATTACTTTCCCTTATCCATCCTATAAAAAAACAAATCACAGAGGCGACAAAGAGATAATCATATGTTTGTGCATCGTTAAGTATGTCTATAAATGCAAGGCCTGGGTACGTAAGGGTGGCTTTGGCTTGACTGGCTGGCTAGGGTGAGATGGTGGATAGGCTGGGATGTGCAGCGGAAAGTGGTGGTGCTATGATGAGACGGACAGGCTAGGTTATGATGCTGGGATGAATGGATAGGCTAGAATGGAAGGGTGAGCTGTGGGTGCTACGGAAATGGAAATATGCCAGAATATGATGTTACGGTGAGACGAATATGCCAGGTTATAATGCTATGATGAGACGACTATGCTAGGTTATAATGCTATGCTAGACGAATATGACTGATTATGATGCAAGGATGAACTTATATGCTAGAATGGGGATAGATATGCTAGTTATTGGGTATCAGGATGTATGTGGATCTAGGGTAAGTGATTAGGATGGTATAAGGGCGGAGGAGGAGCTAACCAATGAGCCAGCAGGATAAAGGTGGATAATTCAGAGTGCATGCGTGTTTAAAGAAAGAAATAGGCTAATCAGCTCAGATGAATATGAAGCTAAAATAACACAAAATATACAAGAATATATGAAAGACTAAGACGAGGATTAAAAAAATAGGGGAAACGTGCGGCAGAAAGTGCTTCAGCATTTACGTTGACGTTAAATGAATAACATATAATAATAAAAATAATAATAATAATAATAATAATAATAATAATAACAACAATAATAATAATAATAATAATAATCATCATCATCATCAGTTCCTCTTTTCCCCCTAATGATGACAGGTGGGATCCAGAGAGCAAGACAAAACCTAACTGGAGAAACTAGTAAAAAATATAATAAAAGGTCGGAATGGGTGAATTAGGCTTTCAAGTCGACTCCAGTAAAATGTCAGTAGAAGGTTAAAAGGTACTCAAGGAATGGAATTTGGAGGTACTGGGGTAACCTGCTGATAGGAGAGTGGCTACGATCTCTCAGGCCTTGGTGGAAAAAAAATTAAATGACACAAAATATCAGACTAAAGAGAAATGAAATAAACACACACACACACACACACACACACACACACACACACACACACACACACACACACACACACACACACATACACACAAAATTTATCGTCTCTCTCTTTCTCTCTCTCTCTTCCTGCGTCACTGGCAAACTCAACTACCACCACACCTTTCCCCCTTCCCCCCTCCTCTCCCCTCACCTCCCTCCCCTTGTCTCCCCTCCCCCACACTCCCACCCATCCCCAGTCCACCACCCAGCTTCGCAATTGTCCTAAACGGTGACCTTGATGCCTCCGCCCCACTCACACCCACTATCTCTCCCTCTACCCTGCCCACCTGTTCCCTCCCACCCACCTCCTTACCTACATACTTAAATGACAGGCGAATCAACCCGTCTAAATGGATAGCTATGAAGACCACAATCAACCACCCATAACATTTTTTTGCCTTATTTTTTCTTTATTCTGTTCAAAACCATTAATTCTTGGGCCTGAATGTTTTTGCGACTTCCCGCTCCTTTACCTTACATGGCGGTAGGGAAGAAAGATTTATCTTATACATACATACATACATACATATATATATATATATATATATATATATATATATATATATATATATATATATATATGAGAGAGAGAGAGAGAGAGAGAGAGAGAGAGAGAGAGAGAGAGAGAATGAAATGCCTTAGGCGTGGGAGGAGATGATAAGATGATGGAAGATCTAGTGTGAGGAAGTGTGAGCAAGAGTAAGGAAGGAGTGATGGAGGGAGGAAGGAGTGATGGAGGGGGGAGGGAGGGGCTGGAGTGAAGAAGTGAGCTTTGTATACAGACGCATGAGGTGTGTGTAATGGAATGGTGGCATTTGTGTATGGTGAGGGGTATATGTGTGGTGAATGAAGTGTGTACGTAGTGTGTAGGCCTACATAGCAATGCACTGAATTTGTGAACATACGTATACAGTGATGAATGCTTGGTGAAGGATGTAAATTTAGCGAGGAAATTTGTGAGGAATGTGAAGGCTTGTTTGGTTATGTACCTGGGATGAGCTGTGATGTGTTTACGGTGAGAAATGTGTACTTGATGAGGGCAGTGTATAAGCTGAAGGCTACGTATAATAAGGAATGTGGGTAGTGAAGGACTGTTTATGGTGATGAATATATAAAAGGATGAAGAGTGGGATGTACAAAGATTATGAGACTTTACTTCCTTAGTGTATTTTTGTTCTCTAAAAACTATTCTTTTTTGAAGCTCAAGGAAGACTTTTCTAACTGGAAGAGTTAGATACAGTCTTCTGTGACCATCTGACAACAGGTGGGCTGTCTTAACCTGGATAAAACAGTCTGGCAGCAACAAGAAAAAATAAACATGAGATCTACGGGCTGAAGGAGTTAACAGTGACAGTGTGCTAATGTGTAGTGTGCTGAGGTATAGTGTATGGTGTGGGTGAGAACATCTGTGTAACAAGTGTATATGTATGGTGAAGAGGTAAGCATTATGGCAAGGACGAGAGGTGTATGGTGAGAATGAAAGGTTTACAGTGAGGGAGGAGGACAAATGGTGAGGGCAGTTTGTGTAATGTGAGGATGAAGTGCTGGGTAAAAGGGCAGATGTAAGGTGAAGGTGAGGATGAAAGGTATATGGTGAAGGAAGAAGGCATAAGGTGAGAGCATTATGTACATAGTGGGTGAGAACTGGGTAAAGGATGAAGACATATGGCAAAAAAATGTAGCCATATGGTTGAAGAATGCTGGGAGGTGAGGGAGGTAGGCCTAAAATGCGGGGAAGAGGTGGGCATACTATGAGGAGGCGAGGCATATGGCACAAGAAACATGTATGGTGAGGGAGACAGGCCTATGGGGGTAGGAATATGGTTAGGAAGGTGGGCATATGGTAAAGGGAAGTTGTAAGGTGATGGACGTAGGCCTAAAATGAGATAAAGAGGTATACACAGAGTAAGAGAAAGTTGTACGTTTGGCGAGGACGGCATATACTGAGAAGCAGGTACACTGTGGGGACGGTAAGCATATGGTAAGAGAAAGCTGTAGTGAGGCAAGTAATGCATATGATGAGGGGGGGAGGGGAGGGAGGCAGAAAGGCATATAGTGAGAAAACGAACTGAACTGTATGCCAAGGAAAAGTAGGCATATGGTGAGGAAGAAAGTTGCAATTAAAAAAACAATAAAATATAAAATAATTAGGATTATTAAGGTACCAGTATGAAAATGATGAGGAAAAGGGGTACAGGGAGAGAGGTGTGTGAAGCAGAGACATACGGTACAGTACAGAGTTGTGCAGGGTAAGGTAACACGGTGAGGTTGAGAGGTGTACGGTGAAGAAAAGACATGAAGTAAGGTAAGGCACGGAGTTGCAAGGTGAAGAAGAGAGACATAAGGTAAGGTAGGGAGGTGCATAAGGAGGGAGACAGGTGAAGCAGACGGTAAGGCAGTGAGGTGTAGTTCGAAGGAAAGAAGTGCTGGGCGAGGGAGAGACGTGTAGAGCGAGGATGTGAAGGTAGTGTGAAGCAGACAGACATATGGTAAGGTAGATATGGTGTAGGGTGAGTGACAGGGGGAGGAAGAGACACACTTTCACCCTCGCTGATCACCTTCAGGGCGCGACCCCCCAGCCTCTCTCACTCCCATAAAAGCGCCTAGCTCAGACCCCCCTCCCCTTCCAGGCCTCACATCCGAACAGCTGGTCCACACACTATCCTCTTTTCACTTTAACTTGACCTAAAACTGCCACCTCTCCACCTTGAACGCTGAGCTATATGAAGAGATAAAAACAGGAACATATGCTCTTTTCAATGTACTTTCTTCAATTAAAACCGACATGATTCCACCTTGAATGTTGTACTGTAATAATTTTTTGGGGATAAACACAAGAAGATAAACTCTCTTCACTTTTGGTTGGCCTGGAAATGATGTCTCTCCACCTTGAATGCTGAGCTGTGAAGAGAGATCAACACGAGATCATGACTCTAATCACGAAGTGCTGTGGAAAAGATGCCGAGCCGCGGTATTGTTTTATTCTGCCATCGAGCTACGGGAAATAAGCAGAAAAAGGACGACAATCTCTGGTAAGATATGGTGAAAGGACTACACCACCTGGCCAGCACACTATGATATGATCCTCTAAACTATCTACTCATATGTACAGGCTGGTCGGTAAATAGCGCTCTACTAGAGAGAGAGCGGTATTTTGTGTACTGCGGGAACGGTCCAGTCTGCTGGTGGGGGCGTGGGTGTGACAGTGGGAGAAGGAAATGAGTAAATGAAGCAACACAGTCTATGACAACGCTGACTGAGCCGTCCTCGCAACATGAGAGAAATCGCCCGATGGAATGGATGATGAGAGCTATATATGGGTCACCCTGTACATCACACTCTACACAAGTATATATACTGTATACTGCTGTCATTCGACCTTAACTCTAGTGGCGAATTTCCGTAATTTTGTAGCCTATTTTACACTGCTCAGATGCAGAATAATACAACACTGCAACTGTACATCCATCCTATAGCATATACTGTACTTGTGTTAATCTCTCGCCACAGCTCAGCATTCAAAATGGAGAGAGGGCAATTTTAGGTCAAGTTCAAGTGAACAGAATATAAGAGCTACAGAACTGTACCCTGACCCTCACATTCCCAAACTGATTCAAACGGGCTTTCCCTTGTCCACCTTTCTTTGGAAGGGACAACTTTCGCTGGCTTAAAAAAAAAAAAAATGGGAGGGGGGGAGAGGAAGGCACCACATGGTCACCAAATTGGCCCCTGATCCCTTATCTCATTACCTACGAGACGACTCCCTTTCCCCTTCCATCAGGTGACGTGTTTTTATATTACTTTTCGCATTCGCCGACGAATTTACTCGGGTTAGGAGAGTCACCACGCACTAGAGGGGTTTACGAAGGCTATATCTAACTCCTCTCTGATTCAGAAAGTTTCTCCTAAGCTGAATGAAATCGTCTAAGGACAGCAGGACTAGAATGAAGTGTCATCGAAGTAAAGGAATTAAGAGGAACCAATAATAAGACATAAGACATTGTACTGAAGGAGTGACATTAACGTTCGTTTCTCACACTAGAAATTCACACTACATTCAAACTATATCTACACTACTATCGGGTCCCCACACTTCTACCTGATCCTTAAACTCACACCAGCAATTCATACTAGCTTTACACTAGCCCCTGCTACCCATACTGCCATCCGGTCACCACACGCACGCCTGATTCTGTAAACCAGCATCGGCCTCGCTCCTAATGCCTTCAACTACCATCTGTCTACCATACTAGCAATTCTACGGTGGCATCTACTTCTGCCCGTTCATCGCACTACCACCTGGTCATCACACTAACAGCTGGTTCTCACACTTCTACATGTTCATCACACAATCGCCACTTCATCATACTTCATCTGTTCATCACACAACCACCACTTCATCACACTTATCACTGTTCTGCTCATCACACTACCAACTGGGCCTCACTCTAACACCTTCTGATTCTTGAACCTGGAACCTGCTTTTCAAACCGTCGTACTGTATATGTAATCCTTAGCGCCTTCAGCACGAGGAATTCATTTTCATTTCACTCTTGCTGCCACCAGACGATTTTATTCTGCTTATGAGAGCACCCTACTACTGAAGAGGTTTGTGAAGGCTCGATCTAACCCCTCCAGTTCACAGTCTCACTTAAATACAATCGTCTGACGATATAAGAACAAATTCGTAAGACATGAAACAGTTAACATCTTTCATCCTATGCAGTATTCTTTATTCCATTATCGCTTCTAGTTCTGGAGAGGGACGCCTTCACGCGGTGGCACTGATATAACCAGGAGGCTTCGCTGCTTGGTTATATAAATGTCCGTAAGTTCCTACCTTGTCCTGTGAAAATGAGGATGGTAGACTGCAATAAAAAGGGTAATTCCAGCCAGCAGTCCACTGGGTTCATATCGAGATGAAATTGGGCAGCAACAAAAACAACAACATTCGTACATTCTCCCCACCACTACACAATAATCTTTAGCTTATGGAAGGATCTTTAGTTGTGCTGTTAATCATGGCTATATCTAACCCCCAAAGTCTCCCCCAACCTGAATAAAATCGTCTGGAGGCAGCAAGAACAAACACACACATACACAGAATGCCGTCCTGAGGTTGAAACGGTACAAATTCTCCCTCGGCTCCTGGCTATTCAGTTTAGGAGAGAAACCTCTTGGACTGGAGGGTTAACATCAACACCTGCTGTTTTCACACTAGCATCAGGCCTCCACATTAGCTCGTTATTTATTTTTCACATTAACAACACCTGGCCTTCACACTACCAACAGTTTTCACATTAACATCTGGCCTTCATCCTTGTTCCTTTTTTATATATCACATCAACATCTTGCCTACTCCCTAGCTCCTTCTTTACTTTTCACAGTAACATCTGGCCTTCATACTAGCTCCTTATATTTTCTTCACACTAACACCTGGCCTTCACACTAGCAACTGGCTGTCACAAATGTTTCTTATAAGTTTTTCACACTAACATCTGGCATTCACACTAGCAAACTGTCTTTCACTCAAGCTCCTTACATAAGTTTCACACCAACTCTTGGCCTTCACACTAGCATCTAGGTGTCACGCAAGCTCCTTATCTGTTTTTCAAACTAACATCTGGCTTTTATAGTATGTCCTTTTGCTTTTCACACTAGCGTCTGGCCTCACACTACCTCCTTGTCCTCCTTATTAGCATCCAATTTTCTTGAAGCATTCGTTTCAGTTTGGCATCTCTCTCTCTCTCTCTCTCAGCTGCCGCCACACAAGCACATTACTCTCACATTCACAGCTGGTCACTAAATCTCGTCCCTGGCACTCATACACGGTGTTCAAAAGTCTTAGTGCAGTAAGAGGCGGGACGTGTAAATATGCGAACCGTGTGTGTGTGTGTGTGTGTGTGTGTGTGTGTGTGTGTGTGTGTGTGTGTGTGTGTGTGTGTGTGTGTGTGTGTGTGTGTGTGTGTGTGTGTGTGTGTGTGTGTGTGTGTGTGTGTGTGTGTGTGCGCGCGCGCTTATGGCAGTGTGAGTTGAGCATGAGAGCCTGTACGAGTATGTGAGGTGTGGTAGTGATGTAACAATGTGCATGGTGTGGCAGTAGAGGGTGCAATAACGTGTGCAAGATGTAGTTGTGAGGTGTGTCGGTGTGTCGTACAGGTGGCAACAATAAGAGATGCAACGAGGTGTGCAAGGTGTGACATTGTATGATGCGTGTAAGTATGTGGTGTGCCTGTGTGAAATACAATTGAGGGGTTGTGTGAGGTGGCAGTGTGTGATGTGTGAGGTAGGCCAGCGATTCCCCCAGCACAATGCCCTATCTACCTCCGTATCTCAACCACCCCACATAACCTCCTTAGTTTAGCGCACCCTGCAAGGATAATCGCCCTTCACACTGCTGGCAAGGAGTACAAGCGCTGACAGGCCACTGGCAGGCTGACAAGGTGGGGACAAAATAATAAGATATACAAGCAGCCATCACTAGACGCCAGAGATGAGTTTAAAAATATCACAATTTCCACATAACTCGTACTATAAACTGGCGTAAAGCTGTAAATTAATGTCTCCTGTATTCTACATCAACGTTTTCCATACACTGATACCGTATAGGGGCAAACTGGCAACTCATTTTAAGCAATGGTTCCTTAAAGGACTAATTTTCTGCTGTATGCTGTGGCTTTCTCCTGCTCTCTACAATGACGTCAAATTCTGTTTTATTATTGCCGTGTTCGGACTGTTTTATTCAGCTGACGGGAGACTTTTCGAACACTAGGGATCAGATACAATCGTCCCTAACCCCCCTGATTTCTAGAGGGCTCTATCAAATTTAATATTCTGGTAGTGCCTCGGGAAAAAAAAAAAAAAAAAAAAAAGCCATTGGACCGACAGAGTTAACAACCTCCTCCTCATCATCATCCTCCTCCTCCTCATCATCATCATAATCATACTAACAATGAAAATAATGAATATAATAAACCAGGTAATAATGAATATAATAAATCTATCATCGTCATCATACTGATAAATAATTAATGAAATAAAACAATAAAAACAGCAAGATAAAGCGAGGACTTAAGGTACAGCTGGAGACATAAATATCGACACACTTCATTATGATAATTAATAAGACAGTGAACGACGAATTTCCAAACCCAGTGATGCCACCTTCGAAGCCAAATACGCATTTCAGTACACCGTGTAAGAGTTTCAAAATTATTCCATTAAAAAGCCAGGTGATAAAAATGTCCGCGGCTGTACAATTCTACCCTGACAACTTTTACATTTACGCGGGACTTTAAATTCCATAAATAAGCGTTAATTTTTGCGCATCTCTTGGGTTTGGTCGGTGGGGTCTTATTTACTTATTTATGTGTTGCCGGCGATGTCTTGCTTGTGGGGAAGGACGTTTATTATTTACTGGCAGTTAACGTAGAACAGGCAGCGGGGATTGACTGTGTGATGCGTCGGTTTGGGTTTGTGTGTCTTTGTATCTTTTATTATTATTATTATTATTATTATTATTATTACCGGTACTACTACTATTACTCCTACTACTACTATTTACTTCTTTATTTTTCGATCTGGATTAATGATTATGCGTCCTAATGTCTCCATTCTTCTTTCCACATCAATCATTTTGTTATTCACCTCTCGGTTTGGATTTGCGTTTATGTGTCCTTGTCTCTTCATTTTCTTTTGCATAATATTCATTTTCTCATTCATGTTGTATATATGAAAGCACAGGTCAAAGTGGCGCAGAATGGATTTGTATAACGTTGTTTCATTTTTGTTTTTTTGCATCATATTCACTCTGTTATTCACCTGAGTTTACAATTCACGCACAAAAGCTGAAGTCAAAGGAGCTTCACTGTGGGCTTAGGTGTGTGTTCTTATGCCTTCATTTTGGTTTACAATTTATCCATTCTATTTTTCTCGAGCCTCTATTTTTTTTTTTTTTTTTCAAAAGGAAGCTGATCTCAATGTGGGACTGAAACAGGGGTGTGTAATGTCTCCATGGCTGTTTAATATATATATGGATGGGGTGGTAAAGGAGGTACAAGGTAGGGCAGTGGATGTGGGGGTGGCCCTAATGAATGAGGGTGAGATTTGGAAGCTTCCGGTGTTGCTGTTTGCTGATGATACAGTATTGTTGAGTGAAGATGAATGGGAGTTGCAAGGTTTGGTGAATGAATTTGGGACAGTGTGTAGGAGGAGGAAGCTGAAAGTTAATGTAAACAAAAGTAAAGTTATGGTGTTTGAGAGGAATGAAGTCACAGAGTGTGCAGTGAGGTTGGATGGTGAGGATATGGAGAATGTGAGTGCATTCAAGTACTTGGGTAGTGTGATGAGTAAGGATGGAACTTTGGGGGATGAAGTACGTGAAAGGGTACAGCAGGGAAGGAAGGTTGTTGGCACACTGAAAGCAGTGATGAGAAATAGGGAGGTGAGTATGGAAGTTAAGAAGTCACTGCATGATGGTATTGTGATCCCTACCCTGACGTATGGAAGCGAGGCGTGGACCTTGCAAGAGGGGAACAAGTCAAGAGTGAGAGCAGTGGAAATGAGTTACTTGAGAGGAGCATGTGGAGTGACATGGAGGGACAGGTTGACGAATGAAGAAGTGAAGGAACGTTGTGGGGTAGATGTGGATGTGGTTGAAAAGATTAGGAGAAATACACTGAGGTGGTTTGGACATGTGGAGAGGATGGAGAATGAAAGACTGACTAAGAGGGTGTATGTAGGTGAGGTGGAGGGAGGGAGAGGGAGGGGTAGACCAAGGATGAGGTGGAGGGATGGAGTTGAGAGGTATATGAGGGAGGGGGGTGAGTTGGGGGGAGGAGTCAAATGGTGGGTGACAGAGTGACTTGGAGGCGTTTTGTCTGCGGCCACCCTTTGCGGGATTAGGGCGTCGGGCTATAGATAGATAGATAGATTCTTCATTACCTCTCTTGCTATGTATCTGCATGTTTTATATTCATTATTATTATTATTATTATTATTATTATGGCGTCTGGCAGTAGATAGATAGATTATTATTATTATTATTACTATTATTTTATGCCAGTCAACTGATTCCGTATTAAAGCTTATACAATTTTCTACTCGTTTATACTTCACCTAGGAAACCAGGAACCTCTAGTTGTGTCTAGTATAGCGTTGTGTTTATTTTGTTTACCGAAATTCCCAAATAGTTTTCTCTCGTGGTTAAATTTTCTTACACGTGACTCCCCATTTAGCTCCCAAATCAAAATATTTTCCACCTGTTTATATTTTACCAGCGAAATCAGAAGTCCGGGTTGATATGCAAGGGGGGTGGGCGGGTCTTGCGTATTTCACCTGCGCACAAACTAGGGTAAGCAAATAAATCTCCAGCAAGCGTCATAAATTAGGAGTAAATATGGAGATGCTCTAAAAGGCTGAGTTCCAGAGCTTGGCATTTCCCCTGCTCTGCTCCACCCCAGAGACAATTTGCTCTGCTCTATGCTTTACTACATTATTTACCTTGCCTCTGATCCTCTTTATTTCCACCTCTTTCTTTCTTTTGCTCTCTCTAAATTATTTTCTCTTTGGTCTATTCTACACCACCCTACTCATTTACCTTGGCCGCATTTTGTCATTATCTTTATTCTCTCTCTCTCTCTCTCTCTCTCTCTCTCCATTAAGTCAACAGCGATCAGACAGCAAGAAAACACAAATATAATACATCCTCAAAATGAATGACTTAAGTGTGTCTATTTTTCTTCTCCTTTCCAATTCCGCCTTCACTCCGACCCAACGTTCACTTCCAATTCTCCTTAACTTTTCGTCCTCCTCTGTAATCTTCCGCCTTAACTTCCTTATCACTTTTCTCCTTTTGGGGGGAACCCGCATCAAGCCACGCACTTTTCTTGTCTGGGTTCCTGTCGCCTATTCCTTCCCCACTAAAACCTTCAAGCGCGCTAACAAGGGATATTTTTCCGTTCTACATCTATTCAATTCTTTCTTGCCCAATCAGACGCGTAGGGATCCAGGGCTAGGCTACTCAGTCCCTGCATTTAAGGCAAAGTTAACCAGTCTCACTCGCTTCTGAATGACACTGTGTAGCAATTAAACCCCAACCCACCTTCAGATGGAAACCTTTACGGACCCCATCCGGTTGAAGCGTCTTAGCCCACTAGACCACCAGGCGTCTATCAGGTTATACAGCTACCACATAAAGATTTAAGTTAACTATTATATTCAACTGTTCTTCCCTCCCGTCAACCATTTCTTTCAAACCAGACACGTCTTTTTTCATCTTAGTCACGCTACCACCACACGATGTTACTGAGCCATGTAAATTTGTCTTTCTTTTCTTTTTCTGTGTTCTCTCTCTCCACTACCTCCCCCCCCCCAAACCGATGAATTCCTTTTCAATGCAACCCCTTCACTCCGACGACGTGTTTTCTATTTAATTCTTGCTGCCTTCAGACGATTTGACTCGTACCATGGGTAATTTTCGACCTGGAGTTGGATACAGCCTTTACATACACCTTCACTCCTAAGATGAAGAAAATCGTCTGGAGGTAGCAGGACTACAGCAAAAGAAGGTCACCAAATTCTGAGGGTTTATCACGCTACCCCCAGACGATTTTTAGCTCAGAATATACTAACTAACCCCGATGGCCAAGGGATTACCTACAATTATCTAACCCTTGTAATTTGAAAAGTCTCTCCGAAGTTGACCGAAACTATCTGAACACAGCAGGAATGAAAACTATGTGAACACTGCGGGAATGAAAACTAACAAAAGTCATCTGGTGAAGGTGCCATATCAACCCCTTCAGTCCAGGTACGTGTTTTGCTTTTGCTATCTACAGACGATTTCATTCAGCTCGAGGCAGACGTATTCACTGTGGTTAGATTACAGCCTGTGTTAACCCCTTCACCGCTACGGCCCTTTCTACTGATCATTAAAATAGTACAGTGGCTGCCGAAATTAAATGAAAAAGACGTCATCGGAATGAAAAGAATCAGAAGAAAAAAAAAATACTCTCAATACGACAAAAACCATAATCATCATCATCATCATCATCATCACCACCATCATCATCAGACAACCCCCCCCACCTTTTTTTTCACCCAAGGATGGAAAGAAGCAGAGTCCACAGAGCAAAGAAAATAAATACTGACGGAGAACAATAAACAGGATGCCTAATTAATTCCAACACACTCATTTACTCACCACTCGACAAAATAAATGAATGAGTGTATAAATAATAAATGAATAAACAAATAAATAAAATGTATAATTCAATAAACAAAATTAAATAAAAGTTAACATCCTTGCCAAAATCCATATTTTTATTTGGCTGTCCATCAGACATCATTGTTGTTTACATGTGAACCTGCTATTCATGCCGACAGATGGCAGCACCAACCCGGATCAGCTGACGTGGGTAAACAAACATTTCACTCTCCTGTACACACACACACACACACACGCGCACACACACACACACACACACACACACACACACAACCTCCCCAGACCCACAAAGGCGGTAATTCATTCATTCATTCACTTGGCCAAGCTGATTTTCATCCTGAACGTTTTTACTCCTTCCGTATACGCTGAGCCTATGTAGTAAGATTAATCAAAACAGCTTTCATAATATATCATAATGTTAATCTCCTTCCAATTATCTCCAGTAGCATGCAATCTAGGACACGCCCAAACGAGGTGGGGATTAGGTCTGATCTACAATTAAAGTAGGTAGGTTACTCTCTCTCTCTCTCTCTCTCCAGTATCTAAACACCAAGTACAAATTATCCAGCACCAAGCACTGGAAAACTTAACCATGCCAATTTAAACCATGGGGATTAGAAAGTGCCCTTGCTATATCCCTGATAAAGGGATTTTTCTCCAATGACTATGGATATCAGTGTAGTGAATCCGCAGCAACCCATACTAATTAATACATTTTGCAACAGATCAGTGTCATTAGCATCATCTGCACTGGATTCACTACAATGATTCTCTATGTCCATGGAGAGAAGTACGAGAGGGAACAGAACTTATAATGTCGATTGCACAATACGTCAACGGCTTGAAAGGGTTAAGGAAAAACAAGGAGTGGATTTTCTTCTAATTTCCTAAGGAGAAATAATGACAGGGTAATTTTTTCTCATTTCACTTAGTATGTCGTCAAAAACAAATCTTAAGTTTCGAGTAAATGCTACGGTAAGTAATGTTGTCTGTGGGAGGAAGTTCAAAGAGCGGTGCAACCTTTGCCTTGGGGACCAACTCGAATGTCGTACACAAACCTGTTCCTCTGGTTCCACTGATCAACATTTCACACACACACACACACACACACACACACACACACACACAAAGAGAGAGAGAGAGAGAGAGAGAGAGAGATGGGGGGGGGGATAAGAAACCCAAATACCATGGGTATATACACAGCCAAAAACACGAACACATACACATATACACACACAATTTGCACATACATACATAAGTATATAAACACTTACACACACACGTACACACACATAATCACATATACACACTGAACCCTGGATGGCAGCCTTACCACCATATACAGTCAACTCTAAAACTGTAACATATGTAATAAATGCTGAAGGGTTGGAATTTCCGTCACCCCACACCAGAACACGCGCCCACCAGCTAATACATAAAGATGATAGAAAAATAATAAACAAAACCTGCACTCAGATAATCGGTTTTTCACTTAATGGTCATGCTAATAATCTAACAGGCCGTCAAACAATTTAATGGGCAAATAATCCAAGAATGGGCAAAGTAATAATAAAACTGCGCTACTAATAAGGAACCATCAAGGTGTGGGAGATGCGAGGCTGGAGTATATAATCATTAAAACACCTGAGGATAAGGCAGGTAGGTTAATAAGGTACCGGAGACGCAAGTTAATAAGGTGCCCGGGGAAAGGAGAGGCGAGCCATGTGAGGAAATGTGTGATAAGATGACAGGGAAAAGAATTAAAACCGGGTGGACTACCAGTTATCTCAGGAAGGGACTAACTATCTGATAACGACGTGCTTCCCTCAGATGAATGAAATCGCCTGGTCGTCACTAGAATACAGTATCTAACAACACCCTAAACCGTTTATTGGGTATGTGATTATGCAGACTTTTTCATTCTAACAAACGCCCGAAGTAATTCATTAACCGACAGAATAGCCGTGCCCGATAAAGGTGCAAGTGTTTAGAGGCATTTGAGATCTCTAACAAGGTTACCATGGAGCGTAAGAGTACACTGACACTAAATTAGCCTCCTATTAAACCTTCTCGCTATGTATTTAATCTTCAGTCGATGTCTTTACCCTTCTCTCCAGCTGCTCAACATACCTAAGCTCACGTGAAGGGCACTTACCAGTGAAGGGAGCTAACCTAAACATGGAGCTTCCCTTAAGACGCAGCCCTTGCCTCACCTCGACGCCACGCAGCACTGGCGATAATGTGATGCTTTTAACAGGTCACATATACACGCCCTGATGACTTGGCGAGGGGGCCACGGAATACTGATACATGGATTATCATTATTTGTCTGCCAGTCCAACACGCGCATATAAACACTTAGCTAATAAAACACACACACACACACACACACACGTGCGCAGCACAAAGCATAAACTGATCACAGTAAGTTCTCATACCAGCACACACACAAAGGTACGGACGCTCCCCCACCCCTCTCTCTCTCACACACACACACACACACACACACACCTCACCCCTCCCACCTCAGACAGACTAGGGTGTGGGCGAACCTGTCAAGCTGGGCATTTCCGCATATTAGCTGACGGGATGTGTCTGTGTGTATGTGCCTGAAGCAGTGACCTGGATATTAGCTGTGTGTGTGTGTGTGTGTGTGTGTGTGTGTGTGTAAACAAACCCAACACCAAGGAGAAAGAAAATCGGTGCAAAGTACAAGTATTCAGAGTCTGGCCACGAATACCGAAACACGAACTTTGTCTAGTACCCCGACTAACGTTACCCACTGTATCCACCCAGGGAAACGCACCACAGCACACAGTATATAATCTATCTTCATTTAGATTTTAGAGTGTAGCCCAAAATTAACCACTCCACTATTATACTTTTTTCTTCTTCCTAATACCAGGCGATTTTAATCAGTTAAGGAGGGCCCCCTGGTAGCAGAAGAGTAAATGATGGATAAACTGTACTGTACTGTATATTACGCCTCCAGTTCGAAGTCTCCTCAAAGCTGAATAAAACCACGGGCAGCAAAGACACCGAATTAAGTCATGGGGTTGAATGGGTTAATAGGTTTGCTTTATTTTCCCTCTACCACCTGACGATTTAATGTACTTGAGATGCGCCCACAGCGACCACAGGGGCAATACCGATGAGTCCGATGAGATGGGAGTGCCCGGTTCCCGTTCCCCTCCGGACTGATTATGAGAACAGACGAAGCGAAATGAAACACCAGCACTGACGTCTTTTCTTTCTCAAAAATGCCACCCGTGTTGCCAGAAGGGGCGACGAAAACAAAACAGGTTTCTGGTGGGTGATCGCTGCACCCTGATAGACTATGGCTGTTTTCCACCCTTGTTTTGACATGTTCTTGTTGCCTACAGCGGAGAAACTATACTCTTTTTACTATAACCTGACCTAGAATTGCCATTTTTCCATCCTGAATATCGATTTACATCACTCGACTAACACCGGAATACGATGCTAGCCAAGACGTAGTGGTACGGAATGGATGTAGAACCGTAGTATTGTCCTTTCTCTGCCACTGAACTACGTGAATAAGCTGTATAAAGGCAAAAATCGGGGATCAAAATTAGGCGAAAGAACTATATACAAGCATTATAATCCACGTCATATTCACTTGGAAGACACCCATCGCCCGTGCTGAAGGAGTTGATAGCTACAAAAAAAAAAATTCACGAACAAATGAAGTGGGTGTCTTGATAATCGTTTTCTTGCCTTACGTTTTCTGATTCTTCCTCGTCCCGGCTAACACCCGAGATATGAATTAATCACATACTAAGCCATAAGCAGCTGCATAATCCCCACTAAAAAATCACATCAATTATCATCATCATTTTAAATCCCAGTTACCAAACCAAAACACGAGATTATTGGGAGAAGAGTGACTTGTATCAGTATCGTTTTCCAGTCTTCATTTTCTAGGTGCAGACAATATAAAACAGCGTTACAATAATGCTTCTCAGACTCCAGCACTTACAGTTTCGTTACCACCAGCCGACAAATAAAATCAAACACAACCATCAACCACGAAACTGAAAACAAGTAGTGCGATTCAGTCATGTTTTTAATCAGTTTCTCCTCATCTTGTATATTTCAGCAGGGAATCAATATCATACAGACCATACAAAGACTGACACCTTTTAATCTTGTGTTCCCGGCCCCTTCTCTTTATTTCTGGAGACAAACTAGATCAACACAGTCATAAAAAAGGTGGAAATGAGCGGCAAGTGGAAATAAGTGGTAAGAAAGTGGAAATGAGTGGAATGTTTCAGCTAGTTTCCCCACTTCAATTTCTCTTCGTAGAAAAACAAGCTCCACCTTAACTACTGACAAAGAAACTGAAAAAAGGCGGGAACGTGATTTAATAATGCTTAAATTTCCGAAGCTGATAACGCAACCATCAATAAAGAAAGTGAAAAATGAACGATGTGTATTTTTTTCCGGTTTTAAATTCCTTCATCTGATACGATCGAACATAATTATCAACAAAGAAATTGGAAAATGGAAGACGAGCAGTTTTTTTTTTTTTTTCCCCGGCTTTAAATCCCTTCAGCCGATAAGATCTAACGTAACCATCAATAAACAGACTTAGGAAAAAAAAATAGGTGGGGGGGCGTTTCACTTCTCTTCGTTCGTCACAACATAAACATAATGAAGAAAACACGTAGCCTTAATCAGACTCCACATATTAAGGTTTCGGTGATTGGATTTCATATTTGCTGCCCACGTTACACTCCCCAATACACACACACACACACACACACACACACACACACACATATATATATATATATATATATATATATATATATATATATATATATATATATATATATATATATATATGCAGTCCACGTTTACATTCCCAAATAAAAACAAACGAATACAAATAAAAGGCGGAATGTATATATCTGATACTCCCAGATAACAAATAACAAATAAAAGTCATTTTATGTTGTACACGTGCATACGACAAATAAAGTAACACACAACAAAGTTGACCTAGTCCATGTCCAACACTCGCTGATAAAAATAAACATGAATATACTGTAGGCGACTATGTTAGACTTACACATGTAAATTAATAACAACAACAACAACAACAGTAGTAGTAGTAGTAGTAGTAGAAGTAGTAGTAGTAGTAGTAGTAGTAGTAGTAGTACTACTACTACTACTAAGAATAATAATAATAATCCATGCATCCTATCATCTAATCCTAAGTTGCCCCATGAGGAGCGTAGGAGCCCGGGGCTAGGAAAGTTGGTCCTGGCATTTAAGATGAGTGACCAGCCTCACTCATCCCTGAGTGGTATTACGTGAGCAATAAACCCCAACCATCCCTTGGATACAAACCTTCACCGACTCAATCCGATTGGAGCACCTTTATTACCCACTAAACCACCAGGAGCGAAAATTTGGTTATATGGTTACCACCCGGCGTAGTAAATGGTTTCCTGGTGTACAGGAAACCATTTGGCTTGTCACTCAGTGTAGAGTCACCCACAAGCAGAAAGAAAAGGAAAGAATGAAGGAAAGAAAGACACAAGAGGGAGTGTATAATAATAATAATAATAATAATAATAATAATAACAATTACAAGAGCAACAACAACAACAACAATAATAATAAAATGGATAATACCAAAAACAACAATACTGCTACTATTATTTCTACTACTACTATACTACTACTACTACTAACAACAACAACAACAACAATAATAATAATAATAATAATAAAAATAAAATAATACTAACAATAATAATCTATGAAAGGTAAAGCTGAGCCTAGAAAATTCCCAGCGACCTGAGTGACCTTTTAGAAAGTGCCCATCACCGCCATTACTAAGGTCACCCCCACCACCAACCACCACCACTAACACTCTTTATCATCACACCATCTGCCCCTTCCACATGGTCATCACACTGCCACCTGGTCATCACACTAGCACCTGTTTCTCATACTAACCACATTTCTCTCTCTCTCTCTCTCTCTCTTGACATCTGGACTTCAAGCTAACCACCATACTATAATGTGGTCATCACCCTAGCACCTGACATTCACACTACCAGCTGGTTTTCATACTAGTACTTGGATCTTGGCATTACCACCTGTTTCTCACACTAAAAACTGACACTCTCTCAACATTGACATCTTGTCTTCACGCTTCCACCTGGTTATAACACTGTCTCTCGGTCATCACACTAATAGGTGTCTCTCACTCTAGACCTGTTTTTCATATTAGCAATAAATGGTCTCTTTAAACTGGCCTCTAATCTTCACACTTGGTTCATCACACTACCACTTGGCCATCACAACTGCAGCTGGTTGTCATACTAACACCTACATCTTTACATCCACACCAACTCCTCACACTAGTCAATTACATTTCTCTGCACTGGCATCTGGGTCTTGCACCTGGCCATCATACTGCCACTGACTCATCACACTACCGCCATGCTTCACACTACTTAATGATGCCTAAACTTTTTATTACATACACTGATGAATATACTCTCCATAACCATCACTACCAAACTAATTCCCGTAATCACCACTATCACTTCCACCACCACTAACACATTTCATTACAATTCCATCGCTGTTCAAATCCTATCATAATTTTCTGACACTATTCAGTAATATAAACATCCTTGCCTTTAACTCTCCCACAACCATAACTAACATAATTAATCCCAGAACCATCTCTCTTGCCACAAATACCATCATTGCTACCACTATAACCATTATCATAGCCACCAACACCACCACTACCACCACCACCAACCCCATTCTTACGTCTCTACATAACACCACTCCAACAACGCCACTACCACTACCACCACAACTACCAGTCCCACCATCACCACCACCACCACCAACAAAATCCTTACACCTTCACATAACACCAATCCCATCACCAAAATCACAACCTCATTATTATCCTTACACCATCATCTAACACAACTACCATAACCACCACTTCCAGCATCACCACTACCATAACCGCCACTAACCACCACTACTCACAACCACTACCCTTACACAACCACTACCACTACACACCACGATCATCACTAACAGCTCTTAAATTCCCACTAACATCAACAGAACGAGGTATGAAAGAAACAGGATATGAGAATAAGGATGATGACGATGAGAGAGAGAGAGAGAGAGAGAGAGAGAGAGAGAGAGAGAGAGAGAGAGAGAGAGAGAGAGAGAGGAAGCAATACTGTACGAGGGAATGTGGAAAAAATAAGAAGGCAGAGTGGACAGAAGGAGAAGAAGAAGGAGGGGTGAGATGGTGAGGACTGGGGAAGGGAAAAAGGAAATGGAAGGGAAAAGTAGAGAAGAGGGAGGACGGGAAAGAATGTGGAGAAAATGAAGAAGAAAAATGAAAGATGAAGAAGAGGCAAAGAGGGGAGAAGGGGACGGGGAGGGAAGAGGGACAGAATGGAGGAGGGAAAGGAAGGGGAAGGGAGAAGCCGGGAGGAGACGCGTGGCAAAACGATAAAACCCGAGAAGCAGAATTCCCTCCCTCCCCCTCCCTACTCCCTCCCTCTTCCTTCCTTCCTTCCCCCCTCCTCCTCCTTCGCTTCTTCCTCCTCCATCCCCAGTCCCTCTAGCCGGTTCTTTCATCACTTCCTTTTACTTTAATCATGTAAGCATTATCGCCATCAATGTTTTCCATCGTTTTGCTTCTTCACTCCATTTCTCTCTCTCTCTCTCTCTCTCTCTCTCTCTCTCTCTCTCTCTCTCCCCGTGCGTGGTTTTCCTCTATCTTTCAATTTTCGGCTTATCTAAATCCAACACTAAACTCTTCCCTTATAATTCGCTTAAGTGTTAACAAACGCAAGAAATGAGGTGATGACTGGACTTAGTGGAAAGAAATACTGTTGCTGTTGTTGTTGTTGTGAAGATGGTTTTTCTGGCGGTGGTGGTGGTGGTGGTGAAGACAGTTTTTGTTGGTGGTTGTGGTGAGACTGCTTTTGTGATGGAGGTGGTGACGAAAACAGTTTTTGTGGTGGTTGTGGTGGGAGAATGAAATGACGTGGTGGTGGTGGTGAAGGAAACGAAAATAGTGACTCCTCATGGTTGGGGCAACTCTATGGCACTATATTCCATTTAACACTAAATAGTTTTATTGAGCTGCGAGAGAGTCATTGAGACAAAGTGTTAATACTGTAAATGCAAGCACTCTCATGATCGGCGCAACTCTACTCTTATATTCCAGCTCCCTTCAAACGGTTTTAAGCAGTTAAGGGCGTCATAAGTGCCTGCTTGTTAACCCCCTGATGCAGGTGAAGGAGTCAACTGGATTATTCTTCCTACCCTCAGATGGTTTCTTAGTTTAGGAAAGACTATGTAATGAAGGGGTTACTGGCAGTTGTGGAATGGAATGTGTGTGTGTGTGTGTGTGTGTGTGTGTGTGTGTGTGTGTGTGTGTGTGTGTGTGTGTGTGTGTGTGTGTGTGTGTGTGTGTGTGATAAGGGTAACTGTGTAACACTGTAAGCCGCTGGTCACTGTATAATGATGACTGGACGCCGTGTAGGGATCACTGTCGTACCCATACCGCGTTTTTTTTTTGTTTTTTTTTCCCGAACCCGACAAAGATCCCTAACCCCCTCTAACCCCTTTTCAGATCAGCTGATGGCCAAATGTAGTCCGACTGGAGGGTGGATCTGACTAGCAACCAAGAAGACGCTTTCCTACTGCATGACTTAGGCTCATCGTATCACTTGCTAAACAAAGCTTAGTATTTAGGTTGCGAGACTGACCCAGTTCCGTCGGCTAAAAACAAACTTGGCAATAACGGTGGTGAGAGTGATGGGTTGGTATGGTAACGGGGGATGTTTGTGGTGGCGGAGGGAGAGGTGGTGGTGGTGATGGTGCAAAGGAGATATGGTGAAGGTGGATGCTTGTGGTGACGGAGGGAAGGGTGGTAGTGGTGGTGGTGGTGATGCAAAGGGGATATGGTGAGGATGAATGCTTGTGGTGATGGAGGGAGGGGTGGTGGTGGTGGTGGTGCAAAGGGGATATGGTGAGGATGAATGCTTGTGGTGACGGAGGGAGGGGTGGTGGTGCAAAGGGGAGAGGTGATGAAGGGATTAATGGCAGTTGTGCTGTGGAATGTGCAGGTAATTTTATTGTAGTGGTGTGTGTGTGTGTGTGTGTGTGTGTGTGTGTGTGTGTGTGTGTGTGTGTGTGTGTGTGTGTGTGTGTGTGTGTGTGTGTGTGTGTGTGTGTGTAATATCGGTGGATGTGTATAAACAGTGATAAGGGTAACTGTGTAACTGACTGTGTGGCGTTGTTGACTGTAGGAGTGAATTAACGCTGATTGTTACGTGATGTGGTGAGTGTGGTGAGATATTGTTCGTGGTGATAGTGGCTGTGGTGAGGGGATGGGATAGGGTCATATTCTAGGTAGGAGGCTTCGTAACACCTCTTCCTTATCGATTTGTTTTCCTTACTACACCTTCGTAACATTCCCTTTGATGCCATTTATTCCGTTTTCATACTGACAAAACATACATCAACAACACACAAGACGATGCTGAGGTACAATGTGCAAAATAAATCGTTAAAAAAAAGTGTGTTACGAAATCTTCAAGGTCACAAATAATGGATGTAGATAAAAAGATAGTGGTGAAGAAGGTGACAATAAGGGACATGGTAACGAGAGGAAGAGGGTGAAACGGGAAAGGAGTGATGAAAAAAGGAAGGTGATGAAGGAAATAGTGATGATGAGAGGGTGTGATATGGGGAGAAAAGGTGATGATGAGAGATATTAGGGTGATGAATGGAAGGGAAGTTGATGGATGATGGATGGGTTGAAGGCAGGTGATGGGGACAGGGAATGGAGACGATGGAGAAGAGGGATGGAGGGAGGGAATGATGGTGAAGGAGCATGGGAGGATGGCAGACCATGGTGATGCAATGATGGAAGGGGGATGGTGATGGAAGATGTAAAAAAATATAAAAGCAAAGATAATGAAGATACGAGAGAGAGAGAGAGAGAGAGAGAGAGAGAGAGAGAGAGAGAGAGAGAGAGAGAGAGAGAGAGAGAGAATGAAGAGGTGATGGAGGAGTGATGGTGGGGAGGAGGGTTAGGCACTGGGTGAGGGCAGAGAGGCGACAGGATGACGGTGGTGGGTGTAGCGGTGACCATGTCTGGAGGGAGCGCACACACACACACACACACACACACACACACACACACACACACACACACACACACACACGGCCCATTATGCATCCCTGCCCTCCAATGACACACAGGGAAAATGGGGGAGGGAGGGAGAGAAAGAAGGGAGAGAAGGGGAGGGTGAAAGGGAGAGAAAATGATGGAAGAGGAGAGAAGAGGCACCACACAAAGGAGTCAGAGACACAAACTATAGATACCTTAATTACAACCCACTCTATAATATACTCGTAAAAGCTAATATTTCTGCTGCTGTCTGCTCTCCTTTGTACGCCCCTGGGGAAAAATAAGGACAAGGAGTGAGGAATGGAAAGAACGACGCCAAAGAAATAGAGGAAAGGGGAGACCAACCTGAAAAGACAGACAAACGTAATAACAGCAACTCGATATGCAGGAAACGAGACAGGGAAGGTAACTGGGAGGCAGAAATGGAAAATAACAGGGAAAGAGACAGAAATTGATAGGCAGGAGGTAGAATTACGGAAAGAGGGAAAGTCTGAGACGGAGTATGTGAAATCAAGGGAAGGGAGGCAAATGGAGCAAGGAAGGAAAGGAAAAAAGAGGGGAAGGGAAATAAACTGAGGGAGGGAGGAAGGGAAAACTACACAAAGGAAGGGAATTTCTGAGAGGGAGGGAAGGAAATTGGGGTAGGGGGAGTGAACCAAAATACAAAGGAGGGTGATAAAATAAGGAGGTAAAGGGAGGTGGATGATTACTGGGATATATATGAAAGTAAAAAAAATGAAGAGGCAGGGGGACCTGTGCGTGAAATTAAGAAAGGTATGGAGGGGAAAATGGAGAGGGCGGTGAGAAAAAAATGAAGAAGAGAGGGAACTTAAGGGAAGGGAAGTGGGAAGCAAGGAGAGAAAAAAGGAAGGAAGAAATGCAATGAACAAGGAGGAATGGAAAATGAAGGAGGACGGAGGGAGAATGAGGGAGGAAGGATGAAAAACTGAGGAAGGAAGTAGGAAAAATGATGGAGGACGGAGGGGGAATTGGGAAAGCAGGGAAGTAAATTACAGGGGTGAGGAAGAGAAATGAGAGAGAGAGAAGTAGGAACGGAAAATGAAGGAGGGAGGGAAAATGTGAGGAGGGAGGGAAAATGAGAGGAGGAGGGAGGGAAAATGAGAGGAGGAGGGAGGGAAAATGTGAGGAGGAGGGAGGGAAAATGAGAGGAGGAGGGAGGGAAAATGAGGCGGACGAGGTAGGAATGGAAAATAACGGAAGGAGGAAAGGATTACAGGGAATACGAGAGAGGCGGGTGGAGAAATGAGGACGGGGGAAAAAAAAAAATCTATTACTTTTTTCGAGACCGTTCATAAAAAGGGAATATCTATCAAATTTATCTATTATTATCTATGCGTCAAGGATAAGGACGAAAAAGCAATCCGGGAAAGACAATGGAAAGAGGGACCTGGCACGGAACATACACAAGGAAAGACAGTTAAACAGAAGAAAAGAAGGGGGAAAATAAGGAGAGAGAGAGAGAGAGAGAGAGAGAGAGAGGGGGGGGGGCAAGATAACAACAAGCATATGTGTGATGTGCATCAGGAAGTATCAGTGGAGGGAAAAAAAGGAAAGAAAGACAGACAGACAGACAGACCGATAGATACACAGAAATACGGATAAGGGGGGCAGAGAAGGAAGGAAAGGGGAGAAGGAATAGGAAGGAGGAAAACAAGGAAGAAAAAAGTTAGGGAGGGAAGAATAAAGAAGGTACGTTGAAAGGAAAGAAAAAAGAGACAAAGGGAAAGGAATGAAGGAAGAGATGCGACAAGACGGAAGGAGGGAAGGACAAAAGAAAAGGAAGAGAAATGGAAGGTGAGAGAGAGTATGGAAGGAGAGGGAGAGGTAACGAGCAAGGCGGAGGGGGATTGGGAGGGGGAAAGGGGAGAGAACAAGAGGAAAAGAAAGAAGGATTGGGGACAGAAAAACGGGGAATGAAAAGATGGAGAGGGAGAGAATATGGACGAAAGAAGAGAGGGAGGGGTACAGCAGAAAAACGAAGGGGGAGAGAAGGGGGGATGAAAACGAGGAGGAGGATGGGAGAGGGAGGGCATAAGGAGGGATGAAGGGAGACAGGGAGGGAGGTAAGGGAGAAAACAAGGGAGGGAAGGAGGGAGGGAGGGAGGTAAGGGAGAAAACAACAGAGGGAGGGAGGGAGGGATGATAGGCTCAACAACAGAGAGGGCGATGTAAACAGGAGGCATCCGCTAATGTCCGCTGGCCACAATACCCCCCTCCTTCACTCCCTTCCCTCCCCCTCTCCCTGTCCCTGTCCCTCCCCCACCCCCTTCTTGGCATCTCCCCTTCCTCTCCCTAACCCCTTCTCCTCTCCATACCCTTCTTGGCATCGCCTCTTCGCTCTCTCTCTTTCTCATTTCTCCTCCTCTCCCCTATTCTTGTCATCTCGACTCTCTCTTGACATCTCTCCCCTTCACACCCCCTCCTCTGCACTCTCTTTTTCGCTCCTCCCCATCCTTGATTCCTCTTATGTGCATCTCCCCTTCCTCCCCTATCCAATCTCCCTACCCTTTTCTCCCCTCCCCTCTCCTATAAAATCTCCTTTTCCTCCCTTTCTCTCCCTCCTTTCCCTTTCTTGGTATGGCTCCTATACCTTCCCCTCCCCCCCTTGTGTTTATCTCTCCTTCCTCTCCCTACCCGCTTTTGGCATCTCCCTCCTCTTCTCTCCATCTCTTGCTCTCCCTCTCCTTCCCCTACTCCTTCTTTCTTAGCATCTTCCTCTCTTCCTCTCTCTACCCTCTCTCCCTTCTCCTCTCTCCTGGTGTCTCTCCCTCCTTTTCTCTTCCCTCCCCTCCTATATCCATTCAACATTTTGCCATTCTTTCTTCTTTGTATATACCCCTATCCCTTCCAACCCTCTTTCCTTTCTGTCTCCATCTTGATATCTCATCCTCCCTTCCCCCTCTCTCTTCTCTCCCCTCCTCTCCCCTTCTCGCTCCCCTTCCTCTCCCCCTTCTTTCTTAGTATTCCTCCCTCCTCTACCCCTCTAGTTCTTGGTAACTCTCTCTCCTTCCCTCCCTTTCAGCCTCTAGAAAACATTTCTTATTTTCTTTAAACTTTTCTGCTTATCACATTCCTTCCTTCCTTCTTTCTTTTCTAACTGTCCCTATACTTCTTATTCTCTCTCTCTCTCTCTCTCTCTCTCTCTCTCTTATTCCATCTTATTTGTCCTCTTCCTCTCTTTCACATTTCTTCCTTCTCTCCCTCTTCTTGTCTTCTTATTTTTCTTCTTTTCCTTCCACTTCTTTCCCCTTAATTTTTCCTGCCTTTATGATTTTCCTCCGCTTCTCTGTGTCCTTCCACTCCTCTCCTCTTCCCTCTCCCTCTCTTTTGCTCTTCGTCTTTCCTCCACCTCCTCTTCTCTTCTAGGTCACTTTCCCTCCTCCCTCCTACCGTCACTGTCGTCACCTCTTGTTTATTCTTCCTCCTTCCCTCTCTCTCCCTCCCTCCTTCCTTCCCTCCCTCCCCTTTTCTTCCCGTTCGCTCTTCCTCCTGTACCTCCCCTATTTCTCTTTACCTACCGACCTTCCTCCCTTCCTACCTACCTACCAGTCTACCTATCTATCTGCCTTTGTGCTCAGTTCCTCCTTGAACATTCTTCAAAGGTTATATTTCTCTCTCTCCCTCTCTCTCTCTCTTCCTTCATTACCATATGTATCACCAATTCATACACTTAATCTACCCCCCTGCTTCTGCCTGCTTAATGAACATGGCACACGGACAATTAACTCTTAACTGTGGCAGATAGCTTACTTAATTGTGGTGCTCTGAACTGAGATGCTGGGTGGCCAAAGAAATAAATTACAGAGGTACAGAGTCTAAGAAAAAGCGAATGAATGAATGATGTGGGTAAGTAGGTAGGAAGGAGGAAGGAAGGACGGTAGGAAGGAGGAAGGAAGGAAGGAAGGAAGGACGGAAGAAAGGAAGGAAGGAAGGAAGAAGGGCTAAACAAAATCGTCTTAATCACTACCCTACCATCACCTACGAGTATTCTTTTCATTTTTCTGACAACAGGTAATTTAATTCACGCTTACGATTCTTGTGTTAATCAATAAAGTGAGAGAGTTAAATGAGACTCTATCTATTCCCAGCAAATCTATGGGGTTCTCTTCAGCTGAATAAAATCGTCTGGAGATATTAAGAACAAACCTTAAAAGCTGTCCTAATGGTGAGGTGGTTTAATTTCCTAGGGCTTAAAAATCGTTTTGTCTCCACTCCCTCCTACCAATCCAAACCATCCCTTCATATTTATTCTGTAATTCTAATCTTCTGTCTTAGTCTATTACGTTGGGATAAATTGAGTGAGAGAGAGAGAGAGAGAGAGAGAGAGAGAGAGAGATAGTGTGTGTGTGTGTGTGTGTGTGTGTGTGTGTGTGTGTAATTCACCGGGTCGGTCAGGATCACTTGATGGTCGTGATCGTCAGCATTTTACCCTCCCGGAAGGGAGCTGAGAGCTCATATAGTCCGATCTAAGGGCAAGGCTGTGACCTTCACACACCCACACACCCGTCCCCTTGCTCAAGGGGGACAGTAACCACCCACTTCTTCAGTGAAACTTTTCGCAACCTGAGCGAGGCGCGAACTCCCGTCCACCAAATGGCAAGCGAGAACGTTACCACTGCACCAGCGAGCGGTAACGTGCGTGCGTGCGTGCGTGTGCGTGTGCGTGTGCGTGTGTGTGTGTGTGTGTGTTAATGAGTCTAACAACTGGCAATAAGCTTTGCAACACGTATTAACTGATTGCAGATTAGCTTAAAAGGTTAATTAGACAGATAGGGTAATCAGTGGCTAATCTATTCAAATGATCTTTTAAATTACAAGCCTGTTTATGGGTGATTGGAGGTTAGCAGGAGGAGGGGGGGGGGGACGAACCGGTTTAGGTCAAAATCGTGAAATAGTCCTGGAAACAAAATCAATACTTAACACTTAAAAAGGAATTTTTTTTTACTTAAAATTCTTGCGTTCTAAATATTTCAACACTCCGGATTAAGTCTTTGGCAGCTATGACTGACTGCATTCAGGTATTTATTTTGTGACTACGCTAAGCAAGAATATTTTCGAAGTGAAATTATTTTGCCTTTGCCTTATGTTAATCTTTCTGTGGTAGGGAAAGACTTGGAAGGCATACAGTCTTTGCCTTATTATTTTTTTCTTTCATGAACGAAGTCAAAGTCTTTAATCATTCCTGACACTCCGAAAATGCGCACAAATCAGCTACCTCCGCCCGAGCGATGGGACGCAAAGGGCAGCATCAGGTCACGTTGCTCAATACAAGTTACACATGCGGCGGCTCTCAGCACACTGGCAGGTGCGTGCTGATGTTTGCTAACACCTGGTTACCAACACCATCAACACCACTCACACACCACATCCACCAATATTTGTTAGGGACTCGCTAACACTTCCCTCCATTCACCGCCGGGCTTGACAAACACTGCATCGCTACTGTGCGAGGAAAAAAAAAAAATCAAGAGCATTCGTTCGTCCTCCAAGAACGTATGTTTGCTGGAATCTGTATGCACAGCATGCTGTAAACCTACGTCATCTACCTACCAATGTATCTACCTCTGGATACCTTCAGTTTAAACTGAAGAGCGTTGATCAAGATGTCAGATAAAGTTATTTCAACTGAAAACTGAAAACGTTTGTTGAGACGCTACATGGTGATCAGAGAGAGAGAAAAAAAGAGGCGTTTATTGAAAACCTACGTAAATCGAGTTCAGCTTCCATTCATAAGATACTTGACACGTTATAGAAAGGAACAGATCACAGAACAATTAATGTGTGCAGACAGTGGCTGCCCATCCTTGTCCAACATACAATTTAGCTACAAAATATTTTGCTTTAATTGCATTTACCCCAAAGTCACGAGTCAATGAATTCATATATGCAAGTTAGCTAATCTCTCAAGTCAAGTCTCTCCATGTAAGTTACACCACACCCAGCATGCTAACTACACTTTTTTGGCCAACACATATTACAAGTCTCTTTTTACACACATACCGGGTGTCGCTTTTTGCATGTGTAAGAGCAAACAATATACGCGAGAATGCTAGTGAGAGGAGCAGCGTGTAGAGGACCCCCTGTTGCTTGTTTGGCTCCAGCGTACCCACTGTCTGCCTTCTATGGTGCACAACCAGGGATATAGCCTCATCGTTCCACCACTTCTTCCCTTCTCTCGCTCTCTCTCTCTCTGAAATTCGTATTTTCTCTGTCTCCTCTTTCCTTCTCTCTTCTCCATTCCTACTATTCTCCCACTCTCCCCCCTCCCTCTCTCTCTCTCTGGGATTCGTATTTTCTCTTATCAATCTCCTCTTTCCTTCTCTCTTCTCCATTCCTTTCCTTTCCTTCTCTCTCTCTCTGTCTCCCTCTCTCTCTCCTCTTTTCTCTTTCATGCTCTTTTCATCCTTCTTCTTCCCCTCTTTCTGCTTGTCTTTCCTTTGTGTTCTTCCCTCCCTTTCTCACCCACTCGCCTCCTTTCTTCTCGCTACCGGTGTTAAGATCACTCTCTCTTTCTCTCTCTCTCTCTCTCTCAGTCGACCTCGGTGAACTCGGCCATCTGATTTCTAGCTGAAAAAATAAAATATAATACTGTCAGGCGCCACAATAAGCGCCAGAAGGACACGTCTCTCTCTCTCCCTCTCTCTCTGACTCATCTACTCTCTCCTTTCCTCATTTCCTCTTACTGTATAATCTTTTTTTCCATTCTCTAAAGTCCTTCTTATTTTTCGGTTTCTCTTTCGTCTGTGAATAGAGGTAACTTCAACATATTCTCTCTCTTTCTCTCTCTCCCACAGCTAATCACTCTTTCTCCTACTCTGTTATCCTTGTCTTGTTCTCGTGGTTAAATCTGTCCTTCCATCTCCCTACAACCTCCATTCTTTTATACGGCTTGTGTCCGGGAATCAAGATATGGAAGCTAAATTTGTGTTTTGTTTAAATATATCTGGAAAGGACAGTTTTCTTCAGTCTCTAAGCCTGTGATTCCTTTTACCATATTTAATTCTTTAACAGGAGCTGCCTACTAAGGATCATCCAGGCCTTTTCAGTTATTCCTCTTCCTTATATTCTTTGTAATACTTTCATTTATAGTCCCCTTCCTTTACTCTCTACCCACCTCTCCTATTACTCTTTATCTCTGTTTTCCATCCCTATCTTCCTCGTTGCCTATCCCATCACTCTTCCATTTCTACTGTCCCTCCACACGCTCTTGTTTCCTCTTTTCCTTTCCCACTTTCTTCTTTCCACTTCTTCCTCTCCACCTGCTCTTTCTCCTCTTCTTTTCCATCCTTACTCCACCTCTACTCTCCCTCGCCACTCATTCCTTTCCTCTCCCACACCTGTTTCATCTCTACTTCCCCATTACTGCCCCCTTTCCTCTCTCTCTCTCTCTCTCTCCCTGCCAAACTCTCGCCGCCCCCGCCAACACGTGGCAGCATCATCAGGGTTCAGCTCCCCCCTTGACCCCTGCCCCCTGCCAGCAAGGCCCAGGTCACGGACGCCATCATCACGTCCACCCGATCCTACACTCACAGAGCCAACCAGGTGCGTGCGCCAGGTGAGTTTAGGTAGGTATGTAGGTCGGTAGGTAGGTAGATAGGGTGGTAAATAAGTACGTTGATGGGTAGGATATAAGTAGGCAGGTAGGTATGTAAACAGGTAGACAGGTAGGTAGGTTTGTGCTTAAAATAGGTTGGTAGGTAGGTGAGTGACGTATGGTAGATAAAAAAATGGGCTTATGAGAGAAGTAGGCATGAGGCAGGAGAGAGGTTGGGAAGGCAGGATTGCCAGTTAGGTGTGTGAGTGTTGCGAAGCAGGAAGGTGAGTGAAGCAAGCAGGTGAGTGAGGTACATTAGTGAGGCAGGTGTGGTGAAGCACGTGGACGAGTGATGGAAGTGAAGTAGGTGGGTGGGTGGGGCAGGTGAGAGAGGCTGGTAGGGTAAAATAAGGAACGTGTGTGAGGTAGATGAGCAGTGAAGTGTAAGTGAGGTATATAAATGAGATAAGTAAGAAAGAGTAGGCAGGTAGGTCTAGCAGGTATTGGTAAACAAATGAGACAGGTAGGAGTGTGTGGGAAGGAGGTAACGCTAGGTCAAGTGGGTAAACAGATGGGACAGGCAGGTAAGTGAGGAAGATAGGTGACTGAGGTTGGAAAGTGAGTGAGGCAGGTAAGGGTAGATCAGGTGGGTAAACAGGTGAGAGAGACAGGTGAGTAACGTCGGTAGGTTGGTGAGTATAAGACAGGTGGTAAGGTTGGAGAGAAAGTTTCGTGAAGTGAAGGTAATATAAAAGATGGGTGAAAGTGGTAATAATACGACATAAGTAATGAAGGTGAGTAAACTGGTGGTAATACAACATCTGTCTGGTGTGTGAAGTGGATGAATAAATGTGTGACGTGGGAGAAACTGGTGAAAATATGATAGACCTGTGACTCAGTGCCATGTGGTGAGGTGTGACGCAGGTGAGTAAAGTGGAGTGGATGAGTGAAGTGGTGATAGAACTGCAAGCACAAATGTGAGAAAAAGTGGGTTACGAATTTGTGAAGAAAGTGGATAAAAGTAACCGACAGCAAAGAATTAGTGAATGTGAGTGAATAAGTGAGTGAATGAGTGGAACTTCAGAATCCGTGGGTTATACACAAGATACCAACTGTCCCACCAGTAAACATTAATACATATGCAACCCTCATTAAAAGTAAAGAAAATAAACGTAGTTAAATTGGTATCCTTAAACACACACACACACACACACACACACACACACACACACACACACACACACACACACAATGAAGCAACCAAAGTACCAAGGAAGTAGGTCTCACAATAAACGGAACGCACCTGTTACGAAAAAATGGGACAAGAACGTTAGACAAGTGCTTTAATCTTCAGTATTATATCACGGTAAGACCCAGTGATGTGAAAGACCCAGAAACAAATAACTGTAAGGGAAACGTTATTGAAACCAGCACCTGTAAAGTAAACGTCACACACACACACACACACACACACACACACACACACACACACACACACACACACACACACACACACACACAATCTGACCAAATTATTAAAATGACGAAACATCTGAGGTGCACAGCGTAAAATATGGAGTGAGGACATAAGAAAGCGTGAAGAAACAAGAAAAAAAAAAAAAGCATACTTGGAAGGAAACAACGCCACAGTGAAACGGGAGGTAAGGCAAGCAAGTGGCACAGCTTTATGGAGGAAACGGGAGAGAAATAACACCATAATGGAACAGGAAGTAAGGCGTGTTAGTGGGACAGCTCTTTTATGGCGGAAATTGGGAAGAAACAACTATAATAAAACAGGAGGTGAAACAACTGATGGGAGCAGCTTATTATATGAAGGAAAATGAAAGAGAAACAACAGCTTAATGAAACAGGAGGTAAGGCAAATTACTGGATCAGCTATTATGGTGGAAATGGGTACGGAACAACTTTATAATGAAACGCGAGGTGAAACAAGTTATGAGAATAGCTTGTAAGGGGAAAACAACGCCAAAATGGAACAGGCGGCGAGGCAAATTAGTGGAGGAGCAACATTTGTGAAGGAAACAGTAGCACAGATGAGGGAATGCCAAGGTGAGAGAGTGCCAGAGCTGAGGAGGTGAAAGCTGGCCCAGGGGCAGACACCTTGATGGAACAAGGTGGAGAAAAAATGCAAAAATAAAGAATGAAAAAAAAAAAAAAAAAAAGTACAGAAAAAGGTAATGGTATGGATATTCATGGAAGCAGGTTAAAAATCTGTCAAATGTATTAAAAAAAAAATTATTATGGTAAGCAAGTTAGCAAAATATGCAAAATAAAGATCAATAGGTGCACAGAGATATTACAGGATGACATAAATGTACGGTAAACGTCTGAAAAAAATAAACATAGAAAAAAATGATGGTAGTCAGGTTAGAAAAATATGCGAAAAAAAACAAGAAAAACAGAAAAAGACAATGATAAAAAAAATTAATATGCGAAAAAAAACAAGAAAAACAGAAAAAGACAATGATAAAAAAATTAATGGACGTATGGAAAAAAAGGAAAGAAAACGACGATTAGAAAAAACAAAAAAAACAAGCTGTGCAGAGGAGAATACTGACTGACGAAGACTGAAAAGGGTGGAGAAAAAAAGGGGAAGGTGGTGGGGGGAAATTACAAAATGGAGGTCTATGGAAAAATGATAATGATACATAATGATGGTGGACCAGGGTACAAAAATATCACAAAACATACATGATACAGGATACTGACGACTGCAAATAAAAAAAAAATGATATCCGATGCTTATGAAACGACTAAAATGCAAAATAAAAAGCAGATATACAGATTAATAATAAAAACCGATTCTGATGGAACCAAGTGGAAAAAGAATGGTAAATAAAATGTATGTAGCAAAAGGTAATGACAGACAACAGTAATGGTCCTGGACTAGGAAAAGAGATAAACCGAAATATTTTAACCAAACGATAATAACAAAAGTAGGTCAAAAACGTAAAAATCGAGGTACAAAGCAAAGTGATCATGCGAAATAATGGACTTAAGATGAAAACGAGACGCATTAATAACAGTATAAATATAACCTTAGTAGACTGCAAATTGCTAACCATCTGTGTACACACACACACACACACACACACACACACACACACACACACACACACCGGTACTGTATATACATACATACAAACATATATATACGATACTAACAGACGTAGGCAGAAAGTGAAAAATACAGGGTGTAATAATTGTAAACATTAGAGTACCGATAGTTACACTTAGTGGGTGAAGCTAGGGTGAGACATGTAAATAATGTAAATAAATAAATAAAAAAACTACTGATATATAAAAATACAATTACTCAATTATAGGTGATGCCAATGAAACTCAGCAGCAACTGAAAAGAATACCGTATAATTATTCTACGGGAGTTTGTCAGGGAAATAATAAGGGTATACGCAAAATTACATACTACACCGATAATAGTAGTGCTTAACGCTCTTCATGCACATATTTAAAACCTAACCAAAGCTTACAGTATCCGCCTAGTAATGACGCACTGTACGCTTTACTAAATTACTTTTGTACTCCAACTATTGCAAAAAAATACACCATAAAAAATGACAACAGCACTACCATTAACACAAATTATCCACAATACCCATTTACTGTTTTCTGCTTTTGGTTTGCTTTTCAAAACTCTAAGTCCAATTGGTTAACATTTTTAAATATCAAAACTTCTGAAAAAAATTATATCTGTAAAAAACTATTGGAAAAAGAAACTACACAATTTAAAAAAATAACAATACTTTCAATCTCAATGACAATGCTACTCCCGCTGCTGCTGCTACAATACATTCTCTCCTCCTCGTGTTACTACCAAAACTATAATTTCTTGCCAAGAGCTACAAGAAAAGGAGGCAACAGTAACAGCAGTGTGGTGAAATCGCTAGCCAGGCAAGAAACAGCTAACAGGATGGCTGACAAGAAACACATTTCTTAGATGCTCACCCGACCATGGCGCTAGTCTGTGTGTGTGTGTGTGTGTGTGTGTGTGTGTGTGTGTGTGTGTGTGTGTGTGTGTGTGTGTGTGTGTGTGTGTGTGTGTTTTATCCTCACTGCTCCCCGCTCCACCCTTCTCCTCCCTATCACTCATAAAGGGTATTCTCTCTCCCTCTCTCACTCACTGTTTCTGCTTGGACCATTCATCATTCCATTCAAATTTACTCCATTAACTTAGTTTCCTGAATATACACTTTTCAAACAACTACCCACAAAAAAAAAAAAAAAAAAAACACCTAATACCAGCCAACCAGTCCTTATGCAACAGTTCTCGCAAGTACTGAATATAGTTGGTGGGTATGTGCGCCGAAGTGGTGACATGGGAAGGTGTGGGATATGAAGGAGGACTGCTGGGCCTCTGTGAACGGACTGCCTAACTTATGTCCACTGAGGAAACAGAAGAAGAGGAACCCAAAGCCAAGAATCTACAAAGCTTGATCTTTCCAAACTCTCTGATCACTCTCTCCTTTCAGGCATTCACCTTGTATTTTATCACATTATCACTCCGTTTCATTCAATTCACCTTACACTGACCTTCATCGATTTAATACTACCATTCTGACTCAATTACTCACTCACTTACTCACCCACTCAATCAGTCACTCCCCTCTAGCAATCATTTATTCCTCTCCCGCCCACTCAATCATTCAATCACTGTCACTGCTTCAACTTACTGACACACTCCTTTCTATCATTCAATTTATACTATCTGAGAGAGAGAGAGAGAGAGAGAGAGAGAGAGAGAGAGAGAGAGAGAGAGAGAGAGAGATCTAATGAGCGGAGTAGAGAAAATTAAAAATAATGAATGGAACGGAGGTGATTAGGAAACTGTGAAACGAAAATGAGAAGGTCAACAAGAGAAAGGAGGAAAATTCAAGAATGAAAGAAGAGACAAGGAAAGGGAGGGGAGGAAAAGAGTATTAAAAGTAGAGAAAGAAGCAAAGAAAAACGAAGAGGGAAGAAAAGCAGAATGAAGAAAGGAGGGAAGGAGAATTAAAAGAAGAGAGGTGAGGGTTAATTAGGGAGAAAGGATGAGATAAAATAAAGAAAGGAAAACGAAGGAAGAAAATATACAAAGAATGAAGATAAGTGATGACGATATGATGATAGGAGAAAGAGGAAGATACAAGAAAGGAAGAAAAATACAAACCCGAAGAGGAAGGGAGGAAAGATATACAGAAGAGAAAAAGGTGATGAGGGAATAATGAAGGAAGATTATATGATGGAAGGACGACCAAAAGTGAAGGGCAACATAATTGATGGTGAAATGGTGAATGGGTGGGGCGAAAAAAAAAAAAAAAAAAAAAAGGTGGGGTGGGGGGTGGGGATGGGCAACAGCTGGGCGTGTGCTGAGGACGTGAAAGTAGCATTGGTGTTGTCACTACCTCTTGAGAGTTGTTGTCTTGCTAGCGTGAGACAAGGCCGAAGCTTCCATCACACAACAATGCCATCTCTCTCTCTCTCTCTCTCTCTCTCTCCGCAAGATGGACTGGTTGTCATGTATATGTTACCGGCACTGTATGAAACCAAGGTATTGTATAGAATGCCCAGCTTATTCTATGAAATGTCTAGCATTTTTTTTTTTTTGGGGGGGGGCGGGATGGGCAAAGTATGAAATAAGCTTACTTCATTCAGACCTTACATACTTTAACTAAGGGATTATAATGGAATGCCTTAGTATTCTATAGATTGTCTAGCATTTTTTGGCAAAATATGATACACAACAGACGGGTTAGGCTGAGATAGTCCAGTTTAATAAGTGAGGTTAGGCTAGGTTAGGTCAGGTCAGGTCAGGTTAGGATAGATTAATTCAGAAGAACGCTAAGTTACGTTAAAACGTTTCTAAATTAACCTAACCTAACCTAACGTTACTAACCCGGCCTAATTTAACCAAAACTTAACCGTGATTATCCCAGCCTAACCTAACCGCCGCCTAAATTAATCTAACGTAAAGGAAATGACTGATTTCATAGTCTGTTTGCTGGAGTTTGGTCGTTTCACACGTTGCCTCAAACAAACTGGGTAATCTAGAGAATACCTGGGAAATGTGTACACATGATTTTATTTTATACCTTGTCTTGAAGTTTTAGGCATTACATAGCATACCTAAGCATTCTAGAAAATGACGGGTTTCCCACTTTGCCGGTAACATATATACATGTGTGTGTGTGTGTGTGTGTGTGTGTGAATACTGTATATATATATATATATATATATATATATATATATATATATGAGTGTGTGTGTGTGTGTGAATACTATATTTATATATATATATATATATATATATATATATATATATATATATATATATATGTGTGTGTGTGTGTGTGTGTGTGTGTGTGTGTGTGTGTGTGTGTGTGTGTGTGTGTGTGCATACAGATATATATAAGCATAGATAGAGGGACAGATAGACAAAATAAAGTAGACAGAAATAAGTAAAGGCAAAAGACCTGCAAAAATAGTAGTAGACAGTGACAGACATAAGAGTACAGATAAATATGTACTGCTAAACAAATGTATTACATAAATTTCATATAAGTCAATAAACACAAATATACATATTGGGAGCTATTTTCCTCTTTTTACTCCTTCACAATAACGTTTGAAATCTTACTTAAATATTTACTCTCTCACCGCTTCACTCTCCCATATATCCCTTCCTTCCTTGTGATGCTGGAACCTTAAGCTGTTTAGAAAGTGAGTTAATTCTGTTTTTACTACTCTCTCAACCCCCTCCTCTCTCTCTCTCTCTCTCTCACACACACACACACACACACACACACACACACACACACACACACACACACACACACACACACACTTCCGCGTCGCTACGACATAATACAGTTGCGTAATACTTCAAAAAATAAAGCGGAAAACAATGGACTGTTTTCTTGCCAATTTCCTCCCACAGTCCTTCCTCCTTCTCCCTCTCCCTCCACCTCCTCCCACTCTTCACCTCCTCTTCCCTTTTCGTCTTCATTTCTCTTCTTCTGCCACTCATCTCACCTCCATCTTTCATCTTCAATATTCCTTCCTGTTTTCTCTCACTGTTTTTAACTCACAGAATAATTACCTTACTTTAACCTACTCTATTGCTTAAACAAACTCGAAAGAAACAATAGGCCTGATGCTGTTTGGTTTTCTTTTCCTTAACCTCTGTACTCTTCCTGTTAACATCTGTCTTCCCTACTTTTCCTCTTTTCATTTCCCCTCCATCTACACCTTTTAATTCCCTTCTTCTTTTATTTTCTCTCCTTTTCCCACTCTCTCTCACTCCACTCCCTACGTTCTCTCCCCTCCATGGAGGTAAAATTCTCTCCTCCTCCCCGCATTCCTCTCTCCCTCCCCTCTCCCTTCCCCTAATCCCACATCTTATCTTTCCCCTTCCCCTACACTCTTAATCTCGTACGTACGCTTTTTTGACTCACTGCAATCCTCCCTTCTCTCTCTCCCTCACTCCACCTCTCTTCCCTATCTTCAACCCTCCATACTACCCACCACCCATACCTTGCTCCCCTTCATCCCTCCCTGCCTCTTTTCTTCCTCCTCCTCTTCCTTCCACTCCTTCTTACTCTCTTCTCTCCCTCTCCCTGTCTCCCATCTTCCAATTTCCTTCTTACATCCTCCATCTCTCCACCTCTCCCTCCATCCTTACTTCCTTACCTTTCCCCACGTCGACTTCATCTCTATAACCACCCACCTCTCCCTTCTTCCCCTCTGCTTCCTCCCACCATTCCTCCTCTCTCCCTCCTTCTCTCCATCTTCCTTCCTTGCTTCCATCCTCCTCCTTCTTACCATGCTCGGTCTCTTGACTGACCTACCAGACTCCTCCCTCCTTCACCCTTGGTCTTCTCTAATCCTCCTTACTCCTCTCCCTCTTTCGCCCTACCTCCCCCCTACTTCCTTCCTTTCCTTTACCTACTTCTCTCCCTCAATCTCACTACTTCCCTACTTCCCCCCTCTCTATCTCCCTGTCTCTTGTCTTTCCTCTCCCTTCTTCCCACATACGCCTTACCTCTCCCTATTCCCTACCATCCCCCTCCCCCTCAATGTCAATCTCAGTGACTCGCTTTTTACTCCCCTCTCTCAATCTCCCTCCCTCTTATCCCCACTCCCTCTCTCTCTCTCTCTCCCTTCCTCTTCCCCCACTGATCGGTACCCTCCATTCCTCCCTCGTCCTCCCTCACTGATCTCTTAACCTGCCTACCCGACTCCTCCCTCTTCTGTAATCCTCCTTGCTAGTCTTCCTCCCCTGCTTCCCTCTTCCTCTCTTATGCCTAATGCACATTTTCTCACTATACTTTCTTCCTACTTATTTAACTTTCCTTACCCGGCAATTTTCTTTCCTTTAACATTATTCTACATTTATTTTCTTGCTTTCAACCTCTTTCATTTCCATTATTTCTTAAGTCGTACTCCATTCAGTCTTTCATGTTTCTTTTGAAAATTTCTATAGAACACGTTGTTTCATTATACCCGATGGAAGGAGGTAAAAACAATTTTAAAAATCTGATGACTTATTCTGATTTAAAAAAAAAAAAAAAGACTCTTAAACATACCTAAATTTTAACGAATGAAAACAAGTACGGAGCTACTTCCTTCGACTCTGCAATGACACTGGAATACTTAAATTTGGAACTGATATTTTTGGCTGAGAATCCTAACCTGTCATGGTGGAGGCCCAAGTTTCAAAGGGTTATCCATATAACTACCTTCTATTCTCTTACCTACCCACCCCCTCCCCTTACTCTCCCCCTTAAACTTCCTGCCACTTAGCCTTCCTCCGCAACTAGGTAGCAAAATATCAGGACATAGCTACCGAATGCTCTCCCCTCTAACGTTGCTCCCCTAACAAACCTCCCACTGTTATTAGCCAGTTTTCTATCCCCTCCCACCCCAAACCTCACTCCCCTCCCATGTTCTTACCTTCCTCCCTTACGTAACCTTCCTCCCTAGCTAACCATACAACTATCAAAGCACATAATTAGCTACCCAATGCGCCCTTCCCCATTTTCCTTCCAGAGCCAACCTTGGTCCGTAACTAACCAGGTAACAATCAGAGTGTACAGTTGGCTAGCTCCTAACTACCTCCCTCCCCGTCTCCCTCCCTCCCTGCCCCGCCATCACCAGCCAGATGCTGCGGTGTCCAGGCGCTGTTTGGAATACGTATGACCCTTTCACCGTGCGACCTAGCGGGGAACGACAGAAACACTACAGAAATACACAGGAACAACTGGAAAAACTCTACAGTGCTTACCTAAACAACAAAAAGCTACACTAATATAAATATATATATATATATATATATATATATATATATATATATATATATATATATATATACAAAATGACTATAAAAACAACACAAACGCAAAAAAAAAAATCTATACAATACCAGTCCTTAACATGCAAATGTATATAAACCACCAAACGAAAATACCAAAAAACCAACTCACAAACATGAAATAACTAACAAACACTGAGAACAAGCAACCATAAAAAAATACAAACGATACGATAATAAAATACTGATACAAAATGCAAACAAAAAGACAAGAATGTAAACAAATACAAAAATGAAACAATAATAATAACAACAATAATAATAACAATAATAATAATTAGTTACCTACTCTTATTATGTACAGTACATACAGTAAAAAAGCTTCGCCATAACTATTTACGGTATAGTGTAAAAGGTATGTGTACGATACACGTCATCTGAAGACCCTAAGGTAACTTTGTGTAACATCAACAAGGGATCTGAAGACAAAGGTGTCGAAGAACGCATAAGTATATTCTACGTCTGTCTTAATAACTGGCTCACTGTATGCTTAATTGTAACCACATTCCTTTCATATAATTAGAGGGATCACAGCTATATATTTGCAGCTTTAAAGCTTTTGTGGCTTCCTCTAAAACGTGTTGCAAAGAAAAAAAAAAAAAGCAGATTTCAATTCGGTACTTTCTACTAATCTAAACGGCAAAATATTAAAACAAAATTATTCAGCAAACATTTTTACCATAGGATTTTCAACCAAACAGCTGCATCTCGATTAGTTTTTGAGATATTTCAATTTCAACTATGAAATTTTTACAATAATAGTGAGTATATCACACAAAAAAACGGGTCAAGGTCATTTATACTTGGCACAAGTACTTGGGTTACCCTAGGGCACCTTCATGTATAATATCATCAAGATCGAAGAAAAAAAGTGCAAAGGAAAATAATAATAATAATAATAATAATAACGACGAAAACTAGAAGCTTCCCCATTTGTATGACGAAGCTTAGTAATAATGATAATAATAATAATAATAATCACAATGATAATAATAGACAAAATTCAACTCGATAAACCATTCCCAATCCAGCAGTTTTAACGATAAGCTCCAAATCCATCCCAACTTTCTAAACCCAATATAAAAACAAACACATCCTAAACTGAAGAAAGAATATACACACATGGACCCAAACATACTGACACAAATCCTCATTCGCCCAAGCAGACATACATAAGCACGCACACACACACACACACACACACACACACACACACACACACACACACACACACAATGGGAAACTTGTGGAAATCGTCTGCCACCAGATATCTCTCACTGTTCAACAGCTTCTCTGCCCCGAGTACGTGTTCAATTATCCTGATATTTCTCTGTTGATGTGAAAACCTGTGTGGCAAAATATCATCATACACCACTGAAGTATTGAAAAAGTTTCGTAACAAAAATGTAACAGGAGAATACATTGCTCTCGTTTTATTTCCCCCAAAACGAAGCCCGTATTTTGAAAAACTGGCACTTATATATTTCCTTTCGTCGTTTTTGATGAAGCTGCTACAAAGCTGAGTTCATTCTTGTCTCCTGAGTTCATTCTTGCCTCCTGAAATGTTCTATTTATACTGTAGTTTTAGCCAAGCATTTGTTTTGTTCGTGTCAGTCTCTCTTGGAGGAAGTTTAATGAGGATGTATTAAATTATTCTACATCAGCCATCCGAGCTCAGAGACAGTCCCCGTTCCAAGACTTGATATGGCTTATCCCCCCAGGAAAACGTGCTACCACCACTTCCATAAGTCATATCAGAGCTTGGAACGAGGACTGTCTCTTAGCTCGGATGGCTGATGTTGAATAATACATCATCATTAAACTTCCGCCAAAAGAGAGACTAACACGAACAAAACAAATGCTTGGCTAAACTACAGTATAAATAGAACATTTCAGGAGGCAGGAATGAACTCAGCTTTGTGGCAGCTTCATCAAAAACGACGAAAGGAAATAATATATATGTGCCAGGTTTTAAAAATTCGGGCTTCGTTTTCGGGGAAATAAAACGACAACACTGTATTCTCCCCTGTAACATTTTTGTTACGAAGTTTTTTTAATACTTCAATGGTGTATGATGGTGTTTTGCCACACAGGTTTTCACATCAACAGAGAAAAATCAGGGTAATTGAACACGTACTCGGGGCGGACGGGTGTTAACGGTGGTGGCCTCTAGCGGTAGGCAGCTTCACATCACATATGATGAGGTGGAGAAAAAGTTCACACACACACACACACACACACACACACACACACACACACACACACACACACACACACACACTAACCCCAACATCACAGATGATGAGGTGGAGAAAAAATTCACACACACACACACACACACACACACACACACACACACACACACATACACACACACACACACACACTAACTTCAGCACCAAAAGGAGGAAACCAGTTGTTGTGCAGAAAAACTAAAAAAGAAACAAAAGGTAGATCGACAGGAGCACCGTCACCTATTGCCAAAAGGGCCAGCAACTGACCTCGGTGCAATTCCACTAATGACCGCAGAGGAATGGGGCCGGGCAGAGAAACAAGGAAGGACCGGAGGCGTCAAGGTGCTGCGGAGGGAGATTGGGAGAGGTGAGGGAAGATAGAGGTGAGAAAGAGGTGATGGAAGACAGAGGTGAGAAAGAGGTGAGGGAAGACAGAGGTGAGAAAGAGGTGGGGGAAGATAGAGGTAAGAAAGAGGTGAGGGAAGATAAAGGTGAGAAAGAGGTGAGGAAGATAAAGGTGAAAGAAGATAGCGGTGAGAAAGAGGTGTGGAAGATAAAGGTGAGAAAAAGGTGAGAGAAGATAGCGGTGAGAAAGAGGTGAGGGAAGACAGAGGTGAGAAAGAGGTGAGGGAAGACAGAGGTGAGGGAAGATAGTGGTGAGGGAAGATAGAGGTGAGGGAAGAAGGTGTGTGAGATAATACAGGGGTGGGGGAACGGGGTCAAGGAGAAGGACAGGAGGAAGTTGGAAGTGAGAAAGAAGCGAGCGATTTTATATTGTCTTACAGGTGGTATAAGACGAGAGAAAAAGAGGAACAGACAGGGTAGAGGAGGGTGGGACGGAGGAAGGAAGGGGGGGTTGAGAGGGAAGGAAACTGGAGGAAGGAAGGGGGGGTTGAGAGGGAAGGAAACTGTATCATTATTTTATTTCAACTATTATACCTTCTTACCCATAATTCCGCTCTAACTACAACCACCCCGTTAACAAAATGAAGGAAGGAAGAGAAGGAATTAAGGGAGAAGGGAAGGAGGTGGTAGGAAGGTGACAAAAGAGGTGAGATACAAAAGTGGAACAAATTATGGGTACACAAGAGTGAGATTGTGTGTGTGTGTGTGTGTGTGTGTGTGTGTGTGTGTGTGTGTGTGTGTGTGTGTGTGTGTGTGTGTGTGTGTGTGTGTGTGTGTGTGTGTGTGTGTGTGTGTGTGTGTGTGTGTGTGTGTGTGTGTGTGTGTGTGTGTGAAAGCAGATAAACAAACATGCCACACAACTAAATAAACTGCTAAGCCAAGATACGCTGGACCAACTATATCATATTACACGGTGTGGCAAAAACATACAAACCAGCAGACGAACACTCTAGTGATAGGCAGAGAAAGAAAAAAAAAATGCGCGAAAAAAGTGGTGAGGGAATGGGAAGAAAAGAGCAACGACCTAAAAATAAATGTGACAAGATGGGGAAAGAGAAAGAGAGAGAGAGAGAGAGAGAGAGAGAGAGAGAGAGAGAGAGAGAGAGAGAGAGAGAGAGAGAGAGAGAGAGAGAGAGCGAGCACAACCAACTTTTTTTTTTTTAATGGACAAGAATTCGCACGAGGACGATCTCCCTCCCCCCTCACACACACACACACACACACACACACACACACACACACACACACACACACACACACACACACACACACACACACACACACACACACACAGGCGACACATAACCTACATACCGTCACCACGAGTACACACACAATATTTGAACACAACACACGCACACCGGACACCACGCGCAACCTACATACCATAAATATACACACACAGCTTACACACACACGCACACATGTATACACGTGCACAAACATCAGGCGCACACGAATAAATATGGACATAGAAGTACACACAAATATGCACATAGCCCAAGTGCAAATACAAATTACAAGCATATGTTCGCGCACGGGCACACACACTTGGAAGGATACGAAGCATTCCCACAAAGACGCACATACTAATAAAACGGGCACCTTCCCACACACAGTTCCTCACACAAGGTCTTTATGCACGTGTGCTTAACATCTTCAAAATTAATTCCCCGCTTATTACTTAGATAAAATAAACACATACATACTTGTATATTAATACATACTATTACATCTGCATAAAACTCAAACACTCAAGCACACACACACAAACGCACTACCCCCAAAACACACAACCACACTTACATAGCACACTAAAACATTCCAGTACATACACAGAAATAAACACTAGCACATATACATAACATGGAAACATCCGTGCGTGTCACACACACACACACACACACACACACACACACACACACACACACACACACACACACACACACACACACACACACACACACACACACACACACACACACACGGGGAGAAACTTCTCCATTCAGCACCTATACCATATAAGGAACCCTTGGCCTGAGATAATTACCACAGGATAAAAACTTGCACGCAGGCAGCTGGCTCGGAGGGTGGGTGGAGGGGGCTGGTGGGAGGTGGATGGGTTGCGTTGGTAGGAATGATGGTAGCAAAATGGGACGGGAGTGGGAGGCAGTTGGGTTGACTGGACTGCGTTGGTAGGAATGGTTGTCGGGGTGGGGAAGGTTGATAAATGCTGGAGGAGCGATGGAACTGACTATAATAGGTAGGGTTGGGTTGGCTGGATGAGAAATGGGGTGATGGGGATAGGGGAGGCAGCTGAACTGACTGGGTTGCGTTGGTAGAATGGTGGTGGGGGTTCGAGATGGCTGGTAAAGATGGAGGTCTGGAATATGAGATGGTGGGGTGGTAAGGGTATTGGTGGAAAGAAGGTGGGACAGTAGGTTGTGGCGAAGGGTAAGCGGGGCGATAAACTGGCCAGGTGTGGAACTGGGTTAGCTGGCTTGGGTTCGTAAGAATGGTGCGGGTTGGTTGGTTAAAAGAGAGGGGGTAGAGACAGAGACAGGGAGATGCTAGGGTGGGAAGGTGGGCGCGTGAGTTGTTAGCAGAAAGAGGGGGTAGAGATAAATATATAGGGAGATTATTGAAGCTGAGGTGGGAGGTGGGTGGTTAGGTCGTAAGTGGGGAGTTACGACAGGGGAGGTTACAGATGTTGGGGTGGGGGGTGGTGTGGGGGAGTTGTTAGTGGGGAGGTAAGAGGCTGAGATGGGTTGAGATTGGGTGGGGAGGAAGAGTTGGTAGGTATGGATGGGTGGCGGGATGGCTTGGGGCTGGCTGGCATGAGTTGTCTGGGGAAGAGGTACTGTGTGTGTGGGGGGGAGGAGGGTAAGGGATGGTTAGTTGCTGGTATGATAATGCTGGGATGAATGGATGGATGGAAAGATGGGCTGTCTGCTTTCAGACGCAAGGAAATGGAGATACACAGATGGATGGATGGAGATGGAAGGATTGGTTGTCTGCCGAAAGACGGGAAGAAAGGGAAATACATAGATGGATGGATAGACAGGTTGTCTGAATAATGAAGGAAGGGACAGGAGATAGACAGATAGATGGGTGTGTGGGTAGGTGTGAATGTGCTGTTATATTTGACACAACAAACAACTAACTGTTGATGGACGGATGAAAAGACGAATGTGTTGTTTATCTGACAGAGGACAGGAGGGACGGGAGGGGAGATGAGAGGCTAGTAACAGGACTGGATGGATAGCTGGAAGGGTGATATAGAAAAAAGTGGGATGGATGGCTGGGTAGGTGGGTAGGGAGAGGATAGGACGCAATAAAGGCAGGGTGGGTGGGTGTAGGTGACTGGTGGGGAGGGGATACAGAGGAGGAGGGTAGGGGGAGGGAGGGTAGGGAGGTGGAGGATTGAAGAGAAGCAGATAAAGTGATGGAGGCGAGTGGTTACTGGACGGTTGGGTAGGTTGGTGGAGAGATAAATAAGGTAGTGGACAGATGGCAAAGACAATAAATAGAAGAGAGGATGTAGAAAAAAATTGCGGGTAAGATGAAGGAAGTAGTAGATGGTCGACGGATGGATAGGTCTGTGTAAATACATGGATAATAAAGAAATAGATACATGAGAGGCACAGTCGATAGAGTGATCAGAGGAAAAGGAAATATTATGTCTGGAAAAAAAGGCGACTTGGATTAAAAAAAAAGAAAAAAAAGTTGGGTTATGAATATGCAAGATGGGAGAGAGGGTGGCTGATGAATGGATCGGTGGTGTGTTTGTTTGTTTGCTGGTTGGTCGGTTAGTTGACTGGTTGGTCGGCTGGCTGGTTGATGGATGGATGGAAGGATCGTTGGCTGGCTGCAGAATGGATCGTTGGCTAGTTGGTTGATACAATGTAAGTATGAAAGAAAGAATGAATGAATGAACGAATGAATGAATGAATGAATGTAAAGACTGCTTGATGTATTGATAGATGGATGGAGAAACGAAAGGCTGTTTGACTGTTTGGCTGGTTGGTTGGGTGGGTAAGCGAGTAGGTATCTAGAAAGGAGGTGGGAATGATGAAGGGCAGACAAGCAGGTGGCTGAGTAGGAGGGTGGTTGGTGGGAGGGAAGGGGGGTAGGGGGCGGAAGGGTGGGATGTCGGCCGAAAATATTAGTGGGTGGATAGGTGGGTAAGTATGAGGGAATGGGGCAGTGGTGAGTAGATACTGGGGTGTTGATGAGTAGATAGTGGCCTTAGTGGGGTGGTAATGAGTAGATGGTGGTGAACTGACAGTGGGGGTGGTGGTGAACTGCTAGTGGGGTGGTGGTGAACTGCTAGTGGGGTGGTGGTGAATTGCTAGTGGGGTGGTGGTGGATTGCCAGTGGGGTGGTGGTGAACTGCTAGCGGGGTGATGGTGAACTGTTAGTGGGGTGGTGGTGAATTGCTAGTGGGGGTGGTGGTGAACTGCTAATGGGGTGGTGGTGAATTACTAGTGGGGTGGTGGCGAACTGCTAGTGAGGAGGTGGGGAATCGATAGTGGGGTGGGGATGAGCAGACAGTGGGGTGGTGGTGCGTGAGGCGTGAATTCACACACACCAAATCTCCTCTGGTACCTTACGCTTTATTTCCACAGGATAAACAAAGAGACAAAGGAAGCATCTACACTTTTCCTTCCAACGTCCCTCCTGCGAAATCCAATCTGAGTTACGACATGGAGCTGCTTGTATGTTTGTGATTCTATGTCCAGGGTGGTGTGTTGGTAGCGAGGTGAGGTGGGTGGAGGGGGAGAGCCAAGTCAAACAAGTACTAAATTACCATAACTTAAACCATACTTAGAGCAGTTAATTTACACCACATGCCTACACCCCAACACCATCCTTCCTTCCCTCTTTCTCACTGGCCCTTCCTTGTTCTGCTTCTTATCTCTCTTCCCACTAAATTAGAAAAAAAAAAATAAAAATAAAAACTTCGTGGGTGAGTGAGTGGGCAATAAGTAAGAATGAGTGGTGTGGTGGTGGTGGTGGTGGTGGGGGTGTGGAAGAAGTGTTGGTAGGCAAAGTGAGGTGTTGGTAGCAAGGTCGGGGGTGGAGGTGGGGGAGGGGGAGTGTTCAGGGGGCCGGAAGAGGGTGGGATGTTGGTCGAAAATATTTGTGGGCATACAGGTAGGTAAGTATGAGGGAGTAGGGTGGTGTGGTAGATGGCTGAATTGGTAGACAGAGTGAGGTGCTGGTACTGAGAGTGGAGGGGTGTGTGCAGGGGAAGAGGTACAGGGGCAAGAGGAGGGTGGGATGTTGGTCGAAAAAGGTAGTGGGTGAATGGGTGGGTAGGTATAAGCAAGTAGGTGGTGCTGAGCAGAGTTGAGTTGCTAGACAGGGTGGTGCTGGTAGTGAGGGGGTGGGATGCAGAGGGTGTGTGTGTGCAGGCGGGAGGGGGTACAGGAGCAAGAAGAAGGTGGGGTTGTTGGTCAAAGATGCTGGTGGGTGGAAGACTAGGTATGAGGGAAGTTGGTGGTGGTGAGCAGATGAATTTATGGATGCTAAGTACGGCAGAATGAGGCATGGAGGCACGGTGGAGGAGCAGAGAATATGGTAGGGTGGAAGGGCGGGGGATCTTGGTTGAAAAAGCTAAATCATACTCATCATATCATCATCATCAACAGCAGAAGCAACATTATCAAAATTCTCCTCTTCCTGCTCATCATCATCATCATCATCATCATCATCATCATCATCCCGACCTCATTTCTCACACAAAGATACATTTAATATCTCATGAAAAAAGACAGTTAACCTGCACCATACCCCTATACTCTGAAGCAATCTTTCCTTTCCCCTGCTGGACCTTCATTGCCCCTTCCCTATCTCTTCCTGCTCAAAGACCTTTCCTTAAAAACAAGTAATAAATAATAAAAACAAGTAATAACATAGAGGAAAGCTGGTGAATGAAAGGGTTGGTGAGTACGATGATCAGTAAGCAGACGTGACGTGTTGGTAGTGAGGCGGTAATAAACTGGTAAGCATGAAACTGGTGAACGTATTGAATATTTAGGTAGTCTGCATAATGGCCGATATGTACCAGTCATGTAGGGAGACTGGAAAGGAAGCACAAGGACGGAGTATATGAAAAAAAAAAAATGAAGAGTGGTTGTAAGGAACGATAGGCAAAGTAACACACACACACACACACACACACACACACACACACACACACACACACACACACACACACACACACAGCATCAAACCTCTCCATAACATTAACCACTTGTATCTTATTTTCAGAAATAAGGACACCAACACATGGACATTTGTGCTTATGGTCAAGGCTGCAGACTGTTTTATTTTCACATTATGTAAAGGTAATATCGTTGGAAGAGGTTACAAACAATTTCGGACACTATAGTAATTGTAGTAGCAGTAGTTGTTGTTGTTGTTGCTGTTGAAGCCTAAGGCTCATTTGAAATACGAACGCGATGAACTGCATGCTGAAGTTGATCTGCAGTTCACTATCTTCCTTGTGGCAGCCAGTCGGTTAAGGTACTTGGTTATATCGGTGCCACCAAATAAAGGCGTCCCTCTCCAGCACCTCTGGACACTAAAATCAAGAAACAAACGAGCATCAAACCTCAACTTAACATGGCACAGATTTTAGTTCTTTTGCACCTGACTTCACGTAGCTCAGTGTCAGAAAAATACATCACTGCGGCTCTACATCCTTTCCCATTGCACTTCTTCGTAACCATCACATTCTAATGCCAATCTATTATTAAGACTCAGCATTCAAGATGGAGGGACGGCAAATTTAGGCCAAGTTAGAGTAAAACGAGTATAGAAACAGTAAACCAGCCGTACAACACCACTGGTATAAAGAACAATTATGAGGCATCTAATACATTGTACCCGTCACCATGCGCATCACATCCGACACGCCCTACACCGACATCACGGCCTGAATTTCAATGATAAACAACGCCGCCATATTGGCCTTACCCACCTGGCCAATCACAGGCCTTCCCCACTGCTTCTACATTTACGATCCTTCCTCAGCTTAAGTCTCGTACTCTAAGTGGCTTCCTGGATTTCGCATCACCTTTTCCTTAGCGATTTATACTCCACATTAAAACCCTAATATCCTCTCTCGTGTTACTGACAAAACAGTGTTGATATTAAAAGGGCATAATCAACATACAAAAATAAACAGTCGTAATATACATGATAAATGCTGGGAAGCCTAGTGCATCACTCAAAGCTGTGTACTTTTGACTTCACGAATACACCTACCCTACACTGAACAATATTAGACTGGGCATTAGACGAGAAAATAAGAATATAAACAGACTGATTTTTGATAACTGTTCACTACTACTGTGTTCTGGTAAGACTTGGTTAAGACCTTTACTGAATTTGAATTCTGAGCGCGCGCCAAAATCCCGCTCGTCTCTTCCCGCCCACGCTAAACTTGGCGCCAAACATCAGCTCATCTCGTATTTACAAACTCTCTTGGGTCAAAGTAATGCATGAGACTGCTTATTTACACTTTTACCTTCATGCATACATCTAGTAATCACTTCACAACCAAATGGGAGTCAGTATAAAAGTGAAAATAAAACAGAACACACCTGTTTATTGTAAGCTGTAGTGATACTTCCCTAGGATCATCTTCACAAAGTATCTCATACTTTATTTATTTATGTTTATTTTTTACGTTAAACAGGTCACCACAGCAGTTCATTATATTAACATGTTAGTTTGCTTGGAAGTATTTGTAACTCTAATATTCACTCTATTTTTACTTTGAAACGTTGGAAGAATGAGGAAAGATGCATAAACCATCAATCCTCTACACATGATAAGCTCAAGACAGTTTATGAATACGGGACTGGCTGATCCATGGAGCCAAACATAACCATTAAGTTAAATGCCCGTCTAACAGAAAGTACCCCAGTGGGAACACCTCACGCAAACAAAAGCTTATCCGGATATTTGAATCCCGGCATTAACCCCTTCAGTCCCATGATGCATAATGTAGACTTCTAACTTAGGATGTAGCTAGTTATTCAGTTTAGGAAAGACTTTGAACTGGGGTGTTTGATATCGTTTTCACCGACCCCTTGCTTACAAAATGTCTCCTCTAGTATAAATAAAATAATCTGGGGGTAGCAAGAACACTGCTAATAAAATACATCACCGGATTCACGTCATTCAAACAGCACGTGTGAGAGACTATAGACACGTGTGGGATATTCCAGCTGAGAACGCCAACCTTCCCACGCCGGAGGTATAATAGATTGTTTACGTTTGGCTTCTCCGTCTGAACCCTTCACTGCCAAGCCTTCCTTCCTTCCATCATCATCATCATTTTTCTTCTGTCTTTTCGTAGCCTAATACTCCCCTTCTGATCTCTTGACTGGCAATCCTTTCCTTTCCCCACCACCATCATCACAATGTCTTCTTTTAAATTATTAAACGCCTTCTGTCCGACGATCTCTCATATAATTTGTTTCTACTACAAATACTAAACAGGGAAGAAAAATAATAACAAGACAAATGAGACGTAACGAAGACAAAAATGAAAAGAAAATCATTTATGTGGAAGAACGTGGAAGTGGGATAATTTCTACATAAGACGGAAATAAATCTGAGAATCTAACGCATGATAAATGGAAATAAAATATATGGGAGAGATGGAATGGAAAAAAGTGAAGCAGAGGGACTTAACGAAGTAAAAAGAAGAAAGGAAGATGAAGTGAAAGAAGCAGAAAACAGGAGAAAGGAAAGGAAATGAGAAAGCAGAAAAAAAAAAAAAAGCGTGAGAGGAAGAATACGATGAGGAAAAGAAACTGAGTAGGGATCAGGAGCAGAGAATGGATGTGAGAAAGCAGAAGTGGGCGAAAGAAAAAAAAAAAAAAAGAGGGGTGGGGGTTGGGAGAAGTAATGGAAGAGGAAACAAAAGATGAGTCGAGAAGCAGTAAAACAGAGTTAATTACAAACGATTCCAATGGTTTATTTTTGGACTTCATTCATCTTAGCTGACCCCGTTCTATTCTAGTTAACCTTTCAGTCCCATGACGCATTTATATATTCTCGTTACTTTCAAACGCTTTTATTCTGCGTAGCATAGACCTCTTGCAGTCAAGGGATTAATCAAGCCTGTATCTAATCCCTCCAGTAAAAAAAAATAATAATAATAACAATAATAATAATAATTATCGTCTGGAGATAGCAAGAATAAAATATACATCAGCCTAAAGAGGTTAAATGAAAGGAAAGGATAAAATAACTCACGGGTAAATAAAACCCCGCCACAGTGTCAGTGTAATAACTTCTTCACTCCGATGATGACGTATTTAACACTCCATTCTTGTTACACCTAAACGACTCTACTCAGCACAGGACACACCTTTCGAGTTGCAGGGGAGAGATACAGCCTTCATTAACCCCTTCACTGCCAGAGGTCTCCCCCAGCTGAATAAAACCGTTTAAAAGTAGCTCAAACACACCAATAAACACCACCGCAATAAAGGTGGTTACAGTGTTCTACCTCCATTCTAAAGTTCTCTATAGTTCACTGACTTTAGCTTGCTGGAAATTTTCGTCCTTTTACAGCATATTTCCCTTACTTCAATGGCAGATTAAGACAATACAACAGCTCCACATTCTTTCTATAGCACTTCTTCGTGACTAGCACCATATTCGAGTGTTAACCTCCTGCTGCGCTTCAACATTCAAGATAGTGAGACGCCAATTTTTACGCCTAGATAAAGTGAACAGAGTATAATTAAAGGAAAGGACAGGATAACACACATACAGGTAGATACTATACTCTTTTTACTCTAACTTGGCCTAAAAATATCACCTCTTAAGCCTGAATTTTGAGCTTTAACAACAGATTAACTACAGAATACGGTGTTAATCATGAAGAAAAACCGTACTATGTAAACGATGTGGAGATGTATAGTACTGGTAGTGTCTTTTTCATGCCACTGATATATGTGAAATAAGTTACTAAAGGAGAAAAATTTAGGCCAGTGTGTGTGTGTGTGTGTGTGTGTGTGTGTGTGTGTGTGTGTGTGTGTGTGTGTGTGTGTGTGTGTGTGTGTGTGTGCGCCATCACGTCAGTACACTAATTACCAGAGGGGAAGGGTAGGTAAGAGGTAACCTTAGCCATGAAGCCGGAAAAAGCACTCACCTGACGTCACCCACCAGTACTGACGTCTATGGGGGGTCAACCTATTTCGCACGGTCCTGAAACCTCGCTGGCATTAGAGATTCCCAAGCACCGTTTTCTTGGCGACTTCCAATGTCGAGAGTGTTTTCCTCAGTAACATACAAGTGAACAAAAAGTTTTAATATGCAGAATCAATCGCAGAGTAAGAGGTGCTAAGAATTCTCCCATGCCACCCAGAATACTCATACGACCCTCAAGGATATCACACGGGGATGCTGGTAAAGGGGATCATACGTATCTCCCGGAGAAAGAAAGATCCTTCCTTATCACAGAAAATTCGTGAGGTAACAGCCAGTACTGAAGACAAAGACAAGCATGGTATATCCCTGTTATTCTATCCATCCATCCATCATCCAATCCTACGTCGCCCCAGGAGGATCGTAGGAACTTGGGGCTAGGCAAGTTGGTCCTGATATTTAAGATGAGAGTGACCACCATCACTCATCCCTGAGTGTCATTATGCGAGCAATAAACCCCAACCACCCCTTGGATATAAACCTACAGAGGCTCAATCCGACTGGAGCAACTTAATTACCCACTGAACCACCAAGCGCCATAATTTGGTTATATGGTTACCACTCGGGGTAGTAAATGGTTCCCTGGTGTACAGGAAACCATTTGGCTTGTCACTCAGTGTAGAGTTACTCATAGGCAGAAGGAAGAGGAAAGAACGAAGGAAAAAAAGACACACGAGAGAGGTTAAAGTCACCCGTACGCAGAAGAAAGAGGAAAGAGTGAAGAAAAGAAGGTCAGAAGAGGAAGGATGGAAGAGAGGAAAGGGCAGACACCCAAAGCCGCACTACATCGAGTTGCGTGGTACACCCCTGTTATTCTATCTTGGTCTAAAATTGGCTTCTCGCCATCTTGAACGCCGAGCTGTAAAGATATATGAACACCAGAATATGAGGCTAGTCAAGAAAAGGTGCTATGAGAAGGATGTAGAACCGCAGCACTGTCTTTTTCTGCCATTCAGCTACATGCAATAAGCTTCCAAAGGACGAAAATCTTGACCAAGTTAAGGTGGAAGGGGTATAGTGAATGGGATCCTGAAGTGTGAGGGTTCATGGTCGTGTTATCTCAGCAGCAATCAGTATATCACAAGGATATGAGCTTACAGTAAATGACGCAATCACTACAGGCTTAATATAGCAACACAGTGAAAGGAGGAAATATCGTTTCATTACAGAGAGGAAATATCACAGCACATTAGCAAAAACACGCTTCCTATCAATGAAAGAAGGAAACGTTCATTCATTCATTCAGAGACGAACACGTGGTATCTGCTAAGGAAGCGATCATATCAGCAGTAAACATCAACACAACACTTCAAGGAAAACGCCATACTGATGACACTGATGTAAGAAATTGCCATGACGATTTTGCTCTAGTGAATAAAGGAAATGTCACCAGAGAAAGACTACGCCTTGTACGTGAAGGGAGGCACCGTTATATCACTGAAGGAGGGAACCAGTTAACCCAAAGAGGTTCTGAAGACAGGCGTCTTGCACAAGCAACACTAAAATCAAAGAGACGTCCTCGAGCTGAAGTTTACTTGAAGATAATACGAAATCGCTCCCTCAGTAGAAAAATAAGAGAATAAAACAAAAGTAAACGCTATCTGAATGCAAGCACGTCTCTCACATCTACCTGTGTATCTATCTGTGTCTACTTCTACCTTCCTGACTATCATTATGGGACAGTTATGTGGGCCACGCCTAAATGAGAGGACACTTGTAGGGTACGAAGGAGGTGGGGTGGAAAGGTACCAGGAAGACACAAGGACCACAGAAAAAATTATAATGGAGTGTGCGCTGAGGGTAGGGCGGGGCGACACAGGACCGCATATGAACACACACACACACACACACACACACACACACACACACACACACACACACACACGGTTTCAAGGTCCAGGCCCCTGCACTGCCTACTCCCACACCCACACACACTCTCCCACACCAGTGGACCCCCACGCGGCGAACACGTTGGGCAGCCAGGTGAAGGAAGATTTATCATAACTAGCACGGCCAGCTAAACATACAGTCTAACGTTAAATCTAAACTAAATCCTATGGCTGCCTCAGTAACGTACAGGAGGATAAAAAAGTGTAATATATAAATAAATCACTGAGGGAGAGGTGCTACGAAGCCTCCCATATGCCAACTAAAACCCCGTCATGAGCGCCACTGACAATACAGCATCTTTGTTCTATGTATGTCTCAGTAACATTAGTACAAAATAAATAAAAATAAAGCTTACTAAGCAAAATAAAACACTGAGGAAAAGGTGCTACGAAGCCTCCTGTGCAACCCAGCATACAAACCTGGGCCTCACTGATAAAAAGTATACACAAAAACTACTGCGTACGCACCAAACTTCACACAGTTATTTTTTCTAGCTTCCTGGAGGTGTGTGTTTTTTCTGCAAGCACACATCCGGCACACACACGCGAGAAAAGACTTGGATTGCAATTCAGTTTACACACGTAGTTGCGCACACCAAAGGCATACACATTCAACTTCAACCCGTTGTGTATGATGATGAATCTGCGTAAGTGTGTGTGTGTGTGTGTGTGTGTGTGTGTGTGTGTGTGTGTGTGTGTGTGTGTGTGTGTGTGTGTGTGTGTTTCTCTCTCTTCCTGCCACCACCACTCGGTTTTACTCAGCACTGCGGAGACCTCTCGTCGTAAAGGTGAGAGAAATAAACTCCAAGAACCCCTTTAACACATTATTTTTACTTTATTCAACCACTAAACAATTTTATTCGAGTTAAGAGGAGGCCCAACGTAGCAAGCAAGTTAACCCCCAAGCTGAATGAAGTAGTCTGGTGGCTGCTATCACTCAAGCCATCGGGGTGAAGTGGTTTATGAAGACTGCCTCTAACCCCCCCAAGTGGGGTCTTTCAGGAACGCATAAACCCATAAGAGGGAGTCAAAATATACAGTAATAATGGATGTCTGCGTTCTGAGAGGAGTATACACGCTAGAAACACACACACACACACACACACACACTCTCTCTCTCTCTCTCTCTCTCCCCCTCTCCCCACACACACACAAAATTACCCGGTATCATACGTGCATACCAACACACACACCCGCGATTAGCTGAGTTATCACTGGCAAACACCCACAACTACAGGCTGTCTAGACCTCATACTGATATACTTATCAGTTCAGCACACACAAACACACACACACACACACACACACACACACACACACACACACACACACACACCTCTGTTCTCCACTAAGAAATTATTGGTCTTACTTAAAATACCGTATAGAATCGCTGAACAGAAAAATATCTGCTATGATGAAATAACCAGTCATATCCATCGCCCAATCCTACTAACAATATTTCTTCCCAAGACTTCGCGAAAGTCTATAACATCACAATTGAACGCATCGCACAGGAGTACATGGGAAGTACAGATAACGGGAGGCCTACAGGCCCATGACGAGGGTATCTGTTGGAAAATTAAGCTAATTCTACTAAGATCTAGCCAACGTGTGATGCAGTCACATCCTAATCCTATCCCTCTTCTTACTTACACATAAAGATTTTCCACAAATCTACCAGCATACAAAAAACTATCCCCTTGTCAACATATCGATGAGTCGTAGTCCATGGCTAACTATGTTTCTATGTAATTCCATTCTAATATCTATAAGCATAATGATAACACCCACGACCAAATTGTGGCCCGTCATATCCTCCGGTATCATCAGAGCCCACCTGACTGCCTTATCTAATCGCTGTGCCGATAACACCTGTGGATAGCTGGCGCGGTGAGCTGATGCTAGGAGTCGCATTCCAGCTCGTTCAGAAAGCTTACCAGCATGTCTTGGTGCTGGAAAGGGATGCCTTCACGTGGTGGCACTGATATAACCGGACAGCCCGTCTGACTGGTTATATAAGCGTCCCTCAGCTCCTTCTCTATTCCGCACAAGGAGAATGGTGGGCTGCAGGAGACGGATGATTTCAGCCTGCATTCCACTGGATTCACATTCGGATGAATGTGGGACTACTACTACTACTACTACTGCCATGCCTTTCTTACTTGTTTCTGCCTTATAATGGTATGCTATTTATGCAATGTGTCGCAATACCCACCACACGAGGCAAAAATGATGGGTTTGGTAGGTAAATAAATCGCTAAGTAAAAGATGTTTCGGACTCTCCTTAGTCAAGAACAATTCAGACTACGACTAAAATTCACGAACCAACTTATGATCAATTACCGATACCTTTCGTAACTCAAAAGATTTTTAAAACGAAGAAAAAATATGAAATCTTCCCACTGATCTTCTTTATGTATTTATTTACTCTAGTAATAACAAAACTTGGATTGAGAAGAAAATTATCATAACAATTTTATTTACTTATTTATTTATTCACTTATTTTGCAGCATGGACAATATAGAGGGCAGGAGCTTCCCATGTCTCTTTCCTGAAAATCATAATTCGAGTTACGAGACGAAATCAATGGTAACGAGTTTGTGAATCTGGGCACAGGTGAGTCACGGTCCTCCATTCACTGCAGCAGGTACAGTCAACAACACAAGTACCGGTTACCCACGAGGTCGACGGATTAGCGATGACCGATAACGATGAAATATCAAATCGCAAAAAAATAATAATGCTTTTAAATGCCCCAGTGAGTAGGAATTCTTCAGTGTTTTATGCAGCTTAGGAGAGACCTCTGGAAGTAAGGGTGTTATGGCGCAAACATGTCAAAGGTCCCTAACCCCATTCAGCTCAGTTGATGACCATTGTAGGCAGACTGGAAGTAAAATGGCGTCTTAAACCGACTAGAGTAAAATGGCGTCTTCAAACAAACTGACTAGAGTAAAATGGCGTCTTAAAACAAACCGATTAGAGTAAAATGGCGTCTTCTTTTCTTATAAACGACAAACTCACATACTTCGTAACCCAATCACACATCCTACTCAGGTATGTAAGTAAATCAGCAACGTTCGTAAATTCTCTCGACTAATCCATCCAACCTCATAATCCCTCACACATAGCTACCTGATCAACTCTTGTACTTCAGTTACTCATTCACACATTACTCTCTCATACACATTCAGTTCAACATTACTTTCTCGTATTCATTGAATTAAACATTACTCTCTCGTATACAATATGTGCTTAAAATTACTCTCTCGTACACATTCAGTCCAACATTACTCTTTCGTACACATTCAATCCGTAATCAACTTTACTCTCTCGTACATATTCAATCCAACATTACTCTCTCTCGTACACATTCAATCAGTACTCAACATTACTCTCTCGTACACATTCAGTCAGTACTCAACATTACTCTCTCGTATACACATTCAGTCAGTATTCAACATTACTCTCTCGTTCGCATTCAATCAGTACTCATCATCAGCCCAACCCCCACTGCTCTACCAACCTAAATCACCCACCTGGCCAACCACAGCCCCATCCATCTTCACCATACTTATCCGGTACTCAACATTTACATTCTGTCACTCTGCAGGACATTAACTTCAACCACAAAACCAATCATTATCATCTACCACGCTACTTCTCCCCACCTCTCATCGAAATTACCTAAACAATCTATCAACGTACTTAACATTTACACTCAGTCACTCGGTCGAACTTAATATCAAACACAAATCGAATCATTACCGTCATTTACACAATTTCCTGCGACTTCTCCAATAGCCTCAATCACTCAAACCCAACCACATACGTAACCACTCATAAATGTACGGACTAAAGTACTCTGGATATTAAATTGAATTACTGTTTTCTCCCAACTACCTAAATCACCCACTTGGTCACCTACAAATCCACCCACCCATGTAACTACCCACGTAATCACCCACCACTAACCCACAAACCCACCAGTATCCCCTCCCCCCCTCCCCTCCCACTAAGCGGACACCTGGGAGACACTAAAAGAAGTTACTGGGGCATAACTGATACTCCCCTCTCATGTTCACTGGCTCTCGTCATCTCACCTCCTCCCATTTTCTGTCATATCCTGGTTTTGTTGGACTCTCGCCTTACCGTATTACATTAAACGACGACAAGAACGACTACTATTGTACCACTACTATTGTACCACCTATTAATACATTTAAACGTGAAATAAGTTAAAAAAAAAAAAAAAACACTGACTGCACTACTTACACCAAAGCTAAAAACAAATATCACTGTCATCATTAACATCAGTCTCATCCCATTCCCATCTCATTTATATCCATCTTCCCAGGCGTAAAGTTTTCCTTATCATTAACTAACTTATTAACGCACCGTAAAACCCGCAAAGGCACATACGATTAAACATCAGTATACACACACAAAACTAAAAACATACACACACACACACTGACATCACCGGTTCCGTATACACCTAAAAACTTTCTAGCTCATTCCTACACAGACGAATTTGGCTTCGATATCAACTAAACCCTACCACATTTTCGGAGGATTTTATAAGTATGAGCAGCACTTACTGATACCGTTGGTAGTCGTGGCCCTTCACAGCTTGGTAAGTAGGCTGGCAGGCAGGTAAGTAGGAGGGTGGGAAGAGGCAGCAGAGTGCCTTGTTTGATGATGTCTACGGTTTCGTCAGCATAAACATCCGCTCAGGCGACTAGACATTTTGAAGCACAGTTAGATTTCATTTATTTATACAAGCGATATTTCCTTTACACTTCCTTCACTGTACTCATTATCATCATCATTTACTGTATTATTATTATTATTATTATTATTATTATTATTATTATTATTGTGTCGTTTTTCCCAGTGGTAGCCTTACATTAAGAACCAATAATATATATATATATATATATATATATATATAATTTATTTATTTGTGTGTGTGTGTGTGTATGTATGTATGCATGTATGTACGTATGTATGTATGTATGTTTGTATGCGGTGACAAAGTCGATATTAGGGAAGAGAGAAAGTGGGACAATATGGCAAGGTAAATAATAAATTCAACAGGGCAAAACTTTCAAAACATAAATTGATAATGACAAGGGTATACAGGCCAGGAGATGCAGTGATTATGCAAGATTCGGAGGGCAGGCTTTAGGCATGGAAAACGCAGATGAATGGATGAACAATGAACCTGAGATGAACGAAAGAACAGGAAGGAAAACTGCTAGATAATTAGAGGAATGAGAGAATGAGAAAGAAAGGAGGGGGATGGAGTAGGAAGTAATGGATAACAAAGGAAGCTATGGAGAACGATATAGGCGAGGAAACAGCTGAAAAATTATCATTATGGACTGACAGCTCACAAAAAGAAGGGACGGTCGATTGAGGGATAAGTATAATGAGAGCGAAGAGTATTAAATAAATAAAAAGGAAGAAAAGAAATAAAAAGAAAATTAGGGGAATAGGGGTTGAAAGACACTGGGTGAGGGACGTGAAAATATATGCAAAAGACAAGGACAAGATAAATAAGAGACTCGAAAGCAGAGACTTGCCGGGGAAAAAAAAAAAAAAAAGGTGTTGCAACATACTGTATATACAAGGGAAGACGGAGAGAATGAATGAGATGTGGGTGGGAAGGAGAGAGGGTGGGAAGAAGTTAAGCGGAGGGAGGGAGGGAGGGAGGAAGGGAGGTAATAGGAGGGAGGAATGAAAAAGGTTAAAAGCAGGAGGGGAGATGGAGGTAAAACATGGAGGAATGAAAAAGAGAAACGAGGGGATAAAGAGCCACGGTATGAAAAGGAAAGAGGGTAATACAAGACGTGGGAGAGGAAATAAGTGGAGGGTGGTAGGGAAACATGGGGGAAAGAGAGGAAATGGCAAATAAACGAGGGAGGGAAGGAAAGAAAAGCTAGGAAAAGGAAGGTGACTGATAAAAGATGTATGGAAAGAAATATGAGGAGGGCGGTGATGATTTATGAAGAAGAAATCCTACATAAAACAGGGTTGAAATATTATTGAAGGGAGGTATGGAAGGAAACAAGGATAAAGGGGAAAGAGAGAGAATTAAAGAATGAGGGTAGGGATGTACTATGTGGGAAGGAAAGGAAATAAAAAACAGCGAGAAAAATCGAAAGCTATGAAAAGGAAGACGAGATGAAAATGAGTGACAATGGGAGGGGGAAAAAAGGAGTGCATGGGGGCTGTATGAAAATAAAGGATGGGGAAGGAAAACGATGGAAAGGAAGGAGAGGGGAAGATGGAGGATAACAAAGAGTGAAGACAGGCTGAAAGGAAGGGGGTGAAAAATGAATGAGAAGAAACAAAAGGAGGAAGGTAGTGGGGCAGTATGTGAAACAAGGCTGGGGGAGGGGAGGGGAGGCAGGGAGGGGGAAGGAGGTACGTTACGCACGGTCGACCAAGTGTATATCAACACAGGGGGTGGTAGTGAAGGAAAGGGGGGTGGGGGGAATGGGGTGTACACGCAGTTACTACACCCATACGTACTACACCCACACTCACACAGTACATACTATATATCCCCCACACAGTTCTCTATCCGAAACCATTACATACTGCGCTCTACACACACCCTTACATTCTTCTACCCTACATACAGTACTTACACAGCATACCCTACTACACGCTCCATTCTCACACGAGTCTGTACCCTACACCCTTACACAACACACTAATCACTACACCCTCACATAAAGCTTCTACATACTGCACACTTACGGTCACACCACACCCTCATACAGCAGATACAATCTACATAATGCACCTTCTACTGTATATCTAGCATTTTACATCCATGCAAAATATCTTCTATACACTGCACCCTCACACTAGACTCGGTAAACTATGCCCTTACGCAATACATTATTCTCTACACCCACACACTGTTCCACGTATGACACCCTAACCCAGTACAACCTCCACACGACACAAACAGTACATTCTACACAATGTACACTATCCCACCTTACACCCTCATATTGTACTGATACGTACTATACCCTTACACAGTACTAACTGCACACTACACACTCATCCTGTACACTCAGCACACAACGCCCTCACATTTAACACTAGAAAACACAACATCCTCACATCGTCCAGTCTACACAAAGCACCCTCACAGTACTGTATATTACTGCCACATACAACTCACATCCCACGAGATCCCCTCATATTCCCTCCAAGCCTAAATCTTTCATCTTAGCACGTAACGAATGCAATATAGCCTCTTGTACTATCAAACTTCTATAAACATCACTATTACTATCCAAACAATCTTGCCCATACCAATATATACATCCCTATCACAACACAAACACTTGCACTACAGGCTATTTACAGCTAGAAATATAATCTATACTCTTTTTACTTTAACTTGGTCTAAAACTGCCTTCTCATCTTGAAACAAAGTTGTAACAATAGATTACCACTAGAATACGATGCTAGTCACGAAGAAGTGCTATGAAAAGGATAATTATTGAGCAGTGGTATTGTCTTTTCCTGCCACTGAGCTACGAGAACTACACTACAAAAGGAAGAAAATCTAAGCCACGTTAAGCTGAAAGGATTTTAGTCGCCTACACCTCAGTCTATCTGTCGATTCATCTTGACAAAATAAAATGAAGCTATAGTTCCATCACTTTAACTTGGCGATTTTCGTCTTTTGCTTATTTTACGTACAATTTTTTCGTGACTCGCGCTAAGTTCTTGTGTTAATCTCGTTATAGCTCACCATTCACGATGGGGGTGGGAATTTTGGGCCACGGTAGAATAAAAAGAGTATAATACATTTCATCATCATTATCATCCGTCATCATCATCCTGACCCTTCTTACTCCCACCTATGGAGCGGCTAAAGTACGACCCAGAGACAATGAAGCAAGAGCATGAGGTGGGAGAACTAGCAATAGCATGTTTATACTGAAATAGACTAAAAGAAAAAATATCACTCATATATCATGCAAGTCCCGGAATCACTTAAGACTTAAATAAACATGTAAAATGCCAACAACAATGTATCTACCCTTATATTTCCCTCTACAATGTGAATCAATGAGTAAAATTTTATAATTCCTGTTATTGCTTATAATGTGCGTGCCTGCTATTTTCTATTAATACGGAAAATACACGGAACTTTTTTAAAAAAAAAAAAAAAAAAAAAAAAAAAAAAAAAAGCGCTGTACGTTCATCACTATTTTTTATGGTGAGTATACTGATATTAAGTTCTACAATTCCAGAAATGTCAAAGAAATTACAATCCAGGACAACGAAAAAAACGAAGAGAAAGCCTAACCTAATCTTTACACTACCTCTACAACTCCACCCCCCTACCCGTACCCCCACCAACACAGTTCTACAATTACACTCGTTAATCTTCCAGCACACTTACACCTCCACATTACCACACCCAACAGCCACATCCACCCACACCCATCCACACTCACATCCACCACCACACTACCAAACCATACTAATATCCACCCATTTCCATCACCACATTACCCTTACACCCATACTCACCCCTAAACCCCATCCACTAAACACATCCACCCAACACTACATCCACATCCACCACTCTATACAACTTTTCACTTTAAACCTATATCCATCATTACACTCACGCCACACTAAGACTTATTATACCATCCAACATTACAGATATACTTAAATCCATCTGTAAAATGCACTCAAATTCCATCGACTCCAATGCTACTTTTTCCTCTTCCTCCTCCTCCTGTACCTTCTTATCATTTTTTTTTTTTGGGGGGGAGGGGTCGTTAGTTTTCTCCTGATTATGGATAACTTAGGTATTTTCTTTCACTATTACTACGAGTACCACTAAGGTATTCTATGTCGTCATCATTAACGCTATCACTGTCAGTGCTTCTGCCACAACGAACCAATTCCTTTATCAGTAACTTCCGCAACAAGTGCCAGGAAGTATCCTAATCACAACCTCTTACACACTACCCAACAACAGTTAACACCAGAGCACTTCTTGCTACTGGTATTATATCCTACTACAGTCCATTTATTCTAACCTGACGAAATTCCCTAACCCCTTTCAGCTTAGTTGATGGCCATGTGTAGTCAGACTGAGGGATTGACTTGACTATACTTTTACCTTAACTTGGCCCAGATTTTCGTTCTTTGACAGTTTTATTTCACGTAGCTAAATGGAGGAAAAAAAAACCAGCACTATGGGTCTATATTTGTTTCTCTCTGCACTTCTTCATGATTAGCTTCACATTTCATTGTTAATCTTTTGTTACAACTCAACAATGAAGACAGAGATGGCAGTTTTAGGCCAGGTAAGGGTAACAGCACTACAGTAACTAACTTTAACCAAGGAGACTCATTCCAACACCGTAACTAAAGCTACTCTCCTACCAGATAAGTCTGAGCCAAGTTAGTGTAATCGAACTGTTATGTACCCATACCTGCGATCGAAATGGTTGGCATGATTACAACCAAAACCATAACGAACATAAATACAATCATACCCATCATCATCAGAACTACAACTATCATCACAATCAAACTCATCGTCACTGCTACCATAACCATCAACAACTATCACCACCATTACCATGACTATAATTATATGTCATCAGAAGCACCATAACCATCATCACAGTTACAACCTTCAACAAATTCAGTCATTCACTAATACCTATGACAACCACAGTCACCACGCTCATATCTGCAACCACAATCACCAGTTCACCACCAAAACAACATCTATTACATCATAATCACAACTACCACAATCACTGCCACAACCACAACCACCACAACTTAAACTACCACCAACAGCACCACAGAACAACTTGCTATCTACCACCACCATCACTACCAAAACCACAACTACCACTACGCCTACCATAAAACCACCATAATCTACCACTTGCCACCTTGTCGCGAGTTGCGCAATTCTGACAGAACTTGTCTTAACCGATTATAATGCTGATAAAACAAGCTATTGCCTAAGCCACCGCCATAAACCACACAACCACTACAACCACCACCATCACCACTACCATCACACCACCACCACTACCATCATACCACCACTACCACCATCCCCACTACCACCACCACCACCATCCCCACAACCACCACCACCAACACCCCCACTACCACCACCACCATCACCACTATCACCACACCAACTCCCCCACTACCACCAACACCAACACCCCCACAACCACCACCACCAACACCCCCACTACACCCCCACTAAAACCACCACCATCATCAATACCACTTCACCACCACCACCATCAATACCACCACCACAGTTACCACAGTCGTTAGGACACGCACTTAACAACAACCACAGCACCAGTACTAGTAGCTGCACTATCAACCACCACCACAATAACATCTTCCCACACAAAACTCCAGTACTTCCCAGGACCGTATTCCAGTGGGCTCAGAAGGTTATTGCAATCAGCATCAAAATTAAAGGTTACAATCACCAATATCAATGCCATAAACCATGACGACTACTCACCACCATTACCATCTCCACCAACTACCATTACAACCACCACTACAATAATAAAAAAATACAACTACACCACCTACCACAACCAAGGCTACCCCAATCAAAACCAGACTTCACACCGTCACCAGTCACCACCACAACTACCAATACCACTACCACAATCAAGACCACTATTACAACTATCACCACTGAATCAGCTTTTTACACCTCTATTACCACCACCTCCCCCAGCCAGAGGTGTGAAGGTGAGGACACAATGGGAAGGAGGAAGACAATAGAGAGGAAGAGGAAGATAGAGGGAGAGGAGGTGGTGAAGGATCGCGTGGAAGAAAAGAAAGGGAGGAGGGTGAGGGAGAGATAAAGAGGGAGAAAGAATACGACAATGAAAGGGACGGAAGGGAGAGAGAGAGAGAGAGAGAGAGAGAGAGAGAGAGAGAGAGACAGACAGACAGACAGACAGACAGAAAGGAAAACTATGAGAGGAAAAAAGAAGGGATATGATAATGGAACAGAGGAAAGTATAAATAAATCTGAAAATGTGTAGAGAAAGTAAAAGAATGATGGAGGATACACAGAAAGAGTGGCGGAAGAAAGTGAAGGAAGGAGAAGTGGAAAAGAATGAAATGGGAGGGAGGGGTGGCTGTGTCAGAGGAATCAAGTGCATGTGGAAAGGAAGAAGGAGGAGGGAAGAGAGAGCAAGAATAAAGAGGAAGAAAGAGTGGAGATCAGGAAGCAAAGAAAGGAGGAAGTGGGAGGAAGAATCAAGTGGAAGAAAGTGGTGATGAAGCAAAGGAACAAAGAGGAGGACTAAAAGAGGAGAAGCATGTGTGTGTGTGTGTGTGTGTGTGTGTGTGTGTGTGTGTGTGTGTGTGTGTGTGTGTGTGTGTGTGTGTGTGTGTGTGTGTGAGAGAGAGAGAGAGAGAGAGAGAGAGAGAGAGAGAGAGAGAGAGAGAGAGAGAGAGAGAGAGAGAGAGAGAGAGAGAGAGAGAGAGAGCAAATAGAAGAGGAAGTGGGTGATGTATGGCAAAAAGGAAGGGGGAAGGGGGAAAGGAGGGTAAGAAGGTGAGGGGATAAAGGAATGGACAGATCAGAAGGAAGGAGAGAAATGAGTGGACAGAAGTGGGAAAAGAGGACAAATGGGGAAGGAAAGAAAAGAGTGGAAGATGCGAAAACACTGGATGAGGAGAAGGAGAAACAAAAGAGCAAATATGAGAGGGAAGGAAGTTAAACTGAATGGTAGGGAGAGATGAAGCGAGAAAGAGATTTGCGTAGGAGAGAAAAAGAAGAGGAAGGAAAATGAGGACAGATAAATGCAACACAGCAAGTAATAAACATACGTAAGTCATCCCCCACCCCCCATACACACCGACGAAAAGGCTATCCGTCAATGTATGGGCGTCCATAAATAAACCCATAAAAAGGTGATGCAGAACAAAGAAGGAAGAAGGTTGGGGTGGATGAGGGGAGAGAGGGGTAGGGTGCGTGAGAGGGAGGAGGGGTAGGTGGGTGAGAGGGGAGAGGAGTAGGGTGGGTGAGAGGGGACAAGGGTTGGGTGTGTGAGAGGGGAGGCTTGGGATGGTGGAGAGGGGGATAGGGTGGGTGTAGAGAGGGTTAGGATGTTACTCAGTGTCGCTTGAAATGGAGGTGACACAGGCCAGAGGATAGAGGGGGAGAGGAAAGGGAGTGGCTAGGAGGGAGTGGGAGAAGAGGGAGAGTGGGAGGCAGGTAAGAGGGATGGGGAGGGAGTGGGAAACAAGCAGGAAGAAAGCAGGAGACAGGTGGGAGGTGCAAGTGGCTGAGAGGGATGGGGAGATGCGGTAAGGAGGGCAGGAGAGTGGGAGGCAGGCAGTAGGTAATAGGTAACGCGAGGTACGGAGAGATACTGGGAGGAAAGAAGGGATGAAGAGAGATAGGGAGTGGGAAATAGGTGTAAGAGTGAAAGTGGTTGAGAAGAGCTGGGAGTGAGTCGAAGTTGTAGAATGGATGTGGTTGGGAGGAATAGGGAGGGGAGGCAAGAAGGGAGATTAAGGGAGATAAGAACGATGGGGCGAAAGTGGGAGTGCCTGGGAGAGAGAAGGAGAGTGGAAGAGTGCGAGTGAAAAGTGGACAGGGAGAGCAGGACAGTGTGGGAGAAGGGCGGATAAAAAGTAAAAGTAGAAAGTCTAATGAACGACATCGTAAGGACACTGCGAGGGAGTCACGAAGTGTGAGACAGGTCAAAGAAAGGGAGAGGCAGGGAGATAGTAAGGTACAGGCAGGGAGAGAGTATGGTACAGGCAGGGAGAAAGTATGGTACAGGCAGGGAGAATGTGGTACAGGCAGGGTTAAAGAGAAAGGCTGGGCGTGTGCGAAGGAGGCTGGGAGAATGAGAAGCTGAGAGAGGCGAGAAGATGGGAGGCAGGAAGGGTGGAAGACGGAAAGGTGGGAAAGAAGCGAGGAAAGGAAAAAGAGGCAAGGGGAAAGCGTACAGCAAGGACAAGGAGGGAGAGAGAGAGAGAGAGAGAGAGAGAGAGAGAGCGACAAAAACAACTAAGCAAGGAGGAAAAGAGGTGAGGAGGTAGAAGCAGGGAGAAGTTGGAAGAAAAATATGAGAAGGAGAAGAAGAGATGGAGAGGAAAGATGGGAGAGACAAGGAGAAAGAACGAGGAAGCAAGAGATACGGTGGAGGAAGTGCTTGAGGGAGAAATGGTGGAGGGGAGAGGGGAGAAAACTTGGGAGGAGAGAAGGAGGAGAGGACAGGACGAGGGGTTGGGGAAGAGGCAAGGAGGGAGAACTGATGGGAAAAAATAGAAGGAAGAATAGAAGAAACAGTGGTAAGGGAAAGACGATAAAGGGAGAAGGAGAGAGGAAGAGAGAGGGAGAAAGGGAGGATGATCGAGGAAGAAGGGCAGAGGAAGAAAGAGGGAGAAGGGAAAAGGAAGAGAGAGGAGGAAGAAAATAAGGAACAGGGAAGAAAAGTAGAAGGGAAGGACGATAACTGGACGATGGGAGAGAAAGGGGGAGGTGATGATGATACAGGAAGAAAGCGAGACGAAGAACAGGATGAGGAATATAAGGGAAATAAGGGAGAGGGACAGAGGTGACGATGATAAAGGAAGATGGGGAAAGGAGAAAAGAGGAAGATAAGGTGATAGCGAGAGAGGGAGTGAATAAAAGAGGGAGACAAGGAAAAGGAATGAGGACAAAAGAAGAGAGAAAAGGAAGATAAATGGAGGACAGGGGAAGAAAGATGGAGAACAGAAGGAAGATAAATGGAGAACGGGTGAGGAAGAAAGAGGGGGAAAAAGGAAAGGAAGAAAGAGGGAGATGAGGAAAGGAAGAAAGAGGGAGATGAGGAAAGGAAGAAAGAGGGAGATGAGGAAAGGAAGAAAGAGGGAGATGAGGAAAGGAAGAAAGAGGGAGATGAGGAAAGGAAGAAAGAGGGAGAAGTGGTGGAAGATAAAGGGAGAACGGGTGCGGAAGAAAGAGGGCAAAGAGAAAACGATCATTGAGGGAAAAGAGGAAAGGAAGAAAGAGGGAGAAGAGGAAAGGAAGAAAGATGGAGACAAGGAAAGGAAGAACGAGGAGAGAGGAAGAAAGAATATGAAGGAGAGGAGGAAAAAAGAGGAGAAGGAGAAGGGGTGGAAGATAGAGAGAATGGGAGAGGAAGAACAATTAGGGAAGAAGGGAGGAAGCTACAGCGAGAAGAGAAGAGGGTTATGAGAGAAGAGGACAGATACGTAGAAAGCGAAAGGGGAAGAGTAAGAGAAACAAATATGAAAAGGGAGACAAAGTATGAGAGAGAGAGAGAGAGAGAGAGAGAGAGAGAGAGAGAGAGAGAGAGAGAGAGAGAGAGAATAATAGAATCACAAAGAGAATCACCGGAGTTCAAGGAAGGAGAATGAAAGCTGGAAAAAAAAGGGAGAAAGGGAGAATCAAAGAGAAAGGAGAGGAGGGAAAAAAGCTGGAAAGGGAGAATATGAATGACAGAGAGGGAGAGAGAGGGAGAAAAAGGAGGATGGAGAAGCAACATGGGAGGAGAGGGGAAAAGGCCAAGGGAGAAGGGATTACTCAGAAAGCACAAATAGGATGGAAAGAATGAGAAAGAAAGGGGAGGAAAATGCTAGACAAGAAAAACAGAGGAAAAGAAGAAAGGATGAGAGAGAGAGAGAGAGAGAGAGAGAGAGAGAGAGAGAGAGGATATCCTGCAGATAAGACGTGAGGAAGAGAAAAATAAATGTTATGAACTTCTCCAACGCCTTGGTTTCTTTCTCTTTATCTCTCCAACTCGCCTACATTTTGGTGTCTGGTGGTAATGGGGGTCGTTATGGCAGTAGCTGTGGTAGGGATGGTGGTAGTGGTGGTAGCTGACGGCTGTAATGGTACCGGTTGAAAATATGGCGATTGTAATAGTGGCGGTAACATTCGTGGTAGTTGTTATGGCTAGTGTAGTGGTTGTGGTAGTTATGGTGGGTATAGGGGTAATGGTAGGAGTAACGATGGTAGTGAAACGCTTGAGCAACGGTAGTAACAAAATCACTGGAGTTGCGGAACACTAAAGTAATAGCAATAACATATCATAACAAGTAATAGAAAGGAATCGCTGGAATAAGTGTAGGAAAGATGGTAACAATGGAGGTTATGGTAGGGGCAATCTATGATAATGATTTCGGCGGACGTGGTGTAAATGTTAACGATAAAGCAAGATGATAACATCTGGGAGAGTAACAGTAGTTGAGGTGGTAGAAACAGTGGTTGAGGTGGCAGAAACAGTGGTTGAGGTGGCAGAAATAGTCTGTTGAGGTGGCAGAAACAGTGGTTGAGGTGGCAGAAACAGTGGTTGAGGTGGCAGAAACAGTCTGTTGAGGTGGCAGAAACAGTGGTTGAGGTGGCAGAAACAGTGGATGAGGTGGCAGAAACAGTGGTTGAGGTGGCAGAAACAATGGCTGAGGTGGCAGAAACAATGGTTGAGGTGGCAGAAACAGTGGTTGAGGTGGCAGAAACAGTGGTTGAGGTGGCAGAAACAGTGGTTGAGGTGGTGGTGGTGGTGGCAGAAACAGTAAAGTCGGAGTATCAAGTTCGTCTACAATTTCACCTCCTCTGGGTTTCATCTGCTAGCTATGCCAAAGCTGACGGGGGCTTGGTATGTTCCTCTGCTTAGTATTTCACCTCTTTTACTCCCTTTTCTTTGTAGGTTAATATTCCTAGGATCAGATGGGCTTGGTATGTGGCTCTACCGATTATTTCACCTCTTTAACTTCTCCCTTTCTTATGCTTGCTACTACTGTATTTCTAAGTCAAGAAGATCGGTTTGTTTCTCTACCTAATATTTCACCTCTTCTGCTTCTCACTTTACTCCGCTGACTACACTTCTTAAGTTTAGCGAGGCTTGGTATATTACTTTGCCTAATATTTCACCTCTTGCATTTCACACTTAACTTTGCTGGCTAACATCCCTAAACTGAGAGGCTTGGTAAGATTCTCTGCCTACTATTTCAAATCTTGTTCTTCTCAATTTCTTCTGCTGCTACTATTTCTATGCTGAGAGAGGCTTAGAATGTTTCTCCGCCTAATATGTCACCTCCTGAACCTCTAACATTCTTTTGTTGGCTTAAAATCCCAACATGAAGCGTTGGGGAGGAATATGCCTGACATGCCATAAGTGTCAAGTAGATGCACTCTTTAGGACAGCTTGGTGAAATGATGATGATAATGATGATGATGATGATGATGATGAGAGCGAGGAAGGTACCGCAAGGGATGCAATGTGATGCAGGGGAAAGGTAGAAAGGATAGTTGCGATAATATGGCAGGTATTGGTAATGATGATGATGATGATAATGACGATGGTGGTGGTAGTAGTGGTGGTGGTGGTGGTGGTGAAGGAAATGATTCAAGGGGTGCCGCAAAGATGGTAAAAAGAGAATGGTAATAATACTGGTTGTAATATTAGCAGAAATGGTGGTGAAGATGCTTGTAGAGATGATGTGAGTAGTGGATGGTGGTGGCCGTGGAAGGTGGTGGTAGTGATGCAAGAGGTGTGACAGATGGTGGTAACTGTGGTGAAGATGGTGGTAGTGACGCAAGAGGTGTTGCATATGGTGGTAACTGGTGAAGATGGTGGTAGTGATGCAAGGGGTGTTACAGATGGTGGTAAACGTGGTGAAGATGGTGGTAGTGACGCAAGGGGTGTTACAGATGGTGGTAAACGTGGTGAAGATGGTGGCAGTGATGCAAGAGGTGCTACAGATAGTCGTCATTGTGGCGAAGATGGTAGTTTTGGTGCAAGAAATGATATGGATGGTGGCAGATACGGTGCCATTTGTGGTGACGATGGTGGTGGCTATGATGACGATGGTGACAGTGATGCAAGAGGAGCTGCGGATGATGGTAGTTGGGTGACGATGGTGGTAGTGGTGCTACAGGAGCTATGGATGGCGGTAGCTGTGGTCAAGATGGCGGTAGTGATGCAAGTGGAGCTATGGACGGTGGTAGCTGTGGTGAAGATAATGGTAGTGAGGCTAGTGGAGCTAAGGATGGTGGTAGCTGTGGTGAGGATGGTGGTAGTGATGCAAGAGGTAGCGTGGATGGTGGTAGTTGTGGTGACCCAGCACTGACTAAGGAAAGGTGGGCGTCAGCTGTGCGTCAGAATGGTGGTAGCAGCCACAACCAAATATAGACGAGTGTTGGTTGGTTGCTGCTAGCGATCATGGCGGCGCTGTGCTGGTGCTGCTGGAACCGATTGTGGTTCTGGTGCTAGTAGATTGTGGTAGTGGTGATGGTGGTAGAAACTGTGATGGAAGAGACTGTGAAAGTCATGGAAAACATTACAGTGGTGATGGCAGAGATTGTGATGGTGATTGTGGCTGAGTAAATGGTGGTGGTGGTGGTGGTGGTGGTGGGAGACTGTGGTAGTAATGATATTACTAAAATACGGCAAATGGCAGATACTAGAGAGGTGGTGGTGGTGGTGTGGTCATTTGTTGTGGCAGTTTAAGGAATTAGCCTAGTTAAAGTAGTTGTAGCTGTGATAATGGTAGGAATAGTAGTAGCAATGATGGTAGTGGGGAAGAGGTGGTGGCTATGAGAGTAAAAGTGGTGATAGTAGTGGTAATGATGGGGGGACGGTAATACTGGGAGCAGTGGTGGTGGTAGTAGTGGTGATGGGGGGATGGTAGTATTGGGAGTAATGGTGGTGGTGGCGTGGTAACGTGGTTTGGGGGTTAGTTATATGGGACGGTGATGGTAGGGGTGATGGTGGCTTTGGTGGTGATGGAGGTTAGTTATATGGGACGGTGATGGTAGGGGTGATGGTGGTAGTGGTAGTGATGGGGGTGATGATGGTGGTGGTGATGATGGTGGTGGTGGAAATGGGAATGGTAGTGGTGGTGATGTACGTGGTAGTGCAAGGGCTAATAGCAGCAGAAGCAATGGTGGTTATGGTGGCATGGTAATGGTAGCGTTATGGTATTGAGAACAGCGATGGTATCTGTAATGATTCAGGTAGCTATGATGACCAAATACTGTGGTAGTTCTGGTACTGGCGGAGAGCAGTACAATTCTTCGACATGCCACAAGTACAGTGTGGTAGTTGTGGTAATCCTGTAAAAACTGCTGTGATGAAAACAGTAGTGTATTTGGTACATGTGCTTGCAATGGTGGTGGTAACTGTAATAGTGGTTAGGTGTATGGAGATAAGGCTATGATGGTGATGTCGGTAGCTGTGGTATAGACAGAGGTACTGCTAGATGAGGTAACAGTAGTAGTGGTGGTGGTGGTGACAAGCATGACTGAGAACTAGGAACTTCATAGTGATGGTAATATCAGTGCGTGTGGTGTCATGTTGGTAGGTGTGGTTGTGGTGGTGCTGGAAAGTATAACAACACTGGTAAAACTGAGAAAATTGGTGACAGTAATGTGGTACCAAACACCAGGTAGGGAAAACAAAAAAGGCTGACTCATACTAACACAAAACACACTAAAATATGTGTACGTATGTCTGTGTGTATATGTATGTCTGGTAATGATGGTTAGGTGAGAGGTGTGGTGCGGTATTGATGTGACAACTGTGGTACTGCTGGTGGTTTTGGTTAACAGCGACGAATCGGCAACAAAATAGGTGTTGTACATAGGATAGGTGTAGTAATAGCTGTGGTTATAGTTGCAGTAGCTGAGTTTACAGTACAGTTGAGGCTGTAGTAATATTCGCGGAGACAGTAGACTTACAGTTTTAATAACATGTGCTGTGGTAGCAATAGTGGTAGAGTAGAAGTACAGTATTGTGGTAGTGACAGTGGTAGCGATAGTTGTAGAATATGAAAACAGAACTGTGGTAGTGATGGTAATAAAGATAATGGTGGCAGTCTTATGGGAGTGTGGAGGTTCGTGTACGAGACTGAGGGTGTAATTCTGGTGGTAAAAAATGGTTGATAATAATGGTGCCAGTTCTGATAGTGGTGCCCTAGTTCATTTTCTATTCGTTAGGCCTGTGGGGTGGCGTCGACAAACTGAGTGAATTTACGGGTGGGTGATTTTACTGGGCACTCCGTTGATAAAGGTGGAGTTAACAGTAAAGTTAATGAAGCAAACAGATGATAAGGAAAAGGAAGAAGCGGAAGAGGAAGAAGGATAGTAAATTTGAAGGACTCGAGGAAGCTGAAGAGATAAATGAAGATGATGATGAGGAAGTAGGGGAGATGAAGTACAGGAGGAGGTGGAGGGAGAGCAAGCAGCAGGTTAAAAGGACGAATAAGGAGAGAGACAAAAACAGCAGAGGTAGAAAATAGCAGAGAGAGAGAGAGAGAGAGAGAGAGAGAGAGAGAGAGAGAGAGAGAGAGAGAGAGAGAGAGAGAGAGAAAGAGAGAGAGAGAGAGAGAGAAAGAGAGAGAGAGAGAGAGAGTATAGTTACATGTAGAAGAGGCAAAGACAGAGGTAGAGGTAATGCTTGAGGTAGAAGAGGTAGAGGTAATATAGACAAATGCACAGGTAGCATACAGAGACAGAGGTATGGTTAGAAATGGTAAAGGTAGGGGTAGACGAAGCAGAGGTATATTACTGGTTTGAGGCAGAGGTAGCAGAGGTATAGGTACAGGTAGAGGTAGCAGAGGTTTAGTTATAGGCAGAGGTAGGAAAGGTGGTGAGTGACAGAGCAGGTAGGAGCCAAGAAAAGGCCCCTACTCCTGGCACTTTCAACAACCTCTCTCTCTCTCTCGTAACTTTCCTTCCCTTTCATCACCATCTTTCAACTCTTCCTCTCTCATTTCCTCACACACTTCATCCTCCCAAATTAATTTTTCTTATGACTTTCTCCTCACTGTCATTCTCTTCATCCCCATCCTCTCTTCCCCCTTCCTTATCTTTCTTCTCCTTCTTCATTCTCCCCTCTCTGCCTTCTCGCCTTCTTCATTATCTTCTTCTCTCCCCTCTCATCAATCACTTCTCCCTTTCGAATTCCTTGCTTCAGTTTTCCTCTTCCATTACTCTCCTCCTTTTCCCAAACTTTTCGTCCATTCCCTCTCCCTTACCATTTTTTGTCCTCACATTTCTTCTTCAATTCTTTCTGTTCCTTTCCTCTCCTCCCCTCATTCTTCTTCCCTTCCCTAATCTCATCTTTCCCCTCTCCTTCCTCATCTTTCCCCTCATCCCTCTAGGCCTACCTGGTCGCCCCTCTTCCCCGTCCCCTTTAACCCTTCTTTTCCCTTTCTAACCCTATCAAAATAAAGTCTCTCTGTACACACACATGGCCTCACCAGAAAAACGAGACTTACGGGAGGGGAAATAGACAGAGCCAAACACAGATGGATAAACAGATAGACAGGTAGATAGACAGATGGACAGAAAGATATAGTTAGACGGATAGATAGGCCTACGTATGGATGGATAGCTATACAGATGGAGACGGGCAAATGGACAGACAGATAGACAGAAAGAGAGAGAGAGAGAGAGACAGACAGAGACAGATAGACAGAAAGAATGTATTGTTTTGCATGGACGTGTTTAGGTTGTGTGTGTTACTTTGCTTTATGTGTTTGTTGTTCTAGCTGTTTGCCAAATATTTTGGTGCTCATGTTTATGCTGTGTGTGTGTGTGTGTGTGTGTGTGTGTGTGTGTGTGTGTGTGTGTGTGTGTGTGTGTGTGTTCTGGTCATCTCTAGCAATACTAAAAGAGTTGGATTTATACCTTTTTAACAATTTTGAGGGGAAACTACAAAGGGAGATTAGGACGAGAGAGAAAGTGAAAGAAATGAGAGAGAGAGAGAGAGAGAGAGAGAGAGAGAGAGAGAGAGAGAGAGAGAGAGAGAGAGAGAGAGAGAGAGAAATTTTGTTGCTGAGGAAGGAAATATCAATTATGGGCTAGAAAGCGCCTTATCTGTGCCAGGGATTGTGATAGATTGTGGACTGTTCATTGTACATCTCTCTCTCTCTCTGAACAGTAATAATAAGCACATTTCCCGTTCTCATTATCCAGGCTTTCCCTTTCAACCCCACTCTGCATCCAACAACCTTGACCGTCTCAAACACAGACGCATTCTCTCTCTCTCTCTCTCCCTCTCTCTCTCTCTCTCAGCACCACCACCACAACATAATCTGCTCAACACCGTGGCTTTCCCTTTCAGCCACACTCCGCATCCAGCCTTGACCGTGCGACCCCCGGTACCGCAAACCTCCCGCCATTTTTACGGTAATCGTGTGGCAGCGCGTCACGACCCGGGCATAGAGAGGCAGATGATGGAAGAATAGGGGATGTTGCCAAAAAGAGAGTTTATGGTCGTGATTATAAACTCGTCAAAACCTTAAACGCTGCTGGAAAACGGCACTTTTGAGAACTGTATTAAAAAAGGTGGGGGGGAGGGGAAGGAGGTGGAGAAGTTTATACATTTATAAAAATACTAAGGATGGTACGGCTGGAGTTGCCAATGAATATCCTCACGGCAAAAAAAAAAAAAAAAAAAAATCTTTTATAAACGACCTTCGTCCAGGTAAAGAAAAAAAAAAAAGTACCCAATTAAGCATCCCTGTCAAACACGTTAAACCCATGGAAAAATACCGTATACTGTATGTATGTATATATATATTATGTGTCCAACTCTGGAGATAGGCTTCACAGCCTGCTTTCAAGGCCCAGTGGTCCTCCTTCATCCTATACACCTCTACATGTCACCACTTCGGCGCTAACACCCACCGTCCATACTGAATACATGCTAGGGCTGTCTCATACAGGACTGGTGTGTTGGTATTAGCGGGGGTATTTTTACGACACGTCGGCGGGTCTTCTGGTAGATCAGTAAAGTCTGTTTTAATTAAATTCAGATCCTTAAACTGTTCCCTGTCCCAGTGAGGATTTGAACCTGGGTCCGGTAGGACAGCAAACCACCTCTCTACCGACTGAGCTACCGCCTCCCCATATATATATATATATATATATATATATATATATGAATGTATGTAAGTGTGTGTGTGTGTGTGTGTGTGTGTGTGTGTGTGCAAAGCAACTGATGGTACACTATGAAGAAATCAGTCTTGCGACTCAAGAAGAAACATGACATTAAATTCCAGTGGTAGTTTGTTTGTCATAAAAATAAAGGAAATGTGCTCATGATCTACGGAAATCCGGTAAGTATCGTCAGCTGGGGCAGAACAAAGATGTACAGTACAGTAATAAACCAATGAACTCATAAACAAACACCAGACAAGACATAAGCTTGCCCGATTATTATACAAATATGCTTTCCATTCGCCAGTTTCACACTGCATCTCCTACATGTGACGAGTGGCAAGTAAATTCTGAGGAACCAAATAAACCCTTTAAATCCGGCAAGGTAGTATTTGTCACTTTACTGATTCATGTAAACTATTTTATCCACCAGAGGAATATCCTCATGTATGGAAGGCATTAATGAAGACTTTATGACTGTAATTTCTCCAGTCTGAAAAGTGCATCTGAGGGTGACTTAAATCGCCTGAGTGGCAACATCAAACTAATAAAAGATATTTAAATGGTTTCCCACCTCACTACGACAACGCCTTCTTCATTTTAACCCCTTGAGTACGATGACATCTTTCTTTTATTCTTGTTACCGCCAGACGTTTTTATTCAGCTTAGGAAGACGCCTCAGACTGGAGGTTATAATACAGTCTTCACAAACACCCTCACTACTAAACTAAGGAACACTTGATATGTTTCTCTGCCCCACTGATAACTCTTTGGTATGATGCGTCAGGAAGGAGGGTGGCTGACAGTCCCTGAAGCAGAAGGACTGGAATAAGAAAACTTAAGAAAACATATGTCCCTGCCTAAACCATGAAGACAAATGTGGTACATACAGTCCTGGTGCAACTTAAATATCCAATACCTTCCTCAAAAGGCCTCATATCGAGGCCGGTTCGTGGAAACGATGCCAAGGAGTGATGCTGAGGAGGCGCGGTACTTTAAGGAAATGTGTACATACATTTTGCACCACACACACACAGACACACACACACACACACACACACACACACACACACACACACACACACACACACACAATATATATAGATAGACAGATAGATAGATAGAAAGATAGACAGATACTGGTATATAAAATAAAGCTATATTATATATACATATTTAATTTATATATTTTATATATAATATACTTATATATATTATATATATAACATATAATTCATATATATGCTAAACACATTCATATGCACACACAAACATACATACAGCTTCAGCTTTCACTGTCGAAGGGCACAACAGGCAAGCATCCAAGACAGTCATTCCGTGAACTGCCTGGTATAATAGCCGAGTTTAATGACTCCAAGTTCAGCCTTGCACCAGACACACACACTAACCTTGCTCTCACCTCTCACACACCTAGTTTCAATTTCTTTTTCTGCCGCCCGGCTTTTTTTTTTTTTTTTTTTTTTCCCCACAGTCCTCCAGTAGTAATAATGTTAATGCAAGCTATACCTGTACCTAACCTAGGCTGAACAGAATCGTCTGGTGGCAGCAAAAACAAGACAGCAAAGTGGTCAATGCAGTGGATGGGCTAACCTTGGTCTCACCTCTCTCGACGTTTCTGACACACCTACAATAAACCTTCAACTTAAAATATCCCAAATTACCATAAGAACCAGTCAGAGTCGGGTTAACTCTTCACTACCATGCAGACGACTTTCTTCAGTTTATCAAATTCCCGCAATAGTGAAGGAGTTAATGAAGTCTACATCGATTCCCTCCAGTTAAGAAAACAAAAATAATACTCGTTTGGAGGTAGCAAAAATATGTAAATGACGTCACTATTAACCCCTACACTTTGTCTATTCTATTTCTACCACCTACAGACGATTTCGTTCGGCTTAAAGAGATTTCGAACTGAAGATGTTAGATGTAGCCTTCTTAAAAAAAATAAAAATAAAAAAAAAGTGACCATTAACCTTGCTCTCACTCTCCACACACGGGCAATAAAGTTTCATAGGTAAAACTCAAATTACCATAATATCAGGGTAGGATGCAGTTAAGCGCTAAGGAAATTGCACTGGATTTAAGTGCGTATTATCTGACACGCGTTTATTATTACAGAAAGAGTAATTTAAGAATGGGTGTGAGATCGCACGACTAAATTTAATCGTAGTTAGTCTTTTCATACCAAGAGCATACTTTTCATTTTAGTCTTGGTATCTCCAGACTATTTACCATTTTATTCAGCTTGGAAGGTAGTTTTCGAACTAGAGGGTCTGAATATACCCTACTCCTTTACCATTAGTGGATTCTCGTATTTAAAAAAAAAAAAAAAAAAAAAAAAAAAAAAAAAGTGTCTGGTAGCAGCAACAACAAACTACAGAAAGAAGTGATATTGCTGAATGGATAAAAATAATGGACCACGTAATAAAATGGAAAATGAAGGGGTACCTGAGAAGTGTCAATTACGAATGGGTTAATGTTTTAGCGCCAAAATATCAACAAGAAATGAAGAACCATATACTACCACCATCACAACTGAGACATCTTTTGCACTTTTGATCTTGGTATCTCCTGGCGATTTTATTTGGTTTAGGATATACTTTCCAACAGAGGGAGTAGGACACTGGCTCCATTTACCCCTCTACCATTATGGCGCTCTGTTAAAGGTGTATAGCGCAGTCTGGTAGCGACAAGAAATGAAAAAAAAAATGTTTCCTTACTGATGAGTTTATGATACGAAAACATTTAGTAAAACAAGAATGGCGGGGTATTTGGCCCATATTCTAAGTGGTTTCGGAGATTTCGCAACCCCACTTCCTTAGCGATTTATTCTGTACATTACACCTCAGTATCGTCTTGTGTGTTACTCATGCAAACTCTGTCCATATTAAGGAGACATAAATAGTACACAAGTGAAAGCTAAGGTGTAATATGCAAAATAAATCGCTACAGGAAGGGGTGTTACGAAGCCTCCTGTGCCGCCTAAAATACGACCCTCATGCAGAGAAAGGCCCAATTACGGACGGGTTAAGATTACAAGGCCAAAAATACCATGGCAAAGATATGAGGGCAGTTTTAAGAGCAAGATGGCTGGGTATATACTTGTTTTTGAAAGTGACGGTGGTTCCCTCTGTATGATCATTGCTTTTATATCTCAGTCTTGCTACAGCCACACGATTTCATTCTATTTAGGTATTTTTCGGATTTCATTCTATTTCGGTATTTTTCGAACATGAAGGGTAGATAATTATAGTCTTCAGTAGCTCATTACCTACTAGATGTCCACCCCTAATAGCCAATAAAACTGTCTGGCAGTGGCAATAATCAAATAATTATTAATACGTCATTGTAGTAAAGGGGTCAGCCTCTTCAATGCAATGACGTACGAAATAATTTGTCCTTGCTATCCGCACACAAAATTTTCTATAAGTTTAGGGAAGACATCTCGGTGTGAAGAGGTTAACATACAAAGAGGTTAACAGAGGCTATATAACCTAACCCCTACAGCTCGCCAGTTCCTCATTAGCTGGAAAAAAAAATGTCTGAAGGTGGCAAGAATAACATTTAACCCCCAGCAGGACGACGTTAATTATTTTGTTCTTGCAATTACCACAAGATTTTATTCAACAAAGGACAGACCTCAAGTTGTGAAGGGCTTAATAAAGGCTATAGCTAACCCCTCCGGCTCGAATGCAACACTTAAGTTTAGTAAAATCGTCTGAAGGTGGCGAAAATAAACTTTAAAAAATCGTCCTGTTATTGAAGAGGTTAAGGGCGGGTAGTATAGTGGTCAGAAAGGCACCCACCCAGATCAGGGGAGAGAAAACAAAGCAGCCTCCCTCTTAGGCCTAAACTGTAGACCGTATAGAAGAGCCCAGCCTGCCTCACAACCTCCCTCCCTGTCTGCCTGCCCTCTCCACCACCATCTCCACCACTGCTACCACCATCACCACTATTTCCTTTTCAATCACCACAACAACCACTACCTTCAATACCATCACCTACAGTTTCCATCATCACCACTACCACCTTCACCACAGCCCTCACCACAAGTAAAACCACTATCATCATCACACCACCATTATTACCAACATTACACCACAGTCCCCACGTCCACCACCCTGACCACTACTACCACTGTTACCACCACTTGCACCAACACCCAATAACACCATCACCACCACAACCACCATCCCCACCACCACAACCACCACATGCACCACCCTCATCACTATAACTTCAACCACCTCTATAACAATCACCACAGCCACCACTACACTCAACTCCTCCATTTTTGACGGGCGATCTGATCTTTCTAAAAGCAACTATGTGAACAGTATTTCGCCACTTTTACCACCACCACCACAACCTTAACAACCACCACCACCACTATCTTAACCACCACCACTACCTTAACCACCACCACCACAACCACCAATATCACCTTAACCACCACCATGGCCATAACCCCCACCTCCTCCACTTAACACTCCAATCCTAACCTTGTAAAAGCAATTACGTGTATTTCATCACAAACAGGTTTCCAATGGAGAAGACTGACACACAGAGGTATAAGAGAGAGAGAGAGAGAGAGAGAGAGAGAGAGAGAGATTCAAAAACATCGCATCAAAGGGAATCAAAGACCAAGAAACGTAATCCCTTCAATCGGGTGACATTTTTATTTTCATTCTTGCTACCACCTGACGATTTTTTTATTCAACTCTCGAGGGATTTACAGAAGCATAGGGGATTAATTAAGGGTATATCTAACCCCGCCAGTTCCAAAATCTCTCAAACTGGATAAAACCGTCTGGAAGTAGAAAGAATAAAAAAAAAAGCCATCGAGTGAAGTGGCTAATCCCTACTCAGCAACAACTGGTACTCTTGGTCACTTAAAAGGCAAGCCCCTCGGTGTACTGAATGTATTAATGGGAATAATATGTAAATGAGAGAGAGAGAGAGAGAGAGAGAGAGAGAGAGAGAGAGAGAAAGAGAGAGAAAGAGAGAGAGAGAGAGAGAGAGAGAGAGAGAGAGAGAGAGAGAGAGAAATATCCCTCAAATTACTTCAAAACAACATTATTTAAGACAAAAGCTAAAGTTTTTTTTTTTCTCTCTCTCAAAGGCTTATTCCTGGCACCCAATAATCAAGGTTCGCATCCCGTACTACACCTCCCCATACATTACATCTCGTTAACCAGGCCCACAGATTCGAATCCAAAATTACTCCATCCGATCCAACATGACCATTTTCGTGATGGTTACAGGGAAGTTCGTACCCTGCTTTCTCTTCCCTATTCTTATTCACCTTCCCCTCCTCCTATTTTTTTTTTTTTTTTTGCATACTCTTTTACTGATTCTAATCTATTTTTATTACTCGTCTATTCTACTCCCACCTTAGCTTGTCTCCTTCCCTTCCTATTCTGCCCCATCCACCCATCCTATCCTATCCCTTTCAAGCCAAATCTATCCCATCATACCAAATTACAAGACTCCTCTTCCTCCTCCCTATCCTCACGACCCCATCTTATAATTCTTTCCCCGTCTTTCCTTCCCAATCCACCCCGTTTCACCCAATCAGTTCTCTTCCCTCCCTATACCATCCCGTCCCCTCCCAACTCCAGCTTCCTAACCCATCAATCGGATTCTTTCCTTTCCCCTCCCTTCCTAGGTCATCGCTACTGTCCTTTCATTCCTTAATCCACTACATAGCTTCCTTTCCCTTCCGTTTCGCTACACCACCCACCTCTCCCCCAGTCACCCTTCACACCCATCACATCCCTATTCCACCATATCACTTCCTTTCCCTTCCCTCTCACCACAATATCCCCTTCCTTCTCAAGTCTTCTCTACACTCCTTCTGTTCCTTACTCCACCCCATCTCTTCCTTTCCCATCCCCTCCCTACACCATCCCCTCCCTTCCCAGATCATCTCTACACCCCTTCAATTCTTTACGCAACCACTTCTTTTCCCTTGCCTCATCTCCTCCTTTCCCTTCCCTCACCTCCTTCTTTCCCTTCCCTCATCTCTTTCTTTCCTATCCCTCACCTTATTTCTTTTCCCCATCTCCTTTTCCTTCCCTCACCTCCTCCTTTCCTTTCCCTCATCTCCCTTCCATTCCCTCATCCCCTCTTTTCCCTTCCCAAATCTCTTCCTTTTTCTTCCATCCCTCTCTACCATTCCCTCCCTTCCCGCGTCATCCTCACAGCCCCTCAATTCCGTAAGCCATGCCATGTCAGGCCAGCGGCGGTGGGTCTTATCGTGATCCTAGACTAATACCTTCCACCCGGGGCATACCACTCGCTACACCCGCACCAGTAACGCAGGACCAACGCTTGTATTCCAAGTGCCTTGGGAGAGTTCGTAATACCTCTCCTCAAGCGATTTATTCTGCACATTACACCTCAGTGTCCTACTGCATGTTTTTGACGCAAACTAAGTTGGTGATAAAAAGTTATAATTATGATACACGAGAATGTCAAAGTGTAACACACAAAATAAATCGGTAAGGTATTGGTGTTACGAAGCCTCTTATGGTCTCAGAGTACGGCCGCCAGTGCCTTTCCTCTGCTGGCCCATCTCCATCACACACCACCAACAAGAACAATGAACCACACAAGAGCAGAGCTAAAATGTGGTGATCAAATCAATACTACTGTTACATTGCTCGTCACGCCAACACGACAAGAAAAGTGAAACCTGAGTGCCGGGCCCTTGTTTATTTTGGAAACGGAACAAAGCTCGGCACTCTAATTGCACTGTGTTTAGCGAGTATCTGCATTATAATTAAATGATGACTTGACACCTAAATATTTATCTTTAAACTATGCGCGCGCGCGCGGGTGTGTGTGTGTGTGTGTGTGTGTGTGTGTGTGTGTGTGTGTGTGTGTGTGTGTGTGTGTGTGTTTATACTGTACACATTACCGGTATTTAAACACTATCCTACCACATACCCAAATTTAATTTACCACAACATAGCCAAAACAATTTATAAAGTGCAAAACTACTACATACAGGGGCATCAGGACCCTTCCAAATGAAATTAGGATGAGGTGGAACGTAGAATATAACCTGTCATCCAAAAATCATTAGTGAGTGACTAACGAGCAGCCTTGTTCCTAGGTGACTCCCGCAGTTAAAAGCATAACAGTCGACTATTATTACACGAGTCCATAATTTCTTTGTTCCACAGCTCTCCTACGCACCCTTCTTGTGACCTCCAACCTTACACATGCCTTCCCCGGCAACTGCCTAAGACAAAATTATCCATGATACGTGACTACAGAAATAAACCTTCACGATGCCTTACAGGTTCACTCATCACCGCCTGCACAACTGTCACGTCGCTCCCATTTGACGTTCGAAAATCAGCGAACGTGAACAAGAAATAATCCACCTGAACTGCAAACACCAGAGAAAATGAACGACGCTGAACTATAAGGACAGTATAGGAAAAAAATAATAATACACCCATGAATCCCAAACACATAATAATAACGAAAAGATACACCACACCTGCAAGAAACTCCAATGAACGAGGAACACAACTGAATATCAACGAAAGGCACAGTCAAGGGCAGAGTGTTTATTTTCCAACCTTCCTTGTATGATACGAGCCTGTGATTTGGTAACAGTGTATGGGAAAAAGCTGAATGATGCACTTTAAATAACTATAAATAACTAATATGTACTGACTAGCTTAAAATAAGTTTCTTGTATTTAACAGACTAGCAGGCCGTGTATCATTTAGGGATGCTCGATTTGAATTTCTGCTGTCGGCTGTACAAATAAAACTGGAAAAAAAAAAATCAAACAAAAATAAAAAGAGGTACAAAAAGGTGGAAAGGCAACCAATCCCACAAAAAGGATAAAATAAATAAATGAATAAATCAAAATACATAAACAAGACGGAAAAAAAAAAATGACGAGCTCACCGATCGTATAAGGTATGCATGAAAATTCCACCTTTCTTGAATAAATTTGAGTATTTTTGTTGGGATGACTAAATGCACTGACAACCATATCCAGCATCCACCTTAAATTCGGGGTAGGATCTCTTGATATTATCTTGGGAATGTAAATATGTGGTGGTTGAGAGAGAGAGAGAGAGAGAGAGAGACCTGGCTCATTAACCTTCCCCTCACGTTTTCCCTTTCCTCACCTTCCCTCACTTCCTTTCTCTCCACACTTCCTCCTGTCCCCCTCTGCCCCTTCCCTCCACACCTAAGTTGGTTTTTTCTCCACATATTCCCCTCCTCTCTTCTCTTCACACTTCCTCGTGTTTTTATACTTCCTCGTGTTTTTACTATCCATCACCTCTCCCTTCCGCTCACATATACATCATCTCCCTCCCTCCCAACTCCCCAATCCTTACACACCCTCTCCCTGCCTCCCTACTACTCAATCTTCTTCCTGGTCCGCCGCATTTCCCCACCTTCCCACTCCTCTCTATCCAGCACACTTTTTCACCGTTACCCCCCCTCACCATCTCCTCATCTTTTCACCTTCCCTCTTTAACTTCCAATAATTCCCCTTCTTCCTTTATTCCTGACCCCCCTCTTACCCCGTCAGTCTAATTACGTATTTACCATTCCATTCCATCTCCAATTTTTTTTTTTTTTTTCATATTTAGATAGGCTTTTCACACTGGGGGAGTTGAATAGGATCTTCAAATACCTCTAAGGATCCCCCCTAAGTTAAATCAAATCGTCTAGTTGCAATAAGAAAAAAACAAAATACGTCCTCAGGCTGAAGGAGTTAATGGTGTGTTAGGTAAGAGAAGCGGTTTGGTCGGGAATGTACAGGTGAAAACAACAACCAGTGATAGTGTGTTAATGTATGGTAGGTTACTGTATTGATATCATTTTATTAGTGGAGTGATTACTATGATGACAGTTATAATAATAATAAAAAAAAAAAGGCACAGACGGTAAATAAAAAAAAGTGACACGGTAACACTGCATGGTGGAGGCAATGAGGTGATGTTTGTGTTGGGGTTACGCGTTGCTTTCTTGCCTTATTTCTATACCTCTTACACATACTAAAGGGTATGTATACATGTATTATTATTATTATTATTATTATGATTTGCTGACTCGGGGAAAATTATAAGGTTAGCTAACACATAACCATATTCTTCCTCCCCACCCCCTCCCTCTCCTCCCAACCCTCCCGTCTCTCTATCATCTCTTCACACTTCCCCACCCGTTAATCACTCATATTTCCCCTATCTTCTACCTTTCCACCCCACCACTTCTACACTTTCCCCTCTTCCACCTTTCCTTCCTACTGCCACACTTCCCCAAACCCCACCTCCCCTAGCGCGTACACGAGAGGGAAAGTAGCTTCCGCAATCTCGTACCTCACTATCGCAACCCGCCCCACCCTCCCCTCACCGCCCCACACTCTCTCCACCACCTTACCTACTTCTCTCCTCTCCTCACCACCTTCCCTCCCTCTCCCCCACCAACCCACCCTTTTTCCCTCACCTCCCTATCCTCTCCTCCCCATCCACCCTCTATACGCCACTTATTAACCCTCTCACCTTACGACCCCATCCTTTCCCACTCCCCTCCCTACCGTCTCCTCCCCTCTTCCTCCTTCTCACCTACCCACCTACTCTATCCACTCCATCTCTCCCCGCTCTCCTCTACCACCTCACCTTTTCTCCCTCAACTCCCTACTCTCTCCCCACTCTCTTCCTCCTCCCCCACGCCCTCTCCTCCCCTCCCCACCACCGGCCGTCACGCTCCACCTCCCCTCGCAACAACCTGGGACCGGTGGAATGCCTAAGGTGGAAGAAAAATGCATGCTCGAAGAAGGGAAACGTAGGGATGGGTGGAAATATATATACGCTCTCTCTCTCTCTCTCTCTCTCTCTCTCTCTCACACACACACACACACACACACACACACACACACACCGCTCGCTGGTGCAGTGGTAACGTTCTCGCTTGCCAACTGGTGGACGGGAGTTCGCGCCTCGCTCAGGTTGCGAAAAGTTTCACTGACGAAGTGGGTGGTTACTGTCCCCCTTGAGCAAGGGGACGGGTGTGTGCGTGTGTGAAGGTCACAGCCTTGCCCTTAGATCGGACTATATGAGCTCTCAGCTCCCTTCCGGGAGGGTAAAAGCTGACCATCACGACCATCCAGTGATACTGACCGACCCGGTGAATTACACACACACACACTGGAGAAAACGAGAAAATTAAGTACCGTACTAAAAATTAAAACCGATAAAAAAAAAAAAACACGAAATATAGCAGAAAATTACAGCCCGGATCAGGTAGAATAACACAACACCGAGGGGGAAAAAAAAAAAAAAAAAAAAAAAGTGCGTGGATTGGGCATTTCTAAAACTGAGAGCCAGGGATGCATGAAAAACAGTGGAAATAAAACAGCATAAAACTGAAGGTGGGGTTAGGCGTAATAATATAATAACGGTGGGAAATAAAGTAGAGCTGGGCGCAAGAACATACTAAAAATGAAAACTTGGGGTAAATGGAGAAGTTGATGTGCAGGAAAATACACATAAAAAGTGGGTTAGCGAAGAATATTGGTTAGAGAGAGAGAGAGAGAGAGAGAGAGAGAGAATGTGTGTATTTGGCTTGCTGGGAGTACATACTGAAGTTGAATGGAAGAAGGAAACTGCGGAGGAAATGCAAAAGAATACACAGGTAAAAACAGTGAACACTTTCAGTACGACGACACATTATTCTTGCCATCTCCAGACGATTTTCTTCAGTTTAGGAGACTTTTCGAACTGGGAGGGTCAGATACAGCCTTCACTAATACGTTCACTACTAACGCAAATTTCTTGGGTGATTAAATTTAAGTGGGTCATCGTGCTGAAGGGGTGGGAAAGCAAAGTCGTACTATGAGTCGTGTTCTAGATGGCACAAAGTTGGTAACATCTTTTCCTTAGTAATAAATTCTGCCTATTACACCTCAACATTCTCTTGCATATTATTTACATCGTCTTAACACCGACATAGTTTGCATCAGTAACAGAGGTAAGGATACTGTCATGCAATGTGCTGGGTAAACTGCAAAGGAAGAGTTACGGAGTTCTCCAGACCCACTTAGAATATCAGCCTATTTGCCCCGACGCTCAGATTTTCTTTTAAGACCAAAAAACTCTCTCGATAGACACTGGCAAACTCCGTGACCCCTACTGCCGGTCTATAACCCCTCTTGTATTGTCTACCACGGCAATCAGTTTTCCCGGGAATGTCTACTACCGTCTGAATGGATGAGAGTCTTGCCTTTATGCCGAGCTGCCCATTGCTTCTAAATTCTCCACGGTCCGTCTCCCTCTAACATTCTTGACAATCCTACTTCTACTACCTTGCTACTTAACCTCTTCACTACGATGACGCTTTGCTTGTTTCAGTCACGGTTGCTTTACTTTCTGACGATTTTTCTCTGCACAAAGACTATTCGAGCTGGATGGGTTAGATAGGCATTCAATAAGTTGAATAAAATCGTCTTAAGGCAGCGAGAATAAAATGATAAATATGTTCTCTGGCCAAATGTAAGCCTGAAATCTAGTCACCGTCTGCTCCTCATAGAACATTCCTGCCAACTTTACTACTACTACTACTACTTGGCTACCATCCCTAAAAGAGTCACTTTCTAAAGGTTAACATCTACAGCCATAAGCGACAGAGCCATCAGTCTACAGCCCCTCTCACTTCCTCCTGCGTAATGAATATTACCTCCCAACCTCCTCCACTCTCTCTACATTCACTTTCCTCTCTCTCTCTCTCTCTGCATTCACTTCCATTTAGTTACACATTCAGTCCCTCTAACTCTTCCTTCATTCCCTCTACCTATTCTATTTCAAGTTCACACTCCCACCCTCTCTACCTCACTGTATCCAATCCTTTTTTACCTCTACACTCACTCTCTCCATCTACTCTGAACCTCTGCATTCACTCTCTCCACATACTCTCAATCTCTACACTCACTCACTCCAACTGCTACCTCTACATTCACTCTCTCCACCCCCTACCCATTCACTTTCCCTTCCACCATCCTTTCTCGCACCCCTACACTTCCTCCAAACACAGCCTTCTTCCCCTAACATCCCCCCACAAACTTCCTCTGCCAACTCTACCTCCCTACCACACGCCCCCACACACTTCCTCTGACAATAGTTGGCTTCCTCGCATCTCCTCACCCAGACACTGGAAGACGGACAGATAAACAGATATATATAGATGGAGATGTAGAAAAATAGGGATGCAGATAGGGACAAACACTGATAGACAGATACATATATACAGACAATTTTCTCACTGACCACAAACTATCGATACACCCGCATACCTTCCCTCTATCCAGCTTCCTTCCCTTAACTCCACACACGTCATCTTTTAATAGCTTCCTCCGCTCCCTCTCATGTCTGGCTTCTCCTCCCCTCTCCCCTCCCTACACTTCATCTGCCAATGGTTTTCTTTCTTTCACCCCTCCCACTCCCATACGCTCCCTCAATCATTTTTTTTTTCTTTAATACTTCACCTATACACAGCTGTCTTTTGTCACTCCTTATTCATAACTTTCTTCTTGACAACCCCTGTCGTCATTACCGTAACTTTTCTTCCCCCACATTATACGCCTACTCGGTCTATTTTCTTTTGTTTTCCCTCACCTAACACTTCCACACACTTCTCTTCACAGCTCTCTCTCCTTCCTCTTATACTTCTCCTAGCTCTCCTCCAAACATCTCATAACACATATACTAACAGATCCTTCTTCCCCAATTCCATACATTTCCTTTCCCCACTTTTGTTTTCATCCTTGTTGCACTTCTAAGCACATCTATACTCTTCCTCAAAACACCCCCCCCCCCATCTTCTTCCTCCACCTCATACACTTCCTTTCCTATATTTCCCCTTTCCCTCCAAGTAACACTTCCACAAACTTCACCTATTCATAGCTCTCTTGCATCACGTTCAAACTCTTCCTCTGCTCTTAAAATGTCTTCCTCATGCACCTCCCCCCCATAAACTTCCTCTGCCAACAGTTCTCTCTAACTTCCCCTCCCACCCCATACGTTTTCTCTGCTCAGTTTTATTACGTTTTCCTCTATCTAATATTCACACACACACAGCAAGGAAATTAATAACGAAGACAGAAAGGAGACAAATTTTAGTTACAAAAATATATTAAAACGGGAAATTACAGTATAACATTGAAGTACAGGGAATACAGCACACACACACACACACACACACACACACACACACACACACACACACACACACACACACACACGGTTGATGATACGTGTGTTTGTGTATCCCAGCCGTGGCTTCCGTGTCCGGCAGAGTCCTAGTGATACATTAACCATCGCCCACGCCATGTAAGGTACGGTGGCGGGATCTCGTGGCTTGTGCCCATCACCATAATACTCCATTCCAACACACACACACACACACACACACACACACACACACACACACACACACACAACCAAAATTACCACCGAGATGGGTAATAAAATATTAGAGGTAATTAGGTAAATCGTCTCGAGGCAGCAAAAAATAGCCCATGCAAATCGTCACGTGGTTGAATGGGTTTAGGCAGACTGGGGAGAGGGGTTATCTCTAGACTACTGGGCATCACCATTGGGTTCCATTTGGCCACACGGGAACTCTGTTGATGGCTAACCTGCTTTTGGACTCTCCAATTCCTGTTTCTGGAATCCTCCCACACTATAATGATAATGATGACGACGATGATGATGATGATGATGATGATGATGATGATGATGATGAGGAGGAGGAGGAGGAGGAGGATTATCAAAAAGGTGAGGACTGGGATCAGAATAGGGTGGCAGGTTGTCTTAAACCCTAGAATCGTGTGGCATAAATTTCGTTTTAACAAGGTCATCACCAAACGATTTTATCACATTACTGTATGCCTCTTGCAGCAAGGGACTTATTATGATAAAGGTTACGTCTCACCTTTTCTGTTCAAAAAGTGTCTCCTGAGCTAAACAAAGCAGTCTGACGATGATGTTGATGTGGCCCAGGCTCATCTAAAACGTGAACACGGTGGACCGCTGGCTTAAGCTGCAATTCTAATCCACCATCCTCCTTTCGGGGGACAGGGAGCGAGTTAAATGTTTGTATGACCAGACAGTGGAACAGCTCGACTGCACCGGTGCCATCACATGAAGGTATCCCTCTCCAGCACCGAAGTGATTAAAGAAAATGCTAATTACAAACCGTCCATCATTTTCATAGGCAAATCAGTAAGCCTAAATTTGGCGTTCCATTGTTGCGTGCGTGGTGTGTTCGGCCATTGGGAGGATGTTTTGAGGTAGAGAGAGGACAAAAACACTGCTAGGGAGTCACCACACCCACACCCACACACACTCAGACCCACACACACACCCAGACCCACACACACATACGCATTCACATCTACTGTACACCTACCACCATACACACACACCCACACCACCAACAAAACACTCTTTCCCACACTTACACCCACACATCATTATATCCACACACACACACACACACACACACACACACACACACACACACACACACACACAGACATGCCTCCTCTTCCTCCACAAACACCACCACCACACCTACATTACACTTCACACACACACACACAAACACACACGCTACCACACAAACACCCACACCCAAACCCTCACACATACAAACATACACCACACACACACACACACACACACACACGTTGTCCCTGCCCTCCCTTCTAGCCTCCCCGCCTACCCCACTCACTGTCCTGGCCCACACAGCTGTTCCCACATCAACAAGTTTCTGGCAGTGTTCTCCCTCCTGCCCGCTCTTTCACTCTGCCTTGACCACTACTCACCGGGAATAATCGACAACACGTACTGCAAATCACCAGCGTATGTGCATGGTCAAGTTGTACAAATATAAACAAAGCAAATTATCATGCCGCTCGACTTTATGGACGCTGGAAGCAGAAGAAAATGATGAAGTTCAGGGGATCTCGTCACAGCCACGAATAAACATCCCCTTAGTACAGTGAAGGAAGACATTTGCTGGCACAGGGCGATTAGGGCAGCCAGGGAAGGAAGTAGTAACCTGGTGTGCCTAGTGCCTGGCTGGCCCTCTTGCATGTTAACACCAGTATCAGCATTCTTTTTCCTTTCTTTTTTTTTCGTGTGTCTCTGATGTGACAATACTGAGGTACACTTAAACACGAAGCACTGGCCGCGAGACACTTGAGATGCGAGACTCACAGCGAGGTGACGAGGACAGCAAAAGTGGGTATCCCGGGTGTGTTGGTGAGGGGTGTGTGTCGGGATGACGCGCTCGGCTACACGCTGCTACGAACAGAATGCGGGTGCGCCACTGACTGAGCGAGGCTGGCTGGCTGGCTGGCGTGGTGTGCTGGCTGGCTGGGTTGGCCCTGCCTCACCCTCCTAGCTAGTTTTGGAGCCAACCAGGTCCCGCCCGTCACATACAAACATACACACACACACACATACACATGCGAGGTGTTGCGGTGGTGGCACACACACGACCACAACCCGCAACGCTACATAAACAAAGCTCTCCTCTCACATCAACTCCACACAGCACGAATACAGCCAAACCCCTACATGTGGCACACGCAACTCGGGCAAAAGATAGGGAGGCAGAGTGTGATAAGGGGGAAGACATGAGGCCCGGACGAAACAATATGAGAGCGAGTGACACTATGCGTGAAAATTCCCTGCTCCGCGGCTCGCCCCTCAGAGCTGCCAGTATGTCATTTTTCAAGCCGTGATGTAGAGTCTGGTGTATGGAGGAGGAAGATGACGGAGATGAGGGGAGAGGGAAGGAAAGGAGGAGCCAGGGATCCAACACTTGCCCTCTCCCCCTTCTCTGACAACACACAAATGCATTCTATTACCGAAATAAATAATAAATCAAGGTGATGGTAGCATCCCTGATAACTGGCTCGACTTAATCCTTTGAATCCGGTGATGCATATTTTTCGCTTCATTCTAACTACATGCTGACAATTTTATTCAGCTTGGGATTGGTCTTTCTAACTGGAACAGTTATACATAGCCTTGATAAACCCTTCCGTACGAGTGGGATTTGCTAAGCTGCATTAAGTCGTCTGGCAGCAGCAAGCATAACTAAAAAGGCCGCCACTAGGAGTCAAGGGGTTAAAAATGTCACCGAGGAAGGTGCAGTGCCAACGTCGTACACAACTCTCTAACACCCATGCGTGAAGTGTGCGGATGATGATGATGATGATGATGATGATGATGATGATGACCACCATTATCACAATTATGCCTTCCCAAACGCATATGCTCTGATAACACCTTGCTTGAGATCCATAAGCAATCTTACGATTAGTTCCTTCTCGTTACGACAATTTGCTTTTCTTAGGGACAACAAAAAGGGTGCACAGTTTTCCTCTTCTATTGGTCCTGAAAAAATAAACTTGACTACGACTGGATATTTGTCTTAAGTCTGCTTGCGTGTAAGATCGGTTGTTTGTGCTTCAACTTAACTCGATAAAGCTATCCAACACTTCAAAGCTAAAATGGAGTGAACCACACTGGAAAATAAAATCGACAAAACAACATTTATTTCTGACAATGCGGTAGTAGCTGCAACACCACGCTCATACGAACGTCAACCCGGTTGACTGTAGGTTGAAGTTGCCTTCCTCCTGTAGGCCACCATCCTTCTCTAGGGAGAGAAAGGGAGAGCTGAAGGACGTTTGTATAACAGGGCAGTGTGCCGCCCAGTTTATTGGTGCCACCACATGAAGGCGTCCCTCTCCAGCACCGTTTCTGTCAATAAACCTGGAATCTGGAGAAATGCTTATCACAAGAACTGGTCAAGATCTTTTGTGAGTACAGAGTCTGGGCAACATCCAGAAACTGACAACACAAACTAAATTAGTATCATTTGCAACGACGTAAATGTCTTCCTACCACTTAACATGGAACACAAGTGGTTCCTTGTTACTAACTTAGTGTTCCCTCGTATACTTCTTATGCGTGTGTAATGGAAGCTACAATTGCAGTCAAAAATTCGCTTATACTGTTTTGAACTGTAGGATGTATTCTGGCGGCATGGGAGGCTTCGTGGCATCTCTTCCTTAACGATTTATTATGCATATTACATGTTATCATCCTCTTGTATGTTATTTATATCAGTTTAGTGTCGACACACTGTATCAATAACGTACAAAAGGATATGCACCGTAAATCGCTACGGAAACTGCGCTACGAATTATCCTATGTCATTTAAAATACAACCCTATATCAACCCCCCCCCCTCTCTCTCTCTCTTATAAACTCTCCTAACAGCGTATACTCCCTCTGCTCTTCCCTCCTCTTTCCCCGCTATCCAATCATCCTTGTGCTGTCTCCCCTCACTCGCTACCTCCATCTTCAACCCCTTACATCCGTCTGTATTTATTCTTGCTTCCTCCACACGATTTCACTCCCATCAGCAAAGGCCTCTCGTACTGAAGGGGGCTAATGAAAGCTACATCTAACACCTCCAGTTACAAAAGCTCCTCCTAAGCTAAAAATAAAGGCGTCATCGGAATGTACAGTAGAAATTGACCCCCTGACGTATTTTGCTTCTCTTGTTACTTCCAGACGATTTCATTCGGCTTCGAGACTTTTCGATGCCCCTTCCTTACCAATGGCCTGTTGCAAATTACATAAAATCGTCTTGTGGTAAAAAAAAAAAAAAAAACACGCACTGAAGGGATTAATTCTACAGAATGAAAGGGTTGTCTCCAATGCATTAGTCATGAGCCCCCGACGTGTAACGTGGCTTTACACAGAACAGCAACCTTGACTGGTAATAAGAGGTGGTAAGGAAGGGTCAGGTAGATTCTCCTTTGCACATAGGACCATAATTACAACCTTCTTGACCTTACAAGTCGTAACACTTCTTCCTCAGCGATTTATTATTCCAATCGCACCCTAATATATTCTTTCATGCCACTGACACAAACTCTGCTGACATTAAAACGATATAAGTAACATACAAGAGAAAATTAAGATGCAGTAGGCAAAATAAATCGCTAAGGAAAAGGTACTACAATGATTTCTTTAAAAACTGACAAGGCTTAAATTACGTCTGTCTTCACTCACACTGCTACCAAACACTTTACAACCAAACTAGTGTGAACATTCGAAATAACAACCAAAACGAGTTCCGATAATGGCAAACTGCGGCCATCTGTTTCTCCTGGAAATGAGATGACTGATAAATGGATTCCTGATACCGTCTCGCAGTACTGACTACGCAATAAAGGACATCACTAAAGTCAACTCTTTTCACGTCGACACACAACAAACCAGAGTCCATGCATTTATTTTTTTTTTTTATTTTTTTTTTTTTTATGTAGACGGCCTCACGAATGTTTACGAGTACCACATATTTTTGTCCACATCAATATTATGCGGTCAACCTTCGACATATATAATTAGTAGTTCTGTACACTCCATAATGCGACCCATGAACCTGTAACTCTATGTGTACTTCATCCGTTTAACATGTACTTATGTATGATTGTACTACAAAGCTTGACGTAACCTTGGTCATTTTCAAATAAGCCTTAGCTAAAATTTTGGACTCGTATTACTAAAAGATCCTTCATACATTTTGTTACCAATGTGAAACGTATTTTCATCGGGTTAGATGGCATTGTATCACCTGTCCATTTGTGACCTATGTACCAAATTGCACGAAAACAATTTCCTTGCGTTATTTAGACCATTTTGGTATTGAGACTGTTTGCGCAAATGTTATGCAGAGGGTTATTAACATGCAATCAGCAGAAATAACCTGGAAAGGTGTCTGGGAGAATCGAAGATGGCCAGAATACAGGCCAGTGAGGAGTTCTGGGTAATACTCTTGTCCGCATTTCTGTCAGCTTAGGAAGCTCAAGTACCTCTTCCTTACCCGCATATTTCTGCATGTGTACCGATAACACTGTCTCATACTTTATTTACGCAAATTATATAAACGCATTGAAATATTTCAGTTACTGGGCAATACTGAAGTGTAGTAAACAAAATAAACTACTAAGAAAGAGGTGTTAAAGAGCCTCTTCAGTCAATGAGAATACAGCATTGTCCATAGTGCTCAACTTCATAGGCCTACACCAACGTTACGATGTTTATCATGTGATGAATAACAGTGTACGGTAATCAAAATAAATAAATAAACATCACATATTATACAGGGATAGACAAAACAATGTTGGACTTACCTGCCGCCTTCTCCTGGTGCACCAAAACTCCCAAGCCTGGTTATATATGTACAAAAAAAAAAAAAAAAAAAAAAAAAAAAAAAAAAAATACAATCACTTCATCTCTGGGTCTGGATACATAGACACACTTACGAAGATTTCCCTGCCATAACTGGGCTTTGTTCCTCAAGGAAGGACAGTGGATACGCAAACATTCTGTACTCTCATTTCTTGATCCATCCTCCAAAAATAAGCCATAGTTACGTCGGGAAACTGATCGTATTTCTGTGTGACTTTCAGCACAGGGCAATACATATAAACACAAACAAAAAAATCACTAGCTAGGTATTTCATCTCCTACACACATGCAGTCGTTGGATGTGCAGTAGCCTACGGCTGAGTCGGGTATGTGGAATGTGTGAGAAGAAGGAGGGTGCCAAGGAAGATGGGAAGTTGAGGTGTAGTGGGTAGGAGGGAAATGTGTAAGGGGGTAGGAGGGAGGCGTGTAAGGGGGTAGGAGGGAGGCGTGTAAGGGGGTAGGAGGGAGGCGTGTGGGGACAGGAGGGGAGGTGTGGGGGGGCAAAAGGGAGCTGTGTGTGAGGACGGGAGGGAGGTGTGTGTGTAGACAGGAGGAAGGTGTGTGTGTAGACAGGAGGAAGGTGTGTGTACACAGGAGGAAGGTGTGTGTGTACACAGGAGGAAGGTGTGTGTGTGTAGACAGAAGGAAGGTGTGTGTGTAGACAGGAGGAAGGTGTGTGTGTGCGTGTAGACAGAAAGGAGGTGTGTGGGAGCAGGAGGGAGGTGTGTGGACAGGAGGGAGGTGAGGGTGCAGGAGGAACGTGTGGGGGGACAAGAGGGAGGTGTGGGGGGCAGTAGGGAAGTGTGTGAAGGCAGGAGGATGGTTTGGAGATAGAAGGGAGATGTCTAGAGGTAGAAGGGAGGCGCAGGAAGCAGACGGAAGGTGTATGGAGTCAAGAGGGAGGTGTGTGCAGACAGGAAGGAGATATGTGGGGGCAGGAGGAAGATAGTAAGATAGGGAGGTGGAGAGGTAACAGGGAAATGCGTGAGGTTGGACGGAAGCGTTAGGATAGGAGGGAGGAGATGTGTGGAGGTTGGAGGAAGATAGTGACATAAGGAGGTGCAGAGGCAAGAGGGAAATGTGTGAGGTAGGATGGAAGTGTGGGGACAGGAGGGAGATGATAAGGTAAGAGAGATATGTAGTGGACACTAATGAAGTAGGATGGTGTGAGGATAGGAGGGAGATGATATGGTAAGAAAAAGATGTACTGGATAGTAATGAAGTGGTGGGACATGTAAATGATGTGAGGCTATGAAGGAAGCATGTGGTGAGGGGGGGACAAGAGGGAAGTGTAAGGAAGCAGGAGGGAGAGATGTAACAGTAAAAGGGTGCTTGTGGGACAGAAGACAGAAGGGGTAGGAAGTGTGGAGGCAGGAGGGAAGTATGAGAGTAATAGGCATGCATGAAAACAGCTAAGCAGGGAAAAGAATGGGTTACAATGAGGGACATTAGTGTTACACAGGCCAAAGGTGGTTAGAACAGGATTGTGAGTCATGCAAGCTGTAATGTTGGACTGGAAGAAGGCTGAACAAATGTGTAAGAGTATGAGTTGTGCAAGGCATGTTGAAAAGCTCAATGCGAGAGACACAGCAGGAATGCATGCCAGGAATGGTGTCTAAATATGGAAAGATGTGCTGCGGGCAAAATGAGGGAATATGTGAGGCAAGGCATGAAGGATTTGAGAAGCAAGGAAATGTTTATGTGATGCATGGCGGGAAGGTGTGTGTGTGTAAGGCAAGATAAGAGTACAATACAATACTGGCTTGTAAGAAATGATAACAATATGACAACAAAAGTGAGGCTGGACACTAGCGGAAAAGAAACAAAGCCAGAAAACGGCTACAGGTATATACGAGAAAGACACCAACCAGCAAAGTCTCGAAGAAAGAATATGAGAAACTGTGGGATGCTATGCAGAATATAGGTGTCAGGTAGAACACAACCCAAAATGCAAAATGGATGTGGATTTCAGATGACAGGAGCACAGTAGTGAAAAAATACTGAACCAGGATTGAGTGTACTTACCCGGCGGCGGACGTGTCGACGATTAAGGCTGGTGGTTGGGGTGGCAGGACGGGCTTCATTGGCAAGGGCATTGAAAGTTCGACTAACTGGAACATGGGATACGGGAAAGTTGGAGGAAGGAGGGGTGGAGTTAAGGGAGGGAGGAGATATGGAGTTGGGGCGGGAGGCATGATTCTGGTTGGATGAAGTGTTAGAGGAGGACTGTGTCTGGATGGGAGAAAGGGGGGATCGGGGTGAAGGGGGCAGCAGCAGAGGGGACAGGTGGGCATGATTACGTGGGGAGTTGACTGGGGAACCCCGTGGGGACCCCTTTAGCGGACCAGTGTCTGTTGGTAGCCGCAAAAAGTCTTTGCTGTCAATCCGTTCCCCTGTGGGAGAAAAACAGACAGGATACCAGATCAATTAACCTGTGAGATGCATATTCTAACTGCAGCAATTCACATCATCATCATCATCATTATATAACAGAGCCAAACAATACAACTAGGCACATAAAACCATCACCAAACAAACATTACCAGACCTTTTCAACAACACTCTACCTCAAGACATTCCTACACTAATAATGTAGAAGCATCTACACATCCACTTTATGCTGAGGGAAAAACAACAGCTCGATCAAAACACTATACTACAAGCTCCCCTTCCCGATGTCCATTCATCACATGCATCCTTACATACAGCTGATCAAGTTCACCTAGCTAGGACATTGCTCAGCCCTCTAAGTTATCAGCTTAGATCTAGGTTAGATGGAATCAAAGATGACATGTGAACCACTTTTAGAATAGGCCCACAGAACATACACACACAACAGAGCACTGTACAACACAGGCTACACTTTGATGCAGACACATCATCAACAGTGTAGAGAACCTACAGGACAACCCTAAAGGGACGGCTGCTTATATGAAGTCAACAGGTTTGATTGGGCAGGTGGACTCGGCTTTAGCAACAACAAAACATCAAAATCCTCATTTCCATGTTTACATGAAAAAAGAAACTCTAGAGCATAGTTCTGATCTCTCAGAAAACATGAATCTGAGAATACAGGAAATCTCAAGTTTGAACCCGCCCCCTCCCTTTCTATGTCACAGGGACTATGAAGATACCTGCATAGCTAACAACTGATGGGTGGTGGGGTCCCCAAATTCCTATGCCAATACAACTAAATGGGGATAACTGAGGGACAGGGATGAATTTCTGCTACTCTCTCTCATATTAGTTTTCATTAACAAACAGGAAGACATAAGAAGAACTCTGTCGCTTCCAACTTTTAGGATCAACAAATCTCAACTACCCTAAAAATAGCAATGATATCTTGAAGAGTGTAGTTAAAGTACTTTAGGCATTGCAATACCTCAGAAATCTTGTTTACAAAATATTTTCATGATCTAATCCATAATCTCCATCCAACTTCCTATGTTCATATGAAGTGGAAAATCTTTAGTAAGGTCTTTGATCCTCTGGAGACTTCATTCGTTTTCGGTTTTGTTTAAAAAAGGCTCCAACATGCTTGCATGCGTCGGCCTTGGTCATCTAACTGTGGAACTCCAAGCTGCTCGAGCTCAGGCAGCTTCCCTATTCAGTCCTTTATCCCTGAGGTTACACTCTACGACCTCGCCCCAGGTGTTTTTCAGTCTGACTCTCGCAACCCTACCCCCACCACTCACAAGTCTCACTTCATGCACTCATTTGTAATTCCTCACCCTCTTCACATGTCCAAATCAACTCAATCTACCTCTCATCATAACACCAATACACTCTAGCCCCATCCTTCCTCTTAACTCATCCATCATAAACCAAGTTCCCCCACGCCTTGCACTCAAGGACACACTGCACACCCACCTAAGTATTGTCATTTCTTTATGTTTAAGCCAGTAAATATCCTCTTCCTTTACTGCCCAGGTCTCACTACCAAACAGCATTACATTCCTAACACATGCACATACAAAGATCCCTTTGCACGGAGGGAGAGCCTTCCCAATGTCAGGAGAGCCGACAGCTCCCTGAAATTCTTCCAACCACTCCTCACTCTAGCCACAGAGCTACTGTAGCTCTGGCTCCACCTCAAGAGCATAACATGTCTCCCATCTCACAAAACTCTTCCACACAAGAGAAAGACTCATTAACAAGATCAATCCTATCACACCTGACTCCACATGCTCTCAGTGACACACCGCACACATGAAATCAGCATAATCTCGCAATCTACCACTACTTCCATGACATCACTTATGCACCCACTTATCACAAACACTGCACAAGATGAAATTATTTCCCATGCTGTTGCAGCAAAATGCACATGGCCACTTCTTTAACAGTACTGCCACCAACCCTAGACACCATCACTTTTGTTTTGTCTGCATTTACTCTCAAGCCCTTGTACCCCACACCATCTTTTCACTTCCTAAATCTTTCCTCAACCTCTCTTTCACTCACTGCAGTCAACACCAAATCATCAGCATACCTCATCTCCCACATGAGTATATTTCTAAAGTCACATGAAAGGGCTTCACACACCATGATAAACAATAAGGGCCTCAAGACTGACCCCTGATACACACCAACATTCACAGAAAACTCATCACTCAAATCTTCATTCACTCTCACCTGGGTGCAGGCACCCACATACACAGCCATAACCACTCTAACCAGCCACTACTTGATCCCAAGTTTTCTCATTGCCACCTCCCTAGGGACTCTGTCAAAAGCCTTCTCCAAATCAACAAAAACAAAGTACAGATCTCTTCTTTCCTTCATTTTTTTTCCTGCTCTCAAAAAATGAATATGGCATCAGTGGTCCCTTTGCCTGGCATAAACCCAATCTGCATCTCATAAATATTCATTCTTTCTCTAATCATACCTCCTAGAAATCTCTCCATTGTCTTCATTATCTGATCCAAAAGTTTTATGGCCTTACAATATCCTCTTTCCAGGGCATCACCCTTCTCCCTGTACACATTTACAATCACACTCTTCAGTCAATTATCTGGGACAACACACTCATATATAATCATATTAATCAAATCAGTAATTAACCCCATTTCTATATCTCCTGAGGCTTACAGCATTTCAGCAGCCAATCCAGACACACCTGCTGCCTTCCCCGCCTGCATCCTGCCTATTGCCCAGCTCCGAGTAGCAGCATCAATTAAAGGCCAAGGGCCAAACAGTGGATGCACTGACACCAAACCTTCCCTGTTCCAGTCACACTCCTCAATCAGAAACCACGTTCAATGCTTTCTCCAGGCATCTTTAATATCCTGAATGTTCACCACTACCTTTCATTCATCATTCTTAACATACTGATCACCTACAATATCCCTATTTTTCCTCTTCATCTGATCTGCCACCCTATACTATATATCACATTCTTCCTTTCAACACGATTTAGGTTATCCAGAATGAGTCTTTAAGACTCAGATTTTGCCCTGTATATTTCTTCTCTAACCCTACACTCAGCAGACAAGTATTCCTGTCTGTTACCACCCCTTTTCCATTCCCAGAAAAGTCTTTTCTCCTTAACTGGAGCTTCTAAACCTCATCCCATCACCATGTTACCTTATGTCTAGGGGAACTCCTTGTCCATCCACACACTGAATCAGTAACTCTCAGGAGATTATTCTTAAGAGCTCTGTACTGTTCATTAACACTTCTGTCAAAAACACCCAGTTCAGCCACTACTCTACTCATCTCACTATAGAAGACATACCTTTCTGCATGGTTTTTCAACTTCCAGATTTTCTTCCTAGGCGCATAGGTTCTCTTCTTCACCATCCTCTCCTTAAACACCATGTCACATATCAGTACAGTAATTTGTGTTGCTGCACACACTCCTCACTCCCTATAGCTTTAATATCCCTCACCAACCTCCTATCAGCACTCCTGACCAGGAAATAGTCTATCTGGCTGCTACTTCCCCCAGACTCGTATGTAATCAACCTACTCTCTATTTTCCTAAAATGTGTGTTGCACACAATCATGTTCACTGCCTCCCCAAACTTGAGTATCCTTTCCCCTTCCATATTCCTCATATCATAGGTGCAGCCCCCATGTACCCCTTCATATCACTGAGCTGCTTTACCCACATGACCACTGTCCCCTCCCAAAACTACAATCTCATCATCCCCCATACCACTAACCACATGTATTAAGTCATCCCAGAATCTATCTCTTTCTACATTATCCCAGCCAACCTACAGTATGGGGCATATACTGATACAAAAGAAACTGTGAGCCTACCGAACAAAATTTTCTCTCCTATAATCATTTCATTCACTCTCATTACATTATGACAGATTCCATTCATTTTTCCTTAACCATCACATCCACACCACCATATCCATCTGCCCATCCCTGCCAAAATATCTTTTACCAACAATCCCTCCTGGCAATCATTCTGGGTGATCTTCCCCTGTACCTAACCTCCCGTACACAACCAACATCCACACACCTCCTACTCATTGCCTCAACCACTTCCCCCGCTCTATCCTTCAAATTACTCACATTCCAAGATGCCATTCTGATCCCCTTGGATGATTTACTATTATCAGGCTTATGCTTTTTCTCATTTTTTGTCTATCTTATATATCTATTGCCAGATGCCTTAATCCTTCAAGGGGTGGCGACAAAGTAATTGCTTCCATGTCACCCTGTTCTCGCCATTTCACTGCCCTGCTCCCAGCTTGCCCTCCCCTCTCTCATATATCTCTCCACTCCATCCTTCCATTTCATCCTTGGCCTCCCCCTCCCTCTCCCCTCCTCCACCTCACTCATATACACTTTCCTCATCAGTCTCTCACTCTCCATCCTCTCCGTGTGGCCAAACCACCTCAATGTATTTCTCCTAATGCTTCCTATCACATCCACATCCACACCATAACGCTCCTTCACTTCCTCATCTGTCAGTCTGTCTCTTCATGTAACTCCACATGCTCCTCTCAAATAACTCATTTCCACTGCTCTCACTCTTGACTTGTGTCCCTCCAACAAGGTCCAAGCTTCACTTCAATTTAGAGTTGGTAGAACACAATACTGTCATGCAGTAACTTTTTCACTGCCATGCTCACTTCCCTGCTTCTTATCACTGCTTTCAAAGAACCAGCAATCTTTCTTCCTTGCTGTACCTTTTCAATCACTTCACCCTCTAAACTTCCATCCTTACTCATCACACTACCCAAGTACTTAAACGCACTCACATTTTCCACTTCCTCCCCATCCAACCTCACTGTACATTCAGTGACTTCATTTCTCCTGAAGACCATAACTTTACTCTTTCCTACATTCACCTTTAGACTGCATTCCTTACACACTCTTCCAAACTCACTCACCAAGCCTTGCAACTGACTTTCATCTTCATGCAGTTCCCCTTCGTCTTCATTTTTTTGCCATGTCATTAAAATTAAATAGGGGGAGATACAGACCACAGGCGTCACCCACCTGCACAGTCCCGAGTCCAGACATGGGGCCTGATTTCTCTTGTTCCAGGTCTATGTTGTCCTCTTATGCTCAATAAAGCTTCCTAAACCAGTCTGTTTGTACAACTATTTATTATACTGAGCATAAGTCATCCAGAATGGAAAGATATCTCAAGCTAGATCATCCTGACTTAGACCTATCATCTTGTAATGTAGCAGATTAGTGGAGGCACTGGAGTAAATCATTCAGCACTTTCTTCAGTGTTCTTGAGTCTGCTTCTGTATCTGTAGCTCAGGGTGGGGCAGTCCCTCCAGATCAGTCTTCAGCTGCTGACTTGCAATCTCAAGCTTCTGTTGTGAGTCAATCCTCATTTTCAAGGGCTGATAAGCTTAATCTTCTTGTTCATCACTTTCCATCTGCAGTCTACAAGTACATCTCTGACTGTGACAACTACAAAGCTGCAATTAGCATCCTGGAAGGAGTTTTTGTGAAACCCTACAAATGTTATCTTCTCTCAGTATACAGTATACTAGCTTGGCGTCGATAGCAGGCTGGTAAAAGCCTCGATCAGTACCTGCAGGCCCTGAAGACTCTGAGCAGGGACTGTGAGTTCAAGGCAGTAACTGCAGATCAAGCTCTCTATCTCTATTGCCAGACGCCTCAATCCCGTTTGGGGTGGCCACAAACAAATTGCCTCCAAGTCGCCCTGTCCCCCGCCATTTCACTGCCCTGCTCCCAACTCACACTCCCCTCTCTCATATATCTCTCCACCCCATCCCTCCATCTCATCCTCGGCCTCCCCCTCCCTCTTCCCCCCTCCACCTCACTCACATACACTCTCTTCATCAGTCTTTCACCCTCCATCCTCTCCACATGGCCAAACCACCTCAGTGTGTTCCTCATAACGCTTCCTATCACATCCACATCCACACCACAACGCTCCTTTATATCCTCATTCATCAGCCTGTCTCTCCATGTGACTCTACAGGCTCCTCTTAAATAACTCATTTCCACTGCTCTCACTCTTGACTTGTGTCCTTCCAACAACGTCCAAGCTTCACTTCCGTACGTTAGAGTTGGTATCACAATACTGTCATGTAGTAACTTTTTCACTTCCATGCTCACTTCCGTGTTTCTTATCACTGCTTTCAAAGAATCAGCAACCTTTCTTCCCTGCTGTACCCTTTCAAGCACTTCACCCTCCAAACCTCCATCCTAACTCATCACACTACCCAAGTACTTAAACGTACTCACATTTTCCAATCCTCACCATCCAACCTTGCTGTACATTCACTGACTTCACCTCTCTCAAAGACCATCACTTTACCCTTCCCTACATTCACCTTTAGATTCCGTTCAAGCTCAAGATGATTATATTCATAATCCCTTTACCAATGGTCTGCTATCAAGTCACATCAGGCAAAGACTTCTTGAGAATAAAACACTGGACTTACAGATGGCCAATGATCAAGCTCTCACACTGAAGATGGCCCCATGTTCAACACTTGAAGATAGAACAAGAAAAAGAACAACAAATTACAACGTGGAGGCTGGAACTATTCTGTTTTATTTACAACACTGGGTATCATCTGGGGAAACAGAATGCTTCTCCTGACGCCTTGTCGCATATCTGCTGCTCTGCCAGCTGTGAGGACAAACTGCGTAGCTTGCAAAATGACTTGTGTCATCCAGGAATCACCAGAATGCTCCACTTCATCCAGTGCATGAATATGTCGTATTCAGTTGCTGACATTAAGGCTGTGGTTCACTCGTGCCACATTTCCTTTGAATTGAAGCCCAGGATTGTGAAGACAGGGCTCCAAACTCTGATCAAGCAAGCCTTTTGAAAGGTTGAATGTTGATTTTGAAGGTCCCTTGCCTTCTACTTCTTGTCATCACTTCATGCTGACAGTGGTCGGTGAATAAGATTATCTTTGGCCTTTTCATGCGCCTATGTATCTGCATCCACTGTTATCAATCATCTTTGTCGCCTGTTTTTCATTTTCAGCATTCCAGGATATGTGCATTCTTACTGTGGTTCAGCTCTCATGTCAGCTGAGTTGATGCAGTTTTTACATCCAGGGGTGTAGGTACTAGCTGAACAAGTGCCTTCAGCCCTCAAGGCAATGGGCATGCTGAATGCTATGATGACATCCTCTGGCAGACAGTCCGTTTGGCACTGTAGTCCAGGAATCTCCTAAGGACTCACTGGGAAGTCATTCTGAACAACACTCTCTACCGCATCCGATCATTGTTGTCAACTTCCACCAACATGACTCCCCACAAGTGGCTATTCAACATCCACAGAAAATTGGTTTCAGGAGATACTATACCAACTTAACTCACCAACACTTAACTGACCTTCCTGAAATACCAAGTATGCACCAGCAAATGTGAACCTCTGGTAGAAGGGGCTGAGATTCTGGATATCAACTCCAGCTATGATAATGTGTGTTCTGCAACAGGTGAGAGACTACTTCACCTCACACCCATGGGTGATGGAGGAGATGACCGTGAGACCCCTGCTGAGCCATCTCCTGTAGTCTTAAACGAGAGTCAAACACTGCTGAAGCAATTGGCGCCTGATGTGTCAACTCCAGCTGTGCTGAAACTATTGATATCACCAGATGGAAGTGCTCCTGCCAACCTGCCCGTTCCTACTGGGCAGCTGAACACTAACAGCACTGCACTGACTCCCTCACCTCCACTAAATGGTAGTGCTCCCACCCAGTTGCCAGCTCCGACTGGGTGGTTTAGCAGTGATGGCACTTGGACAATGGTGACGTACACTGACTCCTCTGATGTCATGCATCGCTCCCCCACAATGCGATGCATGCCACCCTATCTTACTGAAAATTACCATTTGTGAATCCTCCTCTTTTTTTTTCCTGATGGTGAATGTTGTGGACAACAGTGGTGTTAAGTCAATAATGCTTCCACTCATGCTTTGACTCCTGTGCAGTAGCTCCTATTTTGTAAATAACAGCATCTCTTCTATTATCTAGTATTGTATTGTGAAAGACTGACGAAGAGAGTGTATGTGAGTGAGGTGGAGGGGAAAAGAGGGAGGGGGAGGCCGAGGATGAGATGGAGAGATGGGGTGGAGAGGTATATGAGAGAGGGGGGTGTGAGTTGGGAGCAGGGGAGTGAAATGGCGGGGGACAGGGCGACTTGGAGGCGATTTGTTTGTGGCCACCCCAAACGGGATTGAAGCGTCTGGCAATAGATAGACAGATAGATAGTATTTTCACTATCATTAGCCTAATACTGATTTCTCCTGTTCCAGGTTTATGCTGTCATCTTATGCTCAATAAAGCTTCCTATGCCAGTTTGTTCACACAACACGGATATCCATAAGTGTATAGTTTTTCCCTCACTTCAACAGTAATCCTCCCCTGAGTCCCAGCAATTGCACTGTTGGCGATTTTTGTTTGTACTGTATTGAGATGAATGCTGTTATTCACAACTACCTGTCAGAGCCATTCCACAGTAAAAAAAAAAAAAAAGAAAGTGCCTATGACATCATGTGCTTCTGGGCACATACTTCTATATACCACTCTATAGTCGGATGCCATAATCCTGTAAGAGGTGAGTGTTTGACTTTTAGTTGTTTTATGGGGAGTGGCACTAACCCTCCACCAACCTAACTGCTGACACATAGGGAGCATGTATGGGTTGGTTATATTGTTACCACCCAGCGCTGTAAATGGTTTCATGGCTTACAGGAAACCATTAGGCTTGTCTCTCAATGTAAAGTCACCTAAAATGAAAAAAGGAGTAATAAAAGGTGAAGGGGAAAATGGGAGAAATAGAAACAGAGGAGAGGAGACACTGAAAAGGAATGATACAGGCGAAGGAAGAAGTAGGCAGCAGTACATCAAGTGAGTAGGTGATGGATATCCACCTAATCCTTTGTCGATTACTCAGTTTCAAGAGCTTCAATACTTTGCTTTCTCATGAAAGTTTAGCATATTCATTCACCCTCTTCTTGGCTAACCACTCCTCCCACCTTCAAGCTCATTCACATACAGTATTAAAAACACATCCTCTTCAAAATCTTGTCACATCAATTTCATGCACCATCTAGGCACACTGTCTTCTACTCTATAATAAAAAAACTTCCTTACTCTAAACCTCTTACATACTGTACTGTTTTAGCAATCAAACCTCCACACTTCTCCCCATGCCTCATTGTCATGGCACAATGTTGATCGCATGGGAACATCAGTTCATCACACAGGTCAGCCCTGCAGAGGCAGCTGCTTGCCTGCTTTGATGGGTCTGCTTGGCCAGACAGACTGGGGGTTGACTAACTGATTAACAACAACATTGACTGACTAGTCTAATGGTTTTCATAAAAAAAAAATTTACAACACTGGATGATAACCACATAAACAAATTATGGGGTGAAGTGGAGTATCCTATGGTATCCCTGTTGGCTGGGTGAAGACACACAATGTGGTGTCAATCCAGGAACCAAACCTCCATAGCATTCCCTGTGCCTTGCTGTAGTGCGGCACTGTCAGTCGCAGGGGAACAATGATTCGCTTCACAAAGCACTCCTGCAGGACCAGTTGCTTGCCTGCAGTCAATGGGTTTCCTTAGCCAGACCCACTGGGGCTGATCAACAACAACAACAACAACTTCTGAGCATCAGTGCTGGAAATGACATAGCTACTGAGTCCAGCAAGTAATGGCATCTTTACTTTCATACTTGAACCACAGTAAATTCCTGTTACAAGTCCCCTATCTTTTATTGATGCCACTGTAAATCAGAGTACCACTGCTACCAATTACTGACCTGCCAGTTTTCCCCCAATTTAAGTATCAATATAAAGTATGAAGAAAGTTGAAGAATGTTGTCAAATTCTAGCTATTTCCAACTACTTTACTCCTCACAATACCCAAACCATTTTCCTTCTTTGTTACACCCTCTCTTTCAGCTCATCCTTTACTTTATCGTGACAATTATCTTCCCTCTACACCACATCAATAACTGAATGTTGCATTTGTCAATCCCATACTCCTTAACACCATCAGCCCAAGGATGTCTATCTACCTATCTATCTACCTATAGCCAGCCACCTTAATCCCATAAGGGGTGGCCACAAACAAATCACCTCCATGTCGCCGTGTTCACTACCGGATCTGACACCCTCTTCTCTCATGTACCGTACCTCTCAACTCCATCCCCCCATCTCATCCTCAGTCTCCCCCTCCCTCTCCTCCCTCCTCCACCTCATCCACACACATTCTCCTTGACAGTCTCTCACTTTCCATCATCTCCACATGGCCAAATCACCTCAATGTATTTCTAAAGCTTTCTGTCACATTCACATCCACACCACTAAGCTCCTTCACTTCCTCAGTTGTCACTGTCTCTTCATGTAACTCCACACACTCCTCTAAAATACAGTACTGTAACTTATTGTCACTGCTCTCACTCTTGCCTTGTGTCCTCCCAGCAAGGTCCAAATTTCACTTTCATACATTAGGTTGGGGATCACAATACTGTCATGCAGCGACTTTTTTTTTACTTCCACACTCACGTCTCCATTTCATATCACTGGTTTCAGTGAACCAGCAAACTTTCTTCCCTGCTGTATCCTTTCAAACACTTCATCCTTAAAACTTCCATCCCTACTCATCACACTACCCAAGTACAGTACTGACATTTTCCATTTCCTTGCTATATTCAGTGACTTCATTATTTTCTCTTGAAGATCACAACTTTACTCCGAAGACCACAACTTTACTCTCCTCTATAGTCATCCTTATATTCCATTTCATAAATACTCTTCCAAACTCACTCACAAAGACTTGCAGTTCCCCTGCATCTTCACTTAACCCTCTCCGGAATGATGATGCACATTGCGCATATCAGAGGACGCATGGAAAGTGCTTGATGATGCGATTAGCATCATTATCAGTTTTGGGCTGAGATACTGATTATGCAATTCTGGTAAAAAATGTTTACCAAATATTAAGTTTTGGTGTGAAGGGCAACAAACCCTGCTGCGTCACGTAGGAGGGTGTCAATTCCATGGCCAACACTCTCATATAGTTGGTGTCCTCTTGACTTTTGGTGGGGTTTGGGGTGGGTTGTGCATGACTTTTGGCGACTTATTTGAAAACTATTGGTTGTATCAAAATTTCAAAACCGCTACATGAAACCTCGTGAAATTCTGCATACAGACATATGCTTTGCTCCTGCATGGTGCGGGCAAAATTTTGCACTACAATGTTGGGAAGTTACTTGAAACTATTTTTACTCTTGAACAAGTTTATTTTCACTGCATTTCTGTACTTTTACTTACCAGTTGTGTGTGTTTTTTTTAGCTTATAGTTTAAACATAAGCGAAGATGATGGTATACAAATTATACCAATATAACCAATTTCTGGGGGCAAATAAAACCTGTGGGAATGTTTTTCTTTGTGTGCCAGGAGGGGTTGCCCTCACTCCTTTCTCTCTGGTCATGTCCTTGAAACTTACTAAAAACTTATGGTACCCAAGAGGGTTATCAATACAGTATCATCTGCAAACAAGAGAACAGGAAGCTTCCAAATGCTGCTGTCTCTCATTAGGGCCACTCCAACATCCACTGCCCTACCTTGTGTCACTTTTATAACTCCATCCATATATAAATGGAACAACCATGGAGACATGACACATCCCTGTTTCAAGTCAACATTCAGAGGGAAACAATCACTCAGTTAACCATCCATATACACTACAGTCCCATGATGCCATTTTTACTACATTCTTCTATCTATCTATCTACAGCCAGATGCCTTAATGTCCTAAGGGGTGGCCACAAACAAATCGCTTCCATGTCACCCTGTCCCTTGCCATTATGCGCCCTCCCCAAACTCACACACCTTTTTCTCAAATACCTCTCCACTTTATCCCTCCATCTCATCCTCGGTCTCCTTCACCCTCTCTCCCCCTCCACCTCACTCACATACACTCTCCTCATTAGTCTCTAACTCTCCATCCTCTCCACATGGCCAAGCCACCTCAATGTATTTCTCCTGATGCTTTCTATCACATCCACATCCACATATCCACTTTATTCTTATTACAACTAAATTATTTTACTTTGCTTGAGGAAACACCATCTACAGTCAGCACCACATACTGTAATGTGTGATCTTATATTGCAAAACTCATATAACACAGGAGGCAAATTTTATGTCCAAATTTAGGCAAGCTGCGAAAATTACAGCCATTATGCGGGTGGAGGAAGCTGCCCATTTTTTGAACACCATACTACACGGTGATGATAGACGTAGCAAGGCAAGACGCCCCAAATTATGGTTCAAACAGTCATAACGTGACAAACTAGGGCCATAACACGGTGGGAACAGACACAACGCGCCCAGTGATAGTCATAGTGTGGGTTGCATCCACCTATGATGTACTGCTATCCCGTGTCTGTGCGGGGTGTCGTCACAGTCCACTGAGCATTCCTGCCTCTACCTTCTCCCTTTGCCCTAGCTGCACACATGCTCTGTGTTATCTTTGCTCTTTTTTTTTTAGCCATGGAACCCCATTCCACCTCCCCCTAGCAAGCCTACAACCTCTTCCATTCAAGGTGAGGAATCCTCCAGTGTTTGTATGTAGTGACATCTTTATTACGTAGGTAAATGCCCTGAAAAAAAATTAAAATTGGCCCAAAAGGTGAACTCCAGTCTGGCTTAGGTACCACAAAACCCTTTAACATGTAATTATATGACCCTGTAGTGCAGAATTCTTATAAAGCAGGAGCTTTGGGGTACAATATTTCTGCGTTACGCGAGCACTCGCCATACAGTATATTACAATGATCTTGTTTGCTTGTTACTGTAACACAGCAAAAATGGCGCAACGCAGCACAATTATTGTTACAGCAAGGTAACGTTAAAATGTTCTAACTTGAAGAAAACAACAATTTCCAGTCCAACTGGGCCACCGGTTACCGAGTTATGACTCATTTCTGGTCTTTTGTTTCAAATTTAGCATTTACTTTTAGTGGAGGGGATGGATTATCATCCTTGGTTCAGCACTGAAATAACCAGCATGAGAGAAGAGAGAAGAGTGACGAGTTTGTTGCATTATCACTCTCTCCCCTCTCCTTTCTTCCTCCTCATACTGTACTTATAAAATTGTATACTATAATGCTCTAGTATAATTTAGTTTAATAGCACACACACTATCCCTTCTCTCTCTCTCTCTCTCTCTTCCCCTTGCTCTGTCTTCCTCATGGCATGAGTAATTCAAATTTCAGTTACCATTTGACTGAAAATAGGAATTGACTTGACATTGAATGAAGGCCACCAAAGGCAGCTTTTAAGCAAGTAAAAGGAGTTAAAAAAGGCTATATCTAACCCCTTCAGGTCTAAAAACCTCTCCCCCTGTTGAATAAGATCAGAGGAATGAACCACCTGATCTTACACTACACCACACTCTTTGCCCTTTTCAACAACAACATTTTGCTCTCTGTTAAACTCACTTTTAAATTTTGTCTCTTAATCAATACCACAAGCAATAATTGACAATACTCCTTTGGCAGTATGGGCATATCATTATCCACAAAAAGAAGTGCATACAGTTCACATTCATTATACCCCTTTTACCATACAATCATTCATCTCACATATCATTTTTTCTACACTTCTGTCTCCAGCATATCAGACAATCACTTTGGTATGATAGGGTAACACTTTTCTTCATGAAGATGATGATGATGATACTATTACTACAGTATTACTAAGACATTTCAGCTTAGGATGAACTCCTCATACTGACAATGTTTGACATAATCTCCACTGCAACCTTCAATACAAAGACATGTCAGCACTTTACAGTATTTCATTCTAATTACTGCCAACCAATATTATTCGGCTAAAAAAGAAGAAGAAGAAGAAAATGAAGAATAGGAAGAAGAAGATTCACTGCTACAGTAACATTTAGATGGATATCTATACTGTATCGAAAAATCAATAACATATATAATTCATTTTTAGCTATACAGTATTCAATATCCCAGACACATAAAAACAGAGGTAAATACTGTGGCTACTGTATAAACTATTATTCCAAAAGGGAATGGAACAATGTTTTGATTACTTCATGATTATGTAAAGCTAAAATAACCAATAATGTATATGAGAATGTAATAGAGGTACAATTTCAATTTTCCAGCACCCTTGGTTCCAAAGCCTTGCCAAATGAACCATTTTGCCGCACTAACAAAGGCCACATATGTCACATAAAATAATTCAACAGGGGCCAACTGAAGGTAACAAACAATAATTCAACAATACATCACTGACACACTATGCTTCAGTGTAATCCTACTCATCTTCTAATTTAAGTTCTTTACAGAACTGAGCCTAGTTTGTTATCAAGCTACCTGAGAAGGCCACTTCATCTAACAATGTCGAAACAATTCCATCACCACTCAGTCATGCTCAATACAGTACTCTCAACATTTTTCTGTTCTCCCAATATTCAGTTGCTTCTTCAAATCACTGTCTGCATAGAATTTCAGAATATTTTCACTTTGTTTCTTTATATCATAAGAAGTTGGCAAATCAGTACTACAGTATGTTGCAATTTCTACATGGGAACAACTAACTAAAAAAACAAACAATAAGCCTTGGACAAGGACTGACCAAATGATGACGACCAAGGACTGGACAAAGGACATGGTTATCGGAACGTGGAATGTAAGGGGAGTGAATGATGAGGTGAAAGAGAGAGGTTGTCCAGGAGCTTGAGGATGCGAAAGTGGATGTATGTGGAATAACTGAAACAAAATGGAGAGGAGAAAGTGTGAGAGAATGGGAGTATGGATGGGGTATATGTGCAGGAGTAGGTGAGAATGAGAGGGCAAAGGAAGGAGTATGTATAGTTGTGAGTAAAAGATGGAAGAAGAGCATAAGACAGTATGGATCAGTTGGGTCAAGGATTGTGTGGATAAAGTTGAAAGTTGGAATGCAAATGTGGGCGATTGTATGTGTGTATGCGCCAACGCAAGATCGTGCTAGAAGAGTGAGAGAAGAGTTCTGGACAAATGTAGAAGTGTGCATGGAAAAGTTTGGATGGAATGAGTGAGTGTTTTTGATCGGTGATATGAATGGTAAAGTTGGGAATGTGAAGGTGGATGGAATAGTTGGTGAGTGGGGTGTGCCTGCTGAGATAGATGAGAATAGGAGTGCGTTAGTGGACATTTGTGCTGGGAGGGGGTTGGTGATAGCCAATACCCTTTTCAGGCATAAAATGATCCACAGGTATACATGGCGAGTGATGAGAAGGGTGGGTGGTGAACTGAATGAAAGGAAGGCAATGATTGATTATGTGTGTGTGGATGAAAGGATGCGAAGATGAGTAATGGATGCAAGAGCGTACAACCTGTATAGAGGTTGGGAGCGTGGACTTTCTGACCACTACTTGGTGGTGGCTAGAATTAGGATTCAAGTAAGATGGAGGAATAGAAGAAGGGAAAGACGAGAGGAAGGAGTAGTTGTAAGGAGAGTGGAAAGGTTACAAGAGGATGAGAAAAAGGCAGAGTATAAGAGAGAAGTGGAGGAACGATTGGGCAAATATGAATTGGAGCAGATGGGGGACGTGGAAGGTGTGTATAGGATATTTGCAGACGAAATATGTGCAGCGTGTGATGTGGTGTGTGGAAGGAAGAGAAGACGGAGGGGGGTGCAAGGAACAGCGTGGTGGAATGAAGAGGTGAGACAGGCTGTGGCACAAAAGAAGAAAGCATACAATGAATGGACAAGAAATAGGGGCGTGGAAGAAGTTGAGAGGCGGAAGAGAGAGTTATATGTAGAAAGAATGAGAGAGGTGAGAAGATTAGTAAGAGAGAATAAGAAGAGAGTGGATGAGGAATTTGGAAGGAATTTGAGTGTAAAGTGGAGGGACTGCAAGAAAATGTTCTGGAAAGAGGTGAAAAGAGTAAGACAGGGTGGAAGTGAAGTTAGCAGGGGAGTGAAAGATAAAAATGGTAGAATACTAGTGGAGAAGGGAGAAAAAGTGAGCAGATGGAGAGATCACTTTAAGGAATTGTTGAACATAGAGGATGGAAGTAATGCGAGTATAAGTGGCTGGGGAATGGCTGGGAGAAAGAGGGAGGTGAGAAGACAGGAAGAAATCAGTAGGATAGAAGTTGTGCAAGCAATGAAGAAAGTTAAATCGGGGAAAGCCCAAGGAATTGATGGAGTGTGTGGTGAAATGCTGAAGCATGGGGGAGAGATAGTAGTAGAATGGATGTGGAAGATGTGCAGATTGGCCTGGGAGGAAGGTAGAGTCCCGGAGGATTGGAAGTCAGGTATAATTATTCCCTTGTACAAAGGAAAAGGGGAAAAAGAAGTGTGTGGTAATCATAGGGGCATTTGTCTTCTTAGTATAATAGGAAAAGTGTATGGTAGGATACTTATTGACAGAGTTAGAGAAAGAACAGAGATATTAGTTGGAGAAGAACAAGGAGGCTTTAGGAAGGGAAGAGGTTGTGTAGATCAGATATTCATTCTTAGATCTTTAGTGGAAAAGTTTCTAGAGAAGGGAAAGAAGTTGTATACGGCTTTCATGGATTTGGAGAAAGCATATGACAGGGTGGATAGACAAGGATTGTGGAAAGTATTAAGAATATATGGAGTAGATGGGAAGTTGCTGAATGCTGTGAAGAGTATGTACGATGGTGCAAAGGCTGCAGTGCATGTGGATGGTGAACTAAGTGAATTTTTCTCTTTGAAAGTTGGGTTGAAACAGGGATGTGTCATGTCTCCATGGTTGTTCAATCTGTACATGGATGGGGTAATAAAAGATTTACAAGGTAGGGTAGTGGATGTTGGAGTGGCCCTGGTGAGAGAGGATAGTGTTTGGAAACTCCCTGTACTGTTGTTTGCAGATGATACTGTGTTGTTGAGTGAAGACGAAGGGGAGCTGCAAGGCTTGGTGGATGAGTTTGGGAGAGTGTGTAAGAAACGGAATCTAAAGGTGAATGCAGGGAAGAGTAAAGTGATGGTCTTTGAGAGAGGTGAAGTCAGTGAATGTACAGCAAGGTTGGATGGTGAGGAATTGGAAAATGTGAGTACGTTTAAGTACTTGGGTAGTGTGATGAGTAAGGATGGAGGTTTGGAGGGTGAAGTGCTTGAAAGGGTACAGCAGGGAAGAAAGGTTGCTGGTTCTTTGAAAGCAGTGATAAGAAACAGGGAAGTGAGCATGACGGTATTGTGATACCAACTCTAATGTATGGAAGTGAAGCTTGGACGTTGCTGGAAGGACACAAGTCAAGAGTGAGAGCAGTGGAAATGAGTTATTTAAGAGGAGCCTGTGGAGTCACATGGAGAGAGAGGCTGACGAATGAGGATATAAAGGAGCATTGTGGTGTGGATGTGGATGTGATAGGAAGCGTCTGGAGGAACACACTGAGGTGGTTTGGCCATGTGGAGAGGATGGAGGGTGAAAGACTGACGAAGAGAGTGTATGTGAGTGAGGTGGAGGAGGGAAGAGGGAGGGGGAGGCCAAGGATGAGATGGAGGGATGGGGTGGAGAGGTATATGAGAGAGGGGAGTGTAAGTTGGGAGCAGGGCAGTGAAATGGCGGGGGACAGGGCGACTTGGAGGTGATTTGTTTGTGGCCACCCCAAACGGGATTGTGGTGCCTAGCAATAGATAGATAGATAGATAGAACACCACTGTCCATGTTTTTTCAATAGCTCTACCTTATCTTGCTCTATTGTACAGTATTTGTTTTTAACATACTAAAAAATGTCTTACTGCATTAAATTCCCCCAAACAGCTGTTAACACATCACTGTAGCCAGACAGGTCAATTATGATATATATGAACATACAGGCAGCCCGCTGCCCATGCAGCAGGTAAGTGGGTAGTTACAGATCAGTTACTATGGTAATGGCATGTGTTGTGGCATCTGGCTTCCGTACTAACGCTTTATGTGCTCCACACTCTCTTATTAAGTGCCTCAGTAGATACCAGTGATGGAAATAACCTTCTGATTTGACTGTGGTAGTAATTAGGAATAAACTGAAGTGGTGATATAGTATTTAAGAGTAAATTTGACTAAAAGAATGAGAAATTTAATGAGAAGTGTCATACTCGCAAGAACAAAACTGATCATTGGAAACGGTTAAGTGTGAGAATTTCGTATTTACAAACAATATACCGGTACACTGATGACAATGTTGGTTCACAAAGGTGGTTAGGAGAAATATTAGAGAAAAGGGTTGTCTACTTCACAAATGACAGCAGCAGAATTGGTGTAAAAATTGCTCATCCAGTCCCACCAGTCTTTTTGGGGGTTATTATTTGGGTATTAAGCAAAAAAGTGAGTGTAACCTTGTGGGCCCTGAACCAATTCTTTCACATTTATTGCTTTATTGACTGCAGTACGTGTGGATAATGCACTGAGTGAATTTCTCTTTCTGAATGTTGGACTGAAACAGGGATGTGTCATGTCTCCATGGTTGCTCAATATGTATATGGATGGGGTTATAAAAAAGATACAAAGTTGGGCAGTGGATGTTGGAGCAGCCCTAATAAGAGATGGCAGCATTTGGAAACATCCTGTGTTGTTGTTTACAGATGATACTGTAATGTTCAGTGAAGATGAAGGGAAACTGCAAAGCTTGGTGAATGAATTTGGAAGAATGAATAAGAAACGGAACCTAAAGGTGAATGAAAGGAAGAGTAAGTTATGGTCTTTGAGGGAAATTAAGTCACTGAATGTACAATGAGGTTCGATGATGAGGAAATGGAAAAAGTGAATGTGTTTAAGTACTTGAGTAGTGTGATTAGTTTGAACAGATGTTTGGAGGATGAAGTGTCTGAAAGGGTACAACTTGGAAGAAAGGTTGCAGGTTCTTTGAAGGCACTGATAAGAAACAGAGAAGTGAGCATGGACGTAAAAGAGTCGCTGCATAAGAGTATTGTGATACCAACTCTAATGTATGGGACCTTGTTGGAAGGACAGAAGTCAAGAGTGAGAGGAGTGGAAATAAGTTATCTGAAAGGAGCATGTGAAGATACAAGGAGAGACAGACTAGCAAATGAGGAAGTGAAGGAGTGCTGTGGTGTGTATGTGACAGAAAGCATTAGGAGAATACACTGAGGTGGTTTGGCCATTTGGAGGATGGAGAGCGAGAGATTAACGAGGAGAGTGTATGTGAGTGAGGTGGAGGGGGGAAGAGGGAGGGAGAGGCTGAGGATGAGATGGAGGGATGGAGTGGAGAGGTACATCAGAGAGGGGTGTGTGAGCTGGGGGTAAGACAGTGAAATGATGGAGGACAGGGCGACATGGAGGTGACTTTGTTTGTGGCCAACTCTTATGGGATTAAGGCATGTGGCAATAAACAGACAGACAGATAGCTTTTTGAGGGGTTTTATTATTGTGGTGGTTTGGCAGAACAATTAACCACAACCAAGGAGGTCTGACTGTACTGGAATAAACTTGTGTTTACGTTGGACACACCACTTGGAACTTTCTTAGAAACCGTAGCTAGGGTTAAATGTAAGTAAAATGTGATAAGAATCAGACAAAATATAGTGTGAGCAATCCAAATGATCACACATTTTACTCAAAGCTATCTGTGGCTGCCTGGTAAACTAGTCTCCCAGGCATGGGAATTTTGTGTGCCCTCTTGTAATTTTGTCCAGATTAAAAGACGTACTGTACTGGACCATCCGATGCTGGAAAACTGGTGTTGTACCTTTAGTACTATATGGGGTATAACAATATGTGTGTTAGTACCTTTAGTAATAGAGTGGAGGATCTCACTGCACCACTGTCGCTCCCCAGGCTGAGACATAAACTCCCGAAAGAGAGCATCTGTCACCCCCTGTAGGTTGCACACCTTCAGAGTCATCTTGTGCCTGGAATATACATACCAGTTAGCTAATAATAAAATGTAGTAGCAAGTCCCCTTAACTTTGCATTACTCTGAGATTGTAAGCCACTACTTTCATGGGACAGCAATCATTCTAGAACAATTGTCATCCTCGTCGTTTTCGATTTTGAAGGATCCAACATGCTTGCATGCGTCAGCCTTGGTCGCCTAATGGTGGCTTTCCATGCTGCTTGATCTCTGGCAGCTTCCCCACTTAGTCCCTTAACCCTGAGGTCAAACTCAATGACCTCGTCCCAGGTCTTTTTCAGTCTACCTATCACGACCTTACCCTCACCATTAACACTTCTCGTTTTCTGCACCCAATTATCATCCCCCCTCCTCTCCACATACCCAAACCATCTCAAACTACCTCTCCTCATCACAACACCAATACACTTTAGTCCCATCCTACCTCTCGGCTTTTCCATCGTAAACCTGGCCCCCCAAGCTTTGAACTCAAGGATGCACTACACATCCACCTAATCACTGCAATATCTGTATGTCTGAGCCTGGGAATATCCTCTCCCTTTACTGCCCAAGTCTCACTACCATATAGCATTACACTCCTAACCCATGCCACATACAGTACAAAGATGCCTTAGCACAGAGGAAGAGCCCTCTCATATCAGGAGAGGCAACAGCTCCCTGGGCTTCTTCCAACCACTCCTCACTCTAGCAACAGAGCTAGCTCCTGCCCCACCTCCAGCACAAAACATGTCTCCCAAATAACAAAATTCTTCCACACACTCAACAGACCCAACAGCAAATTCAATCCTTTCATCTATCTATCTATCTATCTACTGCCAGATGCCTTAATCCCGTACGGGGTGGCCACAAACAAATCGCCTCCACGTCGCCCTGTCTCCCGCCATTTCACTGCCCTGCTCCCAACTCACACCCCCCTCTCTCAAATACCTCTCCACCCCATCCCTCCATCTCATCCTCGGTCTCCCCCTCCCTCTCCCCCCTTCCATCTCACTCACATACACTCTCCTCGTCAATCTCTCACCCTCCATCCTCTCCACATGGCCAAACCACCTCAGTGTGTTCCTCCAAACGCTTCCTAACACATCCACATCCACACCACAACGCTCCTTTATATCCTCATTCGTCAGCCTGTCTCTCCACGTGACTCCACAGGCTCCTCTTAAATAACTCATTTCCACTGCTCTCACTCTTGACTTGTGTCCTTCCAACAACGTCCAAGCTTCACTTCCATACGTTAGAGTTGGTATCACGATACTGTCATGTAGTAACTTTTCACTTCTATGCTCATTTCCCTGTTTCTTATCACTGCTTTCAAGGAACCAGCAACCTTTCTTCCTTGTTGCACCCTCTCAAGCACTTCACCCTCCAAATTTCCATCCTTACTCATCACACTACCCAAGTACTTAAACGTACTCACATTTTCCATTTCCTCACCATCCAACCTCACTGTACATTCACTGACTTCACCTCTAACAAAGACCATCACTTTACTCTTCCCTATATTCACCTTTAGATTCCATTTCTTACACACTCTCCCAAACTCATCCACCAAGCCTTGCAGCTCCCCTTCGTCTTCACTCAACAACACAGTATCATTTGCAAACAACAGTACAGGGAGTTTCCAAACACTACCCTCTCTCACCAGGGACACTCCAACATCCACTGCCCTACCTTGTACCTCTTTTATTACCCCATCCATGTACAGATTAAACAACCATGGAGACATGACACATCCCTGTTTCAACCCAACCTTCAAAGAGAAAAATTCACTCAGTTCACCATCCACACGCACTGCAGCCTTAGCACCATCATACATACTCTTCACAGCATTCAACAACTTCCCATCTACTCCATATATTCTTAATACTTTCCACAATCCTTGTCTATCCACCCTGTCATATGCTTTCTCCAAATCCATGAAAGCCGCATATAACTTCTTTCCCTTCTCTAGAAACTTTTCCACTAAAGATCTAAGAATGAATATCTGATCTACACAACCTCTTCCCCTCCTAAAGCCTCCTTGTTCTTCTCCAACTAATTTCTCTGTTCTTTCCCTAACTCTGTCAATAAGTATCCTACCATACACTTTTCCTATTATACTAAGAAGACAAATGCCCCTATGATTACCACACACTTCTTTTTCCCCTTTTCCTTTGTACAAGGGAATAATTATACCTGACTTCCAATCCTCCGGGACTCTACCTTCCTCCCAGGCCAATCTGCACATCTTCCACATCCATTCTACTAATATCTCTCCCCCATGCTTCAGCATTTCACCACACACTCCATCAATTCCTTGGGCTTTCCCCAATTTGACTTTCTTCATTGCTTTCACAACTTCTATCCTACTGATTTCTTCCTGTCTTCTCACCTCCCTCCTTCTCCCAGCCATTCCCCAGCCACTTATACTCGCATTACTTCCATTCTCTATGTTCAACAATTCCTTAAAGTGTTCTCTCCATCTGCTCATTTTTTCTCCCTTCTCAACTAGTAATCTACTATTTTTATCTTTCACTCCCCTGCTAACTTCACTGCCACCCTGTCTTACTCTCTTCACCTCTTTCCAGAACATTTTCTTATAGTCCCTCCACTTTACCCTCAAATTCCTTCAAATTCCTCATTCACTCTCTTACTAATCTTTTCACTCCTCTCTTCCTTTCTACATATAACTCTCTCTTCCGCCTCTCAACTTCCTCCACGTCCCTATTTCTCATCCATTCATTGTACCGTATGTTTTCTTCTTTTGTGCCACAGCCTGTCTCACCTCTTCATTCCACCTAGCTGCTCCTTGCACCCCCCTCCGTCTTCTCTTCACCCCACACACCACATCACATGCTGCACATATTTCTTCTGTGAATATTTTGCACACACCTTCCACGTCCCCCATCTGCTCCAGTTCATATTTACCCAATCGTTCCTCCACTTCTCTCTTATATTCTGCCTTTTTCTCATCCTCTTGTAACCTTTCCACTCTCCTTGCAACTACTCCTTCATCTCGTCCTTCCCTTATTCTATTTCTCCATCTTACTTGGATCTTGATTCTGGCCACCACCAAGTAGTGGTCAGAAAATCCACTCCCCCAACCTCTATAAGCTCTTGCATCCATTACACATCTTTGCAACCTTTCATCCACACATATATATAATCAATCACTGCCTTCCTTTCATTCAGTTCACCACCCACCCTTCTCATTACTCACTATGTAGCCTATACCTGTGGATCATTTTGTGCCTGAAGAGGGTATTGGCTATCACCAACCCCCTCCCGGCACAAATGTCCACTAATGAACTGACATTCTCATCTATCTCAGCAAGCACACCTGACTCACCAACTATTCCATCCACCTTCACATTCCCTACTTTACCATTCATATCACCAATCAAAAACACTCTCTCATTCCTTCCAAACTTTTCCATGCACACTTCCACATTTGTCCAGAACTCTTCTCTCACTCTGCTTGGAGGATCTTGCATTGGTGCATACACACACACAATCGCCCACATTTGTATTCCAACTTTCAATCTTACCCACACAATCCTTGAGCCAACTGATCCATACTCTCTTATGTTCTTCTTCCATCTTTTACTCATGACAATACACACTCCTTTTGCTCTCTCATTTCACCTACTCCTGCACATATACCCCATCCATACTCTCATTCTCTCCTCTCCATTTAGTTTCAGTTACTCCACATACATCCACTTTCGTACCCTCAAGCACCTGGACAATCTCACTCTCTTTCACCTCATCATTCGCACCCCTTACATTCCACGTCATGATCCGTACCACGTCCTTTGTCCGGTCCTTGGTCATCAACTTTTGGTCAGTCCTTGTCCAAGGCTTCTTGTTCGTCTTTTTAGTTAGCTGTTTTCCGGGGAGAGGCACTAACCCTCAGGCAACCTTTTTAGTCGCCTCATACGACAAGCAGGGATACTGGGGGAGTATTCTTGAAAAATCCCCTACCCCCAGGGGTAACTACCATTAATAACTACACGATACAGCCTTAAAAACTGAATGGGAATCAAAACACCAGTGAAACTTTACAGAATCACTGAAAATAAATCAAACAAGCCAATGGCTACCGGTATACCCCAGTTTTATGATGCAACTGGTTGGCTAAAGGCCCATCGTTAGGCAGGGTATTGTATATCGCGGTAGATTTAACACGTAAAGTAATGAGATGTGTTTTTCAGCCTTGGGTTTTCCCCCAAGTCTAAAACCCACCCAAATATGCCCATAAACAAGTTTAAAGCCAATCTAAATGGCCTAACAGCTGTAAAAGAAGCTAACCTAAGCCTAACACCTGTAAATAACTCACTAAAGCCAACAAATAAAATTTGAAAATTGTCAAATGTGTGTGCAAAAAATCAAGCTTGGTACACTGTACCCCAAAATGATAATGTTCACCCCACCTACGGCTAAAACACACTAAGTCTAAAAACAGTTTATTAATAAATCAATCTAAAGACACAATTTTAGTCTAAAATATCCTCAAAACAGGTTAAAAAAAAAATAAAAACCCGTCGTCAAACCGGGGCTTGGCTACCGTTAGGCAGGGTATGGTGGTATTCTACCCCCATCGTTCAGCCGGGGTATCGCATCTAGGGGTATCATATATTGAGGTATACCTGTATGTACTATACAAACTCCACAACAAGACTTCTAATAATTTTTACAAACAGTATGTTCCTGATCTTCCACATAAAAAGATAAATATTTGCCACACCTCAACACACACACACACACACACACACATCTACCAATTTGAAAAGTAACAAACAAGATCCATTTATTAAAACTAACCCAGTCTATACAATAGGGTAGTATTTTAACTTTATTCGTCTAAAAATAACCTCCTCTGACCCCTTCCGTATGATGAATTTTTATCTTTTCCTTGTCTATCATTAGATAATTTTCTTCAAATTTATATCCATTATAGTATACCGGTACTTCCATTAATGAAGCAGCCTTATCTATTGTAAGGATATAGGACTTTTGTCCAGACATACTCACTGAATGAGACTTGTAAAATCCACAGGATTCCCCAGTGACCTAGAAAGATCCTATTGTCTGCCTCCAATTACGTCTACAATATAAACTTATCATGTCTACCCTTGAAAATATTTACAGAAGTAGCATTCACAAAATTTTCTTGTAACTTCTTCCAATCATTAATAATTCTATGCACAATTTATTTATTTATATTATGAGTTCTGTTGCACCTTTTGAACAGCTCCTTTGATTAAGTTGCTGGTTTTACACATACTTCTTGAGTCAATGTTTTAAAGTCCTGTCATAATTTTAAATACTTCAGTCTATCTCCTCTTTTCTTCTATCTTCAAGCTATGGTGGGCTTAACCTTACGGTTACCATCAGCCAAATCAACTCAACCCAGCACATTGTACATAATGAACTAATATGACCCACCAAGAAATTATCCAAAACATACAGTATTCATAATATCTCTTACTGCTGGCTGGAATGATACATTCCACATATGTTAACTGCTGATAAAGTACTGTACCATTACAAACCAAACCTTTGAAGAATAAGTGATACTAATACAATAATCTTTCATCACCCAAGCTGAGTGGTAAAAGCTTTATGTTAGTTCTCACTACCGGCTCAGACTCTGAGAAACCGAAACCGACAATTTCTGTAAAGTTACCCAATGCTCAACAAGCTCAGGATCCCCACTAATTTAGGGCCACTGCAAGTAACATTAATAAAAGTTTTGTCGATTGTAATACTTATGACAAAGCAGAAATACAAAGCAACACATGATACAGCGATACAAATGACAAACACACTCTCTGCACTACTCATACTAATTCTGTTAAGTCGACTGCAGTTTACATGTGTAGTATCAGCCTGCCTCGCCCCTCCGTCACTGCAGGTCACCGCAACCCGTCTGTATATTAATGCAACAACTCGCCTTTTAAAAGTATTGCTCCAGTTAAACCCACCTTATGTAAACCGCTAATAATCCCAAGCATTAACACATCAACAGCGCATAAATTTATCAAAACACAACTAATAATAAAAGTCGCGGGCTTGACTGACAGGTGTGTTTACATGAAGGAAACAACTGACACTCAACATGCGTTATAATTTTATTTTATTTAAAAAGTCTAGAAAACTGAGCAGCTCAGTCAGTACACTCAAGATGCAAAAAAAAAAAAAAGTTATGATACATAAAAACTACAGAATAGCCAAGGATCTTGAGGAAAGGGGTTGGGGAGATAAAAGATAATAGTTAACACTTCGGCCTGCTTCTTAAAAAAAAAAAAAAAAAAAAATCAAAGTAAAATACTGTAGCGACTTTATAATTGAAATATCGACATCCAACGACAGCACGACACCCCCAGGAGGCGACAACAGAGGGTTGAACGGAGCGAGCGGGACGTCCTCGCTATATGGGCGCAAGTCGCTAAGAGCCGCGCGCCCCAACTTCCCGGAACCGACCTGGCGCGAACACCTCAGCCCGGGCGCATTACCCTCTCGCCAGCCCGGCCTGTGTCAGGATCAGGGTAGAGCTGAACCTTCTGCACTAAGTAACGCCCGAGAGACGGCCTCGAGCCGCTCACCCTCGGAGACGGCCTCTAACCGCTCCACCTACGAGACGGCCTCTAGCCGCTCACAGCCCGAGACGGCCTTCAGCTGCTCCACCCGGGCTGCCTATTTCCCCTGCAGGACCTGTGATGGCCTCCAGCCTCACACGGGGAAAGAAGGGCACGTCTCCTTTCCTCCTGCAGTAGTCTCAGAGGGCACGACACCAGCGACAGCCTTCAGCTGCGCCCGTAGATGGGAGACGGCCTCTAGCCGTTCTTCGCCTGCACGTCGCCCTTCATACGGGGCTTTGGCGACAGGCTCCAGCTGCACCCTGTCTGCAGCCCCATCGGAGGTCGGGCCCCAGTGATGGCATCCAGCCGTGCTGACAGGGTAGGGATGGCCTCTAGCTGCCCTCCTCCTGTTGCCCAAGGGACCTCGGCAGTAGTCTCAGAGGGCACGACACCAGCGACGGCCTCCAGCCGTACCTGTAGATGGGACACAGCCTCTAGCCGTTCTTCACCTGCACATCGCCCTTCATACGGGGCTTTGGTGACGGGCTCCAGCTGTGCCCTGTCTGCAGCCCCATCAGGAGGTCAGGCCCCGGTGATAGCCTCCAGTCGTGCTGACAGGGTAGGGATGGCCTCTAGCTGCCCTCCTCCTGTTGCCCAAGGGACCTCGGCAATGGTCTCCAGCCGCACCAGGGAGGGATGCTACCAAAGCCCCTCGCCCCCTGTGACTTCACAACTTGAGGGCGACCTCTGCCTTTCCCAATCCACCTGCAGTGGAGCCAAGTGTCCTCATCCCCACCCGGATTGAGGCAACCCCCAGATAGAAGACTCTCAGCTAGTGGACTGGTGGCAAGGTCCTGTATTGTCCCCGGGGATGTTCTCCCCACAACCGGCACAGGAGAAGACCTGTCCCTGGCAGACCCCTGCCCAGGATGACACCACAGCCCCACTCTGACGGCGAGGCACCAGGAAGGGGACTGCAGCTACCGGGACCCCGACGGCATCCCCAGCACCGTGGGTCGAGGCCTCCCCAGCCCCCGGCCCAAGCGACGTTGCTCCCCCATCAGGTGCATACGGAGACGCCTGGAGAGGCTGTTTGGCCCGTGTACCATAGGCCAGACTCAACCCCCAGCCCCCAACACGAGAGGCCCTCCACCACGCACCACTCACAGTCCGTGGAAGGAGACGACTCCCACCCTTGCCCACAAGTAGTGACCCAGTGTGTGTGTGATGAAGTGAACTAAAGTGAAGGACAGTGCCGAGAGAAAAACGGATATCCAGTGCAACAGTGGCTATCCATAACCAACACCCCTCCCCCCCTCTTGTGATTGTGCCAACCTATAGTGATCCTTAACTCCCCTGCCCCCCCCCCATGATCTCATCCACCCTTAGTGAACTCCTAGCACGAGTGTAGAATGGTGAAGCAATAAGTCCCCTCAGGACAAGAAGCCACTAAAGTAATAGACTATGTACTGTGAAATAACTACAGTAGATCTGAACTCTCACTCCTAATAATACGGCACGAGCCGAAGGACTGAACGGTGTCACACCCACTCTCCCTGATATACCTATTGTGTCTATCCCATATCCTGCGAGGTAAGCTCAAGCAGATTCAGCAGCCCAAGAATTGATGTGACATAAATATTGAGATTGTATGTTACTGTACAGAGAATTAGTGAATATACGTGTAGGTTGTTGCCAAGAGTTTTTATGCCCCGTTCCCCTTATGTTTGTGATCAAACCCCGGTCTAGAAAAGAACCCAACTGCAAGCCAGGCGTTTCTAGGATGGGAAGCTGCCCTAAAAACACCTAGCATAACAATAATCCGTATCGAGTTTGGTATCATAAGAGGCCGTGACCATCGATATATCCTTTGATACTTTTATGTTGGGCATGCTGCTGATAGTTGGGTGCTACAATCATGTGCGATCTACCGTGATATTTACAACATAGCGTGCGGTATAGTACGAGGTGCTACCCAAACGTTCCAGTAATTTGAATATTGTAGGAAAATAAGTTACCTTACCTCCTACTTCTCTGTCGCCTCGAAGTAGTCCTCTTGGGCATGTATAGGCCTACAGTGGTCCCAGCGTTTTTTCCACGTGTCCATGCATCCCTGGAAGGCGTCAGGCATGATGGTCTTGAGCACCTCTTGCGATTCTGTCTGGATCTCCTCAATCGAGTCAAATCGACGCCCTTTCAGTCGTAATTTCAGCTTAGGAAACAGGAAAAAGTCGCAGCGGGCAAGGTCAGGTGAATGGGATGGGTGGGGAATGACTACTGTGTTAGTGGAAGCCAGGAACTGCCCCACAACAAATGATGTGTGGGTGGGGACGTTGTTATGATGCAGGACCCAGTCTTTGTTCTTCCACTGTTCTGGACGTTTGTGGCGGATGTTCTCGCTCAGAAACTGCAAAACTTCACAGTAAAATTTTATGCTGACAGACTGACCTGGTGGGACGAATTCCTTGAGAACAATCCCTTGGATATCGAAGAAAATGATCAACATCGACTTGACATTGCTGCGCCATTGGTCCGCCATTGAAAAACCGCCAAACCACCTACACACCACGTTGCAATAGTAAGCGTAGCTCAACAGCACGTCCGCTCACAGACACGGGCGAAGCCACAATGACGCACAAGAGGTGCTGCTGACTCCTCCTAGTGGCAAAAGGCAAAACTGCAACAGGTTGGCTCCCATTGTTCAGATTACTGAAACTTTTAGGTAACCTCTCATACAGGATTGGATAGGATAGATCAGAGTAGGTTAGGATAGGATAGGACAGGGCAGGACAAATCCTAACCTATCCCGTCCTGTTCTATCCAAACCCAACCTAATCTGTCCAATCCTAGCCTAGCCTACCCTAGCCTAACCTAACCTAACCATATTTATCCTATCCTTACCCAACCTTGCTTATCCTGTCCTAACCAAACCTTATTTATCCTATCCTAACCCAACCCATTTTATCCTATCCAGTCCTAACCGCATGCTATAGTGTAAATGTCCTGGTAGCATTCCCTTGTATATTACTGTTATGCTACGTGTTCTAGGGTCGACTTCTCGTCCTAGTTGACTCTGGCCCGGGCTGCCGAGATCTATGCCATTGTCTGAATGTAGGTGGGTCATTGTGTCAAGGGCGGTGTCTGGATCGAGGACTATGTGCCCAGCTTGGGTAAATAGGTGATTGCTGTGCCTGTAGAGCTTAAAGAACACCTGGGGTGGTATCCAGTGCGGGCGCTCCTTATTCTGCCACTGGTGTAGGAGATTGGAGGTGGCGTTGATGGAGTTGATTGGCAGATGGGACAAGGCGTCGGCATTGGTGTGTAGTTTTCCTGGTCTATAGGCGATTTCAAAATCAGATTCCTCGAGGGTCTCTCTCCACCTGATCAGTTGGGCGTTGTGGGTGTGGGACTGTCATAGACATTGTAGGAACTGGTGATCTATGATGACAGTGACTTGAGTGCCAGAGAGATAGGCTCGGAAATGCTCCAATGCCCATGTAATACCCAGGCATTCACGCTTGATGGCGGCGTAATTCTTCTCGGCTTGTTGAGGGTGTGGCTGGCACAGGCAATTATCTGTTCTCGCTCCTCTTGGACCTGGGTAGGACGGCGCCGATCGCCACTAGGGACAAGTCAGTGTACAGGCGAAAAGGCAGTGTAGTCAGGGAATGCGATGACCGGAGCGGTGATGAGTTTGGTTTTGAGGGTGTGGAATGCAGTAACCCGATCGTCAGTCAAAGATGAAAGGCTCGCCCTTTTCAGTCAGGTCGTGGAGGGGTTTTGCAATGTTGGCAAAACCCTTTACAAAGCACCAGTAGTAAGATGTGAACCCGAGAAAAGCGCGCACGTCATGGACGTCTCGTGGTAGGGGGAGGTCTGTGATGGCCTGCAGTTTGTCAGGGTTGGGTGATATGCCTTCCTTTGAGATGATGTGGCCCAAGAAGGAGACAGACCGTTCAGGCAGCACGCATTTTGCTGGTTTAAGTCCCGCCTGGCGGATGCACAGGAAGACTTGCTTGCGGTGCTGGAGGTGGTTGGCCCACGTCTGGTTAAAAATAATTATATCAACTAGGTATGCCACATAGATTTCCCAGGAAAGGCTGCTGAGGACTGACTCCATTAGTTGGGAAAACATGGTGGGGGTGTTGCAGAGTCCGAATGGGAGAACACTGAACTCGTAGTGTTTACCATTACTGGTGGAAAAGGCTGTCTTTCCTTGGTCCTCAGGGTGTATGAGGACTTGCCAATATCCTGACTGTAGGTCTAAGGCAGAGAACCAGGATGACCCAAACAGAGAGTCAAGGGAGTCATCTATCCTGGGTAGTGGGGTGGCGTCCTTGGCGGTCACTTCGTTTAGTCGTCTGCAGTCCACACAGAAACGCATGGTGCCGTCTTTCCGTCTTTCTTTTTAACCAGGATGACTGGTGAGGACCACGGGCTGGTGGATGGGGGAAATGACACCAGCATCAAGAATTTCCTGGACTTGCCGGTCTTCCTCAGCCCATTTTTTTTTTTTTTTTCCACCGTGATCCTTGGCGAATAGGTGGTCCTGTGGCGTGGATCTCATATGTCAGGTACATGATGCAGCCAATGTCTGCTGGTCCTGATGAAAATAGGTCTTGGAAGTCCAGAAGGAGGTGTTGGAGGCTGTCAGCTTGGTGAGGTGAGAGGTGTTCAGGTAGGGGGGATAAGGTGGCAGGGGAAGAGGGGGAGTTTTCACAAGGCTCGGCTTCCTCCATTTCTCCAACCACTAATCCTCTGGAGAGGGTGAGGGGTGTGGTGGAGAGGGTGCGACACTTAATACTCTGAGGTGGGTGGGAGAAAAGTGGATGACAGTAGGCAGAAGGAGAAGGCCCCAGGTAGTAGGCTAGGGCAGAAGACGGAGGTTCCAGTGGGTCTGTTCAGGTGTAGCCAGGCCTCATGCTGCGGGGGGGATGGTCAGGGCAGAAGCGATGGTTGCGGGGAAGGTAGGGTGTGAAGGAGCAGGGGGGGTCGGGGGCAGGGTGGAGGACATGGTGGGAGGGGGATAGGGTGAGGGGGGAATGGGGGTGTGCACAGGCAGAGTGGCTGGGAAGGGGGGTCTGGAGGCTTCTGAAAATGGAGATGACGTTTGTGGCAGTCGATGCTGGTGTGTAGCTTCTGCAGAAGGTCCAGTCCCAAGTAACCATCATAGGCAAGGCAGGTCGAGACAAGATGATGACCTTGTGTTTGGTGGATGTTTTTTGGTGGGTATCAGTGCATAGGGGCCGGGTTTCCCCACATATTGGGAGGGGACCATCCCCTGCATCTACGAGGTGAGCTGACGTGGGGAGAAGCGGGCCAAAAGCCGAGGTGTGGCAGAAGTAGAAATGGGTTTAGAGGCAGGATCTGGCCGCTCCTGTGTCGACCAATAGCCTCGTTTTTACCCCATTCAGTCTCATCTTGTCATAGACTGGGGGGGCAGTATTTCTGTGAGATGGCACCTGCCACTGTGGGGAGGTGTGGGGGCAGTCCTAAAAATCCAGCTTTTGTGGGGTGTCTTCCTCCTCAGGCTCCATTTCCCCTGGGTCAGTGTAGTCGTTGGATGAGGTGTTGTCCTCAGCACCCATGTCGTTTAGTGAGGAGACTTTGCGGTGCCCTTTGATGGTTGTCCTGCACTGGGCAGCCTTTAGCTGCTCACGGATGTCATGGAGAGGGCAGCTGCAGCTACAGGCAGAGAATTCCCAAAGGTTGATAGAGATCATATTCGTATTCTCTCTGGGGTTGCGGCGTCTCTTGGTAGGGTGTGCCCTGGATACGGAGGGTATTGTTGAAGAGCTTGTGTGGGTGGAGGGCATCCGTGGTTTTTGATGTTGCATTGTCCTCTGGGTGGGGAACTTGCTAACTGTGCTAATGTGCTGAGGGGTGAAGCGGGTGGCTAAGAGGTGTTGCAAGAGCTGTATATCCTCGTCGAGGTCTCCTGAAAGGTCGTATATGGTAAAATGCTCCCTTATGATGCTGGGGAGGATCCTGAACAATGTATTAAATATGTGCTGCTGCTTGGGTGGCTGTGTTGGTCTCTGGGTAGGCGGCGGTGACGAGTCGCCTGGTCTGGATGAGAGTGTCATCCAGGTTGCAGTTGTAGGTGCGGGTGTCGAGTTGAGATAGAGCTACAACTTTCCCCAAAGATGGCCTGACTATCTGAGTCACGATTTGGGTAAATTGCGCCCATGTTAACTCCGGGACGATCTTGGAGGCAATACTTGACACTGCCTTGCCCAGGTGTGGCAGGGTAACTTCTATCTTCTCCCCGTTGTGGCCAAAACCTATGTCCAGTAGTGGCTTAACCATGGACAGGTATATATTAATATTGCACTGTTCGAGGTCGAACTTTAGTAATTGCATGTGTGGTTTGGCCGCCATTTTGTGAAACTTCGCTCATGTTTCTCCTTGTACTCTGACTGGATCAAGAACCACCGCTACCCACTAGTGTTATGCTATGTGTTCTAGGGTCGACTTCTCGTCCTCAGAACACTAACTACTGAGCTGGGGTTCTTTTTCGGGACCGGGTCTAGAATACACAACAAGAGGAACAGGGCATAAAAACTCCAATCAGTATTACCTTAATTACACAGTGAACAGATTACAATATTATTATTATACACTGGTCAGGTTAGGGGACACTATAGGACTAGTTGACTCTGGACCGGGCTGCTGTGGTCTTGGGCTGAATACATGTGTCACCTGGGTGTGGGAGGGAGCTCATCAGGTGTACCCTCCCACAGGAGGCACGGGACCACTGCCGAGAGGTGGGTCGTCTGGAGTGGGCTACTGGTCGGTGTGGAGGGAGGCCCTTCCCTAGTGGGACCTTGGTAGAGAAGGCTGCCCTCTGGACTGGGGCCGAACAGGGTGAGCAGGCGGGCTTGCCTCCGCCTACTCCTGGAGGAGGACTGCCTGCTGGTGGGGCTCAGGAGGTCACACCCCAGAGTCCTGGGGGTGCACCTGGGAGTCTAGGGGCTGCAGTCTCTCCTGGGTTGAGTCGCCATCAGGAACTACCTGTGGTGTCCCTTCCCGTGGAGTCCAACAGCGGGGGGCATTGCCCGGGTACTGGCTGCAGGGCACTGACTCCCAGGCTCATGACAGGACTTTGCCAGAGCTTCTCCAGCTGCAACTCCCTCAGGGAACTGCACCTGTGGGGAGAGAGAGAAGGGTGTCCTGCTCAGCCTCTGGGTGGGTGGTGAAGCGAGCAAAGGACTTCCTCAGTAGGGGTAGTCACAAGGGCAGTGGATGAGGGACGTATGGTGGCAGTTCCTCCTTCACGATGCAGACAGTGGCCATCATCGCAGTTCCACTTGCTCCTGAGACAGCAGGCAAAGGGCATATGATGGCCGTCCTTTCCTTCTCGGTGTGGACAGTGGCCGTCATCGCGGTCCTGCTGCCTGAGGAGGTAGCAGACGAAGGGTGTACGGTGGCCATCTCTTACTTCCAGGTGCAGACAGTGGCCGTCACCGCAGTTCTGCCCTTCTCTGGGGCCACAGCCGGGAGACGTACAGTGGCCGTTCTCCCCTTCCCAATGCAGATGGTGGCCGTCACCGCAGTGCTGTTCCCAGGAGTGGCTCCAGGCAAAGAGCATGCGGTGGCCATCCCTTCCTTCCTGGTTCGGACAGTGGCTGTCACCACGGTCCAGCAGAGAGTAGCACCACAAGAGCATATGGTGGCCGTCTCTTCCTTCCCATTGCGGACAGTGGCCATCGTCGCAGTGCTGCCTGGGATTGTATAGATACAAGTCCCACTCTGATCCTGGCGAGGGCTGGCCTGGTTGTAGAGTAGTCTGCTGGGGCAGCGTTCCTGTTCTTGGTCTTGTTGAGGGGAAGGGGGGCGCAAGGTTGTGGGGGATATAGGCCCATTTCGCCTGGGCTTTATGCCACCCTATGCGCCTCCCTATGGTCTCCCCCTGGGGTGGGTGTTGCGACACCCGGTCTGCGGCTCCTCCATGGGGTGGGTATTCCGACATCCCTACCGGGATCTCCCATTGGGATGGGTATTTCAATTACGATTCAGCACCACCACCGGGAACGTCAGCCAGGACCGACTCTCGCCCCGTCGTTTCAAAACTAACCATAGTGTTACGTCCCCATTCCACACTGCCACAGGCTTCAACAGCAGTAGCATTAGTACAGTACAGGAAGGACGTTGCCTAGTGAGTTGTTCTTCCTGGAGGCAGCCTCCCAGTGTACAGTACACAGGATCGGCTCAGGCGTGGTAAACATTGACTTCTTAAGTTCGCTGTATTTATCTTCCAAATAATTACACTTCATGCTTTCTGACTTCACTATTTTCACAAGCACCGAAGATACACAAACTGCAATAACACTTCTCTGTTTGTCAACAACACTTCATTATTTTCACAAGGACCAAAAATATATGAACTACACTGTAATGCTGTGTTTTTAAGACGACTTCTCGTCGTAAAAACACGAGCACTGGACGGGGTCCTTTGGCTAGACCGGATGTAATGCACTAACAAAGGAACAGGGCATAAAAAGAGACAGTACACCGAATCACATCTATTGCTTAAATTCTATCCCTTACAGCGCTACATACACAACATTTGGTACACAATTACACAGAGATACAACAATACACTTATAATTGGATCCAATCTACTTTTGCACAGGGCACAGGGCAGTCAGGGATATGGGTTACTGTTATTGAGGAGAGATATCACTTCACTGCGATGGTCAATCGAGAACACTGGTCGTGCCACTGGTGGATAATAATAAACGGGGGAGTCTCACTTATATTCACTGTGATCGGGAGTCTGTGGGGGATATGATACTATAATAAAGGTAGGGTGCGTGTGGCGACATCCGACACCGTCACCTAGTCGCAGGGAGGCACTTCATTAGCCTTTCGGCTCGTTCACACACCTACCTTCGACTCCACAGAAAACTCCCCGCTTCCTTTCTGAGAGGGGGAACTGAGCTGTTTAATGTTCAAGCACGACTTACTCCGATATCACTGTTTAACATAACTTTTATTTGTCACTGCCACTGTGCATTGGATCACTGTCACTGTATTAGGGGTCACTGTCACTATCACTGTTCTACCCGTGTTTCCTGGGTAGTTGGGTCACTAGTACTTACTGTCCAGGGAGGTTCCCTTGTTTAGGGCCTTGACCTGAGGGGCGGCTCCTTCCTAGGGCCGCACTGGTGGGGTGCAGGGAGGCCTCGTAGTCTGGGGGCCTCGACCTGATCGGGGGCCCTCGGGACTAGGACCGAACAGGCGAAGGATTCGGGCCTGCTTCTTCTTCTGCTGGGGCGTGAGAGAGCCTAGGTCGCCGTCGTCGGGGAACGTGGTGGAAGGCCTGGGTGTCCGGGGTCTGCAGGTGCTCAGGGGGAGAGGCGCCGTCAGGGCTGGGCTGCGACTCCTGTAGGGCTCCAACAGTGCTAAGGAGCGTCCGGGTGTGGGCGGTAACTCCGCAATCGGGCCTTGCCACCACTCTAACGCCTCCGCTTGGCCAAGAAGCCTGGATGGCGACGAAGGGCTCCCCGGAGGGAAAGAGGCTTGAGGGAGACTCACGCTCTTCGTGGTTCCCTGAGTGTGTTCATTGGGCTGAGGTGGAGCTCCACTTCCCCTAGTATGGACTTTGGCTGGCGCCGTGAACTTGTCTGGCGTGCGAGGGACACCAGTAGGGTGATCGGGGTCGCCCTTTCGCCGAGGCAAGCGGCCGTCAGCGTGGTGTTCCTCCCGCAGTAGGGAACAAGCCGGAGTGAGGGGCACGAGGGCCGCACTCTCTCCAATACGGACAGAACCTACCGTCAGGGAATTCTCCACCCTGGTACGTGCCCCAGTCGTAACTGAGTGTCTGCCCGTACGGGAATCGACTAACGGAGAAACGGGATCACCCGTCTGCTCCGGCGAGAGGCCGGCCCCGAGTCGCCGCTTCCGTAATTGGGTAGCGCTACACGTACGGTAGCAGGGCCTCTCTACCCTGGACCGTATTCTGGCCGTAGCCAAAGTACAACTGGAGAGGGATGCGCACAGGCAACTCTCTCTCTCCTCAGCGTGTTAAGGCCGGAGCCTGGGGTCACCTTCCCCTTTACACACTTTGTCAGGCCGTAGCCTGTGTCTATTTCTCTTTTAAGGCCATAGCCTTGGGCCTCTTCCTGCCCTTGGGCCTCTTCCTGCCCTAGAGGGTGTAGCAAGACCGTCAAGACGGTGCTACTTGGGACTGACCTCTTTTCAGTCCCACCCCTGGTCTGACGGTCACTACCCCGCCCGCATAGTAGTTCAGGTTGTCTGAACGCCTGGGGTTGGGGCACTTGCGAGGAATAGGGGCTCAGGGCCGGGATGTCCCGATGGCCCTCTTGCCCGAGGTCGCTAGCCTCACCTGTGTTTCCTCCTGGGGTGGTGGTGGGGTGGCGGCTCGGCGGTGATGTGGGGGGTGGTGAGGTGGGAGGTCCTGTGGCGGTCTCGGCGGGCATTTTATACACTGCACTGAAATACACTAAAACTGAACTGAAAACCGACTGAAACTGCTCTAGTCTCTTCCCCTTCCTTATATAAGCTTGCACTGTTATAGAATGATCTATATACATTCTAGGAGACACAACAGTTGCCAACTCGGAGATATCCAAAATATCCAGAGTTTTCTTACACTGCATAACACTCTAAATTATTCGGCATACAACTTAAATTACATAATTTAACAATCACATAAATAAAACGTTATAAAGAAAAAGAGCACAGAAATTAACGTACAACTTACAAAGTAACTACGCTCACAAACGGCAGGCTACCTGGCAACTCTGATTCGTAACTACAGTGCGAGGAACATCAGGAAACAGTGAGAAACTTCCAGACTACCTAACTACCAAATCCCGCTTCTTAACACTACCCTCTCCCTAGTTCTTTGTCTTCCCTACAAAACTACGCAATGTATACAATCATAATTAATCCTTAATCAAAATTAATCATTTAATTATACATGAAATACCCACCCCAATGGGAGACCACGGAAGGGGTGGCGCAATATCCATCCCATGGAGGAGCCGCGGACTGGATGTTGCAACACCCACCCCAGGGGGAGACAACAGGGAGGCGCGTAGGGTGCATGGAAGGCCCACTCAAAACGGGCCTATGTCCCCTACTACCTTGCGCCCCTCTTCCCCTCAACAGAGCCAGAAGCAGGAATGCCGCCCCAGCAGACTATTCTCCAGCCACGCCAGCACTCATCAGGATCGTGGTGGGACTTGTAGAGATACAGTCCCAGGCAGCACCGTGACGACAACCACTGTCCGCATCAGAGAAGAGACGGGCACTGTCTCCTCAGATGCTACCCCCTGCAGGACTGCGGTGATGGCCACTGTCCGCACTGGGGAATGAAAGGTCACGGTACACCCTTCACCTGCAGCCACTCCTGGGAACAGCACCGCAGTGATGGCCACCATCTGCACCGGAGGGAGATCGGCCACTGTACATCTCCCTGCTATGACCCCAGACAAGGGCAGAACCGTGGCAATGGCCACCGTCCGTGTCAGGGAAGAATTGGCCAGTGTCTGTCCTTCATCTGCGACCTCCTCAGGCAGCAGGACTGTGGTGACAGCCACCGTCTGCACCAGGGAAGGGACGGCTACCGTACGTCCTTCACCTGCTGTCTCAGGGGCACATGGAACCGCGACGACGGCCACCGTCCGCGTCGGGGAGGGATCAGTCACAGTACATCCCTCGTCCACTGCCCTTGTGACTACCCCCACAGAGGACGTCCCTTGCTTGCCTCACCACCCACCCAGAGGCCGAGCAGGATACCTCTCTCTCTCTCTCTCTCTCCCCACAGGAGCAATTCCCAGGCAGAGTTGCAATTAGAGGGGATCTGGTGGGGCCCTGTAATGACTCTGGGAGTCCGTGCTCTGTAGCCAGCTCGCCTGCAATGCCCCATGCTGTTGGACTCCACAGGGAAGGGACACCACAGCCAGCTCCTGAAGGCAACTCGACCCGAGCGAGATTGCAGTCCCTAGGCTCCCAGGGGTGCCCCCAGGACTCCAGGGCGTGACCTCCCCAGCCCCACCAGCAAGCAGTCCTCCTCCAGGAGTGGGCATAGGCAAGCCCACCTGCTTGCCCTGTTGGGCCACATCCCAGAGAGCCACCCTCTCCACCTAGGCCCCACTAGGGAAGGGCCTCCCTCCACCCCGCCCAGCAGCCCACTCCTGATGCCCCAGCCCCTGGCAGTGGTCCCGTGCCTCGTGTGGGAGGGCACACATGACGAGATTCCTCCCACACCCGGACGACACCTGTGAGCAGCCCAAGACCACAGCAGCCCGAAACAGAGTCCACTTGTCCTATTGTGCCCCTTACCAGTTCAGTGTGTAATATTAATATTGTATTCTGTCTTGAATTGTAACTAAGTTAATATACGTGTAAGGTTGGTATTTATGCCCTGTTCCTCTTGTTCTACACTCTAGATCCAGTCTCGAAGGGAACCCCAGCTCAGTCGCTCGTGTTCCGAGGACAAGAAGTTGACCCTTGAACACATAGCATAACACTGGTGGGTAGTGGTGGTTCTTGATCCTGTCAGAGGGCAACGAGGAACATAAGGGAAAGTTTAGCAAAATGGCGGCCAAACCACACGTGCAGTTACCAAAGTTCGACCCCGAACAATACGATATTAATGCATACCTGTCCATGGTTAAGCCACTATTGGACATAGGATTCAATCATGACAGGGAAAAGGTAGCAATTACCCTGCCGCACCTGGGCAAGACAGTGTCAAGTATTGCCACCAAGATCGTCCCAGAGCTAACATGGGCACAATTTACTAAAATTGTGACTCAGGCAGTCACGCCATCCTTGGGGAAAGTCATAGCTCTGTCACAGCTCGATGCCCTTACCTACAACGGCAACCGGACGACACACTCATCCAGGCCAGGGGACTCATCACCGCCTCTTACCCGGAGACTGATGCAGCTGCCTGGGAACAGCACATATTTAATACATTATTGTCTTGAGGATCCTCCCCAGCACCATAAAGGAACACTTTATGATATATGACCCAATGGGAAACTTCAACAAAGACGTCCAGCTCGTGCGGTGCCTCTTAGCCGCCCGCTTCACCCCCCAACACATTGGCACAATCAGTAAGTTCCCCACTCAGAGGACAATGCCACACCACAAATCTCAGATGCTCCCCACTCACGCACCCCCTTCAGCAACACCCACCATACCCAGGGTGCACCCTACCATGAGGCACCCCAACCCCAAGGAGAATATGAATCTTATCTCCATCAACCCGTGGGAATTCTCTCCCTGCAAGTGTAGTTGCTCTCTCCATGACATCCGCGAGCAACTAAAGGCTGCTTAGCGCAGAACAACCGTCCAAGGGTGCCGCAAAGTCTCCTCACTAGACAACGAGGGCACCAAGGACGACACCTCATCCACCGACTACACCCACTCTGGGAAAGTGGAGCCCAAAGAGGAATACGCCCCACAACAGCTGGATTTTTAGGACTGCCCCCATGCCTCCCCATGGTGGCGGGGGCCATCTCACAGAAATAACGCCCCCCGGTCTATGACAAGATGGGACTGAATGGGGTAAAAGCAAGGCTACTAGTCAACATGCAAGCGGCCAGAACCTGCCCCTACAGCCATTTCTACTCACGCCACATCTCGGCTCTCGGCCCGCTTCTCCCCACCTCAGCTCACCTCGTAGATGCGGGAGATGGCCCCCTGCCAATATGTGGGGAAACCTGGGCCCTACGTGCTGATACCCACCAACAAGTATCCACCCAATACAAGTTCATCATTGTCGACTCGACCTGCCGTGCCTATAATGGCTACTTGGGGCTGGACCTCCTGCAGAAGTTACACATCAGCATCGACTGTCACAAACGATATTTCCATTTCCAGAAGCCTCCAGCCCCCCCCTCCAAGCCTTTCTTCATGTGCACACCCCCACCCTCCCCCTCACCCTACTCCCCCACCATGTCCTCCTCCCTGCCCCCGACCTCCCGTGCCCCTCTCGCTCCTCCACACCCCACCTTCCCTGGAACCATCTCTTCCACCCTAACCATCCCTCCCCAGCACAAGGCCTGGCTACACCTGAACAGACCCATCGGAACCTCTATCCTGTTCTCCCCTAGCCTACCACCTGGGCCCTCTCCTCTTGCCTACTGTCTCCCACCTTGCTTCCCCCCCCACCTAGGAGCAGTACGCGTCACCAACTCTCCAGCACCCCCTTCACCCTCCCCAGAGGATTAGTGGTCGGAGAAATGGAGGAGGCCGAGCCTTGTGCAACCCCCCCTCCCCTGCCACCTACCCACCCTACCACCCCTACCTGAACACCTCTCACCCCACCTGGCTGACAGCCTCCAAAGCCTCCTCCCAGATTTCCAAGACCTATTTTTGTCAGGAACAGCAGACATCTGCCGCACCACGTACCTGACACATAAGATCCACACCACAGGACCACCTATTCGCCAACCATCACAGCAGAAAACCCCCAAACAACGGGCTGAGGAAGACCGGCAGGTCCAGGAAATGCTGTATGCCGGCGTCGTCTCTCCATCAGCCAGCCCGTGGTCATCTCCAGTCATCCTGGGCAAAAAGAAAAATGGCACCATGCACTTCTGTGTGGACTATCGACGACTAAATGACGTGACCACCAAGGATGCCATCCCTCTACCCTGCACAGACGACTCCCTGACTCCTTATATGGGGCGTCCTGGTTTTCCACCCTAGACCTACAGTCAGGATATTGGCAAGTCCACGTACACCCAGAGTACAGAGGTAAAACAGCCTTCTCGACCAGTAAAGGGAAATACTGAGTTCAATGTCCTCCCATTTGGACTCTGCAACGCTCCCGCCACGTTTTCCCAATTAATGGAGTCAGTCCTCAGGGGCCTCACCTGGGAAATCTGTCTGACATACCTGGATGATGTAATCATTTTCAGTCAGACATGGGCCAACCACCTCTAGTGCCTCAAGCAAGTATTCCTGCGCATCCGCCAGGCAGGACTTAAACCATCAAAGTGCGTCCTGGCTAAACGGTCCATCTCCTTCCTGGGCCACTTCATCTCGAAGGAAGGCATATCACCTGACCCTGACAAACTGCAGGCTATCGCAGATGTTCCCCTACCACGAGACGTCCACGAAGTGCACGCCTTTCTCGGGCTCACCTCTTACTACTGGCACTTTGTAAAGGGATTCGCCAACATCGCAAGACCCCTCTGCAATACATCTAAAAAAAGCAAGCCCTTCATCTGGACCGATGATAAAGTCACAGCATTCTACACTCTCAAAACCAAACTCACCACCGCTCCGGTCGTCGCATTCCCCAACTACACCCTGCCCTTTCACCTATACACTGACGTGTCCCTAGTGGCAATCGGTGTCCGTCCTAGTCCAGGTCCAAGAAGGATGAGAGCACATAATCGCCTGCGTCAGCTGCACCCTCAACCAAGTCGAGAAAAACTATGCCACCACCAAATGTGAATGCTTAGGAATTATATGGGCTTTGGAACACTTTCGAGCTTACCTCTCCGGCACTCACGTCACCATCATAACAGACCACCGGTCCCTGCAATGGCTACGCCAGTCCCACACCCACAATGCCCAACTGATCAGGTGGAGGGAAACTCTCAAGGAGTTTGATTTTAATATCTCCTATCGACCCAGCAAACTACACACCAACCTGATGCCTTGTCCCCCCTGCCAATCAACTCCATCAGCACCTCCTTCAGCCTAATCAGTGGCAGAACCGAGATCACCCCCACTGGATACCACCCCAGGTATTCTCTAAGCTCCACAGGTCTGACAATCACCTGTTCACCTGGGCCGGACACTTAGTCCTCGATCCAGATACCGCCCTCGACACAGTAACCCACCTACTTTCAGACAACGGCATCCATCTCAGCACAGAAAAACTCCTACAAGTATTTAATGATATTTATTGGACTCCCGGCCCCTCTAACCTGGCCAAACAAGTCATCCAGGCCTGCCGGGCCTTCGCACTAGGCAAAGACATGACCCGAACACCTGGCCCATCAGGAAAGATCACTGCCTACAAACCATGGCAACTAGTGTCCGTTGACGTAGTCAGCCCCCTACCACCCAAAGCTGGATACAAGTACATCATTACCTTTGTGGACACTTACTCAAAATTCCTCATCGCCTGCCCAGCCAAGGAACATCACGCCGTGGCCGTGGCTGACTCACTCGTCCGCCACGTCTTCCCGTACTTCAGCATCCCCCATGCCCTTCACTCAGACAATGCCCCAGAATTTATGGGCAAGATCTGGAAAAAACTCGCCACCATTTTCGGCTACCAGATCTCCCACTCCTCTCCCTACTGACCCTAAGGGAATGGAATATGTGAGAGAAGCCACCACACCCTTCTCATCCAGGTGCGGGCCCAAATACTGGAAACAAAGAGTGAAGACTGGCCAGTGCATGTGAAAATTATACAGTAGGAGATGAACACTTGCCACCGAGAAGACAGAATCACCCTCCACGAATGGGTGTTTGGAGAAACCCCCCTCCTCCTACACCTACGACACCATTACCAGCACCCCTCCACGTCTCCCACATCCAACCCTCTTCACCACCTCAAGAGCCGACTGCACCACTTACAAAAACACCATGACTTACAACCCGACATCACCCCATCGAAATCCTACAAGCCAGGAGACTTGGTAGTAGTAGCTCAACTACCGATCCCAGACAAGATCTCACCACGGTTTGAGGGACCCTACAGTGTCATCAACGTCCCCAACCCCTATCAAACTACCATTCAGTATCACAACACCCACCGCACGTATTGCAACCGCCACGTGCGACTATTTCGCCCCCCCAGTAGACACCGCCCAACTACGCCGCACCCACTTCACCACCCACCACATCACCCCACCTCCAACCGCCACCCCAGATCACTCATCTGACTCATACGCCTGCTATTTCACGCCCTCCTCCTCCTCCTTACCCTCACCTACTCCCCACTTCCACGGCCACCTCCCCTACCCTACCATCCACCTGCTCCATACCATCCCTATGGGCCCACGATGCATCCACGGCAACCTCACCTGACACCTCGCCCCCCCACCACCTCCACAGGACACAAGCCACCCAGCCAGGAGACCCCCCACCCACACCTAGTCACACCACCACGTCTCCAACACCACACACCACCCGCCGTCACCCCTACACCCACACAGTTCTCTTCCACACACACACCCCACTCCACAACGACGATCCACGCCAGCCCACACGCCAGCCCCTCATCCACCATCACCGCCATAATTCCACGTACTCCACCACCAAGACAGTCAACAACCCACCCACGCCTGGCCACCGCACCACGTGGCCTCATCACCTCACCACCCACATCTCTCCTCACCACCACTACAACCAGATCCGGATGCCTCTTCCGCCCACCAGCCCGGTACGCAGCCACACCCTCACCCACACCCCCAACATCACCACAAGCACCCTCACCCACCCCCACCACACCCAACACAATCCCCATAACACTAAGAATACATCTGATGCAATGGAAACTTCCACCGACCCAATCCTCCAGGGAGAGGATTTGCACCAGCCCTCGGAACTCCCAAAAAACCGAAGTCACCTCACCTGTCGCCAGCATTCAGCCAGAAGACATCAGCCACTCACCACCACCAGAGATGAAAATACGCCACGTGACCTGGTCCCCTGCCCAGGGGAAACACTAGCGTATCCGAGGGACACCTCACCTCCTCTGCCTCCTGAAGGCACTGCAGACCTCCATCCTCCATGTAACCCATGCCCCGCACCAGGAACCAAACCCACCAACACACCACTGGACCACTCTCCTCTGCCACCTCACACCCACCCACTGGACCACCACCTTGGACACCTCCAGCCACGGAGACGTGACTTTTTCCCCACCGACGGTGTTGAAATACCCACCCCAACGGGAGGTCATGGAAGGGGTGGCGCAATACCCATCCCATGGAGGAACCACAGACCGGATGTCACAACACCCACCCCACGGGGAGACCACAGGGAGGTGCATAGGGCGCGCAGAAGGCCCACTCAAGACCGGATTATGTCCCTTACTACTTTGCACTCCTCTTCCCCTCAACAGAGCCAGAAGCAGGAACGCCACCCTGGCAGACTACTCTCCAGCCACGCCAGCACTCGCCAGGATCGGGGTGGGACTTGTAGAGATACAGTCCCAGGCAGCACCGCGACGACATCCACCGTCCGTGTCAGGGAAGAGACAGCCACCGTATGCTCTTCAGCTGCTACCCCCTGCAGAACCGCAGTGACAGCCACCGTCCGCACCGGAGAAGGTGCAGCCACCGTACTCCCTTCACCTGCAGCCACTCCTGGGAACAGCACTGTGGTGATGGCCACCATCCGCAATGGGGGGAGATTGGCCACTGTACATCTCCCTGCTGTGACGCCAGAGAAGGGCAGAACCATGGCGACGGCCACCGTCTGTGCCAGGGAGGGATCGGCCACCGTCCGTCCTTCATCTGCCACCTCCTCAGGCAGCAGGACCGTGGTGATGGCCACCGTCCGCACCGGGGAAGGGACGGCTACCGTACGCCCTTCACCTGCTGTCTCAGGGGCACATGGAACTGTGACAACGGCCACTGTACACGTCGGTGAGGGATCAGTCACAGTACGTCCCTTGTCCACTGCCCTTGTGACTACCCCCACAGAGGACGTCCCTTGCTTGCCTCACCACCCACCCAGAGGCCAAGCAGGACACCTCTCTTTCTCTCCCCACAGAAGCAATTCCCAGGCGGAGTTGCAACTGGAGATCTGGCGAGGCCCTGTAGTGAGTCTGGGAGTCTGTGCCCTGCAGCCAGCACCCCAACGATGCCCCATGTTGTTGGACTCCACAGGGAAGGGACACCGCAGGCAGCTCCTGGAGGCGACTTGACCTGAGTGAGACCGCAGCCCCTAGGACTCTGGGGCGTGACCTCCCCAGCCCCACCGGCAAGCAGTCTTCCTCCAGGAGTGGGCATAGGCAAGCCCGCCTGTTTACCCTGTTCGGCCTCAGTTCCGAGGGTCGCCCTCTCTACCGAGGCCCCACTAGAGAAGGGCCTCCCTCCACTCTACCCAGCAGCCCACTCCGGACGCCCCAGCCCCTGGCAATGGTGTCTTGTGCCTCGTGTAAGAGGGCACACCTGATGAGATTCCTCCCACACCCGGACAACACCTGTGAGCAGCCCAAGACCACAGCAGCCAAAAACAGAGTCCACCTGTCTTATTGTGCTCTTTACCTGTTCAGTGTGTAATATTAATATTGTACTCTGTCTTGATTTGTAACTAAGGTAATATATGTGTTTGGTTGACCTGAGTTTTTATGCCCTGTTCCTCTTGTTCTGCACTCTAGACCCGGTCTCGAAGGGAACCCCAGCTCAGTAGCTCGTGTTCAGAGGGCAGGAAGTTGACCCTTGAACACGTAGCATAACACAGGTCAAGGTCTGTGTGTCTGTTACCACGATAACTTCGCAATCGCTCAAGGTATCATCACAAAATTTAACAGTTGTGTATTAGAGATGAAAATCTCCTACGAGTTTGAATTTGGTGAAAGTAGGTCAAGGTGAAGGTCATGTTCTGAGCCGCACTAAATATGTATCGGCTCATGGCTGGTGTGATTCCCCTCTTAGGGGGGGCCGCTAGTCTTTTCTGTTTTTTCTTAAAGGGAACAATTTGCTGGCTCCTGACCTTTGTTTCCTTCTTCCCTGCCTATAAAAAAAAACTTTCTCCTCCAATTCGACCTTAGACAATTCCGGTGCTGTTCTTCCATCACTTCCCTCCTTTGGCTTCCTCGTGACGAACATTGAATTTTCTTCAACTGATGTAGTCTTTGCCCTCATTACTAACAAGGCATTTGGGCCTGATGGGGTCCCTCTGTTGTCCTCAAGAATTGTGCTTCTGTGCTGACGCCCTGCCTAGATAAACTCTTTCACCTTTGTCCACATCTACCTTTCCTTCTTGCTGGAAGTTTGCTTTCATTCAGCCTGTCCCAAAGAAGGGTGACCATTCCCAGCCCTCTATCGCCCAACTGATTTAACACCCTATATTTTAAAAGTTTTTAAACTATTCTTAACAGAAAAAAAAATCAAAGCACCCTTCCTATCAATACTTTTTTTATCTTCAGTTTGAGTTCCAACAAGGACACTCCATTAGTGATCTCATCTTCCTTCAGACTCCTGGGCATCCTCTTTATTGGACTTTGGTGAAAGCTTTGACACTGTACTTGACATCTCAAAAGCTTTTGATTGAGTCTGGCATAAATCTTTAATTTTCCAACTGCCCTCATATGATTTCTATCCTTCTATATGTGCCTTCATATATAGCTTCCTTTCTGGTCGTTCTATAGCTGCTATTTTAGACGGTCATTGTTATGCAGCGTATTCTGGGCCCGACTCCTAGGGTTCAGATACGGTGCGGGACTTTGGTTCTTTGTTCTGGACCGGGCCAGAGTATGCAGACAAGGAGGTGAGGCTCAAACATAAACTGATCAAATGCACACGTGTATTAAGCAAGGAACAAAGTACAAAAATCACAGACAACGAGATACACAACAGTGCATGACCAATCCTACACAGTAAAAATATACTAAACAATACAGAGCAATATGGGTCACATATTAACTATCACCACGATACAATACACTTACAGTACACTGGATGTCTCGTAGGGGTGAGGGCACAACAGGACCTTTAACACAGTCTATCTCAGTATGAAAACATACGCGTGACATGAACGGGGATATTACCCCACTTCACAGTACACTCGCGTGACATGGACGCAACGTTATATCATTCGTAATACACTCGCGTCTTGCGTGACATAGACGGGCTATATGCTGCCTTATACTACACTCGTGTGACATGATTGTGAGGGTATATCACTTGTAATACACTCGCGTGACATGATTGTCAGGGTATATCACTTGTAATACACTCGCGTGACATGACTGTGAGGGTATATCACTTGTAATACACTCGCGTGACATGGACAGGAGGTGGCACTATTTTATAGTATTCTTGCGTGACATGAACACACCAGAATATTTCTCTCAGTACGTTCATATGACAAACGAGTTATCACCAAGGGATACAGTATATTGCACACAACAGCCTACGGGGTAGGGACACAACGTTTGTACGTTTGCTGAGTTAACTCTGTATTGCACGGGGGGGGGGGGAACACACGTGAGACGGTCGGGATTGGCTTTACTGTACCAATGATAGCACTCAACATAGACTCTTCCCTGGGTTCTCGATTTATTATATGCTGGGGCCGGGATATCACTTAGGGTAGCGGGGGGACATCACTTTCCACAGGGGCGTATACTAACACAAAGGGGGGGGAAGGGGGGGAACACTGACAGGGAGCATAGACACGTTCAGAGCACTACTACTCACAGGTACAGGCGGTGAGTGGCACTAGGGCGTACCTGGACCCAGTACACTGGCAGCCCCAGGTGGTGGCCAGGAGTAGAGGACAGGCCGTCAGGAGTGAGTTCCTGATGGGAGTCACTATCGGGGTCGCCTGGAGTACGGCTGGAGCTGAAGGGCAGCCCTTTCCTGGTGGGGGCCCTGGGAGAGTGGTGGCCCTCGGGACTAGGGCCAAACAGGGCCAGGAGGTGCACGGCACAGCGCCTGCCCTTAGTCGTGGTGTGCGTCCTAGGGGCGAACCTGACCTGGTCCGGGCCTAGGGTCGGCCGTGGGACTATAGTCGCCTCCCTGGAGCTGCAGTCTCGGCCAGGGGAGGCGGCCGTCAGGGCACGACTGCAGCCACCTGCACTGGGGAAAGTCCGGCAGCTGCAGTGGATGCCATGGGCGGCACACTGGCGGCTGAGACTGTGGTCTTGCCTAGGGAAGAAGGCCGTCAGGGGTGGTCTGCGGCTGCTCACTCTGGGGGAGTCCGTCAGAGGCTGTAAGCGACGAGAGTGGTGGTGCAGCGACAAGATGTCTGGCCACGGAGCGGTCTTGCCCTATCTGGTCTCTGGCGGGGTACCTGTGAGGGAGCAATCCCCACGCTCCGTGCAGGAGGGGAGGGGAGAGGCGCACCTTGCTCTGCCACAGGAAGGGTGGGCTAAGCAGGAGGCAATGCCCTTGAAGGGTCATGGAGGGGGAACGACCAGTGGTCTGTTCCCCTACTAGGCAGGCCTGACGGTCCCTGCCAGAGCTCTGTGCCGGAGCGTGAGAGGGAGGTCATGAGGACGCCCCTTCGGTCAAGCAGATCTGGTGGATACTGCCTAGGCTCCCGCCCAGGGTAGCAGCTGAAGGAGATCCTGTGGATACTCCTTTAGGCAACCGTTCATCCTGGGGACGACCGGAGGAGGAGGCCCATAGGGTCTCCTGGCAGGCGCTGCAAGGCATGGGGACACTGCCCTCCCGCCATCGAGGAATGGTGCAGCCGGGGAACGACCAGTGGTCTGCCCCCCCTGGTGGGAGATCCGGCGGATGCTGCCACTGGGCCCTCCACCCTCCTTGGGAGTACCAGCAAAGGTCGTCTGGGAAACGTGCCAACGTGCTGGCTCCCGGAGGTGGGTGGCAGGAGGAGGAGAACCAACACTACTGTGCCGCTGCTCCCCTGGGGTAAAGTAGTACGTAAGGCTCCAGTGGAGTCCCCTCCTCTTTTAGAGGCAGATCCGGTGGTTACTGCATCTGAGGGCCTACTTGGGACTTGGCTGTTGCAAGTCCTATCCCGATTCTGGCGAGTGCTTGCTCCGTTGGAGCGTAACACACTCATACTGAATACTGCCTGGTGGTCCGGCTGCGCGGAAGAGGAGCGTCGGGTCACGGGGATGTATGTCGTTTCTGCTCAGAGCACGGAAATACCTCCCCACTGTCTCCTTCTCGGGTGGGGTTTACCTCCCTATGCCCTCCTCCTGGAGTGGTGGTGTTGGGCTCGCTCCGCCGAGCGTATATTTCAGTCATCATTTTTCTCCCAGAGATATCAAGTGTTGTTCCTCAGGGTTCTGTCCTATCACCAACTCTTCATTCTTTTCATCAATGACCTAAGCTGTACATACATCTAATCCTATCCACTCATAAGCTGATGACTCCACCCTTTACCTTTCTATTTGCTTCTTGCGGCGTCCATCTCAGCAGATGCTTTAACAAACCAATGGTTATGTGGAGAGAACGGATAGCAACAGAGTGGTGAAAAAGGTATATCTGAGCAAATTTGAAGGAGGAAGGAGGCGGGGCAGGCCAAGCAGAAGGTGGAAGGATATGGTGGATGAGAGTGTAAGGAAGACAGGTATGGAAGTTGGTAAGGCTAGGGGACTGACAAGTGATCAAGCTGGCTGGATGAATGTTGTGAGAAGAAGTGCATGATCAGAGGTTTGGTACTCCTTTTTAATCTGACTGCATCTGGAGTGACTTTACTGGATACGTTAGGTGAAGCTACAGCACGCGGTGAATGTTTTTGGCGTATCAGATACAACCAGGATTCCGGGGGCTTGAATGATGAGTGAATGGAAGCATGGCCCATTGGACTGAGCAAGCTTATGCTGTGTGGATGTGCCACTCCTCACCCTGCCCTAGGGTGAGAAAGGAGGTCCGGATGATGATGATCATGATGAATAATCTGAATGTGTTGCAACACGAAGCCTCAGCATCTCTAAATGAAAACTCCTTTTCAATTAAAGGAACTATACATTCCAGGATTCTTAAGTGTAAATTATCACTTATGGTAATTTGCACATAGCAACTGTAGTGACATTATTATAAATGACAGCTGATACACAGTATGGATGACCATGTATAGATTACATAATACTAGTATTACTGTACTGTTAAGTTTATGCAGTAAATGAATCTCACACAAAGTACTGATCTTGCATATTATACTACATAAAAGGTAATGATAGTCTACATGCTCTGTTGAAACATATCAAATATTACAGATGAAAGAAAAAGATTCAACTTGGCACTATGATTTTTTTTCTTAAGAGAGTGAATGGAAGAAGGAAAAAAACAAAAACAAGTCCATGTGTCTAAAGGCATCCTCCATTCATAATATATTTATAACAACTGGATTTAAATAAAAATGGATTCAATGATTGTGGGAAGCAACTCCCAGGAAGTGAATTCCAGAGAGTAGTGGTTCTGGGGATAAATGAATTTTGATAAGTAGAGGTTCCGCATTGCGGGGGAGAGAATGTGAGTTCATAGGCGCTCCCAGCTGCTCAAATATTTCGGGAGAAAATGTGAAGGGGAGGCACAATTGAAGCAAGTTCATCAGAGACGGTAAAAATATTGTTAAAATAATGCTAAAGAAGCAACATCTCTACGTACTGATAACAGAGGAAGGTCCTGCGTAATGGCAGGATTATTGATTAATCTAATGGCTTTATTTTGAATTTTGTCCAAATGCCTCAATGCAACTGCTCCACATCCACTCCGCAGTGGCGAACAGTATTCGATCTAAGAAGGCACATGACTTTTGCATATTGTGGTTAACTGCTCATCAGTGAAGAATTCACGAACTCTGTACAGAAGTCCCAATTTTTTAGAAGCATCTTTAGCAAGGGATTTAACATATGCTGTCCAGCTTAGGTTGGTGTTTAGTGTGACATCTAGGATATCAGTTGTAGTGGATATGGGAGTGACATCATTTAAAATTATGTGGGAGTCTAAGGGATTCTTTCTGTTGGAAAAATTAATGTAGCTAGTTTTCTAAGCATTACGATGATCATATACCCTATAACTATTAACAGAGTATGTGTTAGCACAAATAAGTTGATAACAAAATGGTATAATTTATAGTACTGTGCACAACACAGTAAAATACAAAATATTTATCCAAAATATTTATCTGAAATAACAATTATTAACCAATATGAGTAAAATTTATGCTGTAATACATAATTACAATTCTGGAACTCGAACTGGTGTTTGGGTATGAGTAGTGACCAATGCTGGTGGATCATCCAAGCTTGTCTGAGTTTGCGTGTGAGTGAAGGACAGCTCAGGAAACAACTCACTATGGGTTTGATCTGATGTCTGTGTGTGGATGGTTGAACACATGAACTGCTCAATATCTGAAAAATCTTCATATGTCTGAGTTTCACTAGTGCACCAAAGACTATCACTCCCATGAACCTGACAAGATCCTGGTGACTGGTAAGAACCTGAATCCTGGTATGAATTGTCTTCATTCTGGGCCAAGAGACTGCTGGGGTCAGTCTGTGTTTCTGTGGTTGTAAGAATAATTTCATCAGTATCATCAGGCATGTCAGCATTTTTACTCAAGAGAACATCATGGTCAGTCTGAGTTTCAATACTTGATGAACGTATATTACACAACGGTGGAGGTCTCCGTCTTGGGTTAGCAGTAGCATCACCAACAACTCCTAGTAAATCATCATCATCATCATCAATGAGCAGCTGCGTTGATGGGAAGGATTCAAGGTCTGATGTCTGTGTTGATGTGATTGATACAGATGATGGAGAAATACCTGGTTCATCTTCTCCACAAGCTCGATCAAATAGTGAAAAGGCAAAATTATGTATATGAGCCTGTGTTAGCCTACCACCACGAGGGCTTGTCTGTGTCCCAGAGCTACTCTGGTGGGATGTCATGAATTCAGGTAAATCTACTTGTAATGATAAACTTCCGAAGGAGCCTGGTTCTGAAGTGCAGTCCTCTGTGTCTTCAGCAATATAGTTTGTGCTATTTGGGTTACTTCTACTAGTTGTAGTGGTGACTGCATGTGCTGCTACAGCTCCTGATAAAGCAGGAATTGAATTGGTTTGCTGTCTTTTACTATCTCTATGAGTAAGTCTTGTTTGAGTTTCCGCTGTGCGCTTTCTCTTGCCAGAAGATCGAGAAGTGTTTGTTGATGGTTCCCAGCACTTTGCAGGACTGGAAGATTTTCTTCTAGAACGTCTTGCAATTTCAGCTTCTGTCTGTACACCAACATCCACATAGGGCATCCTGTAAACATAAAGTTTGGTATGAATTGCTAAAAGGTTTACTATGAAGTTACATACAGTATATATATGTACACACTTGTGTGTATATATATACAGTGGGGCTCGCATAGTGCACGAATTGCATAGTACACGAGTGACCAAATATTATAACCATAAAACTCTGAATGCGCGAGTTTAGCCCACAATACGCGAGGCAGAGGCAATGAGTGGCCCAAAACTGCTATTTTCCCAGACTACACAACCCCCCCCACACACACAACGTGCCCATCGTAATGCTAGAGGCTCGTGGGTAAGGTGCTCAAGAGGAGCCTACAGTAAGATCTCGCCAATAATGACTTCGACAGTAACATTTTTGGCAATAACAGTACGTTAGAACAGATACTCTGTTTCTATAATAATGCTTGGATTCACTTGAATAACAGTAATTTCACGAATGCCATTATGTCCATAACAAGATGAGGAATGAAAAAGACAAACAATAAAAGACGAAGGAAATTGCCGAAAATGTGAGCAGTTGCGAGGAGGAGATGGGGAATCCTCCCCTCACCACCTCCCCTGTCTCACCTGCTGCCATCCCCTCCACCTCCACTGCCCCACCTTACACACCAGAAGCTGCCCCCTCCATCTCCACAGCCCCACCTAACTCACCTGCTCCACCTGGCATACCTGCAACCCCCAACATAATGGCTGTTCTCGCATATCTTCATCAAAGCCTGGAATAATACAAAATTGGCAACTGTTAAACACACATGGTGCGGCTGGTAAGGCAGGGGCACTCGTGACTCTAAGTGTGTTGCCGCGCCTCGGAACCCTTGTTATTTAAGTCTATCAGGCCTGTCGTTTACTGTTTTTAAGGTGACGGACCATATTTTTGTTATTTTAGCTATATTTGTAGTATACGTCTTAAAAATTTTCCCTTTATTATATCTCTAAGGGTAAAAAAATATCAAGGTTTGAGGGGGGGTCCTGCCCATTTGTTATTTTTCCCATAAGATTATGTATTCACAGTACACGAAATCACAGTGCGCGAGGTCGTGGACCGCCCATCCACTCGCGCACTGTGCAAGCCCACTGTATATATATATATATATATATATATATATATATATATATATATATATATATATATATATATATATATATATATATATATAATATATATATATATATATATATATATATATATATATATATATATATATATATATATATACAGTATATATATATATATATATATATATATATGTATGTACATATATATTTACAGTAAGGCACCAGGTTTCACGTCTAACAGGGACTGTGAAAAGTGTCGCCAAAGTTGATTCCGTCAAAGCTGGGGCATTGACTTTATGGGAAATAAATTAATGGGGACTGGGCCTGTAAGAAAACTCACCCCTAGTGTATTTCCTACTTTAAATACATCCTAAAGTTACCTGAAATGTTGCTATTAACACAATAAATCATAAAGTAAAATTAAATTAACTGCTTACACATGTAACACAAACACTCCCTCCACTCAAACATAACACTCACCAGAAAGACCAAGGTGAAGGGCTTAACCCCTAAAGTACTAAGCTCAACGATTGACATTTTTCACAGATTTTTAAACGGACAAGGAATGTCGATCATGCAACTTCCACAAAAAACTGGCGGCAGCTTGCTCCACCCCGGCTGTGACGTAAATGGCTTCTGACCAATCAGAACTAAGTGTTGGACATGTGGGAGGGAGGATCCAGGCCCATACCCAGACAGTAGGGGGTGTGGCCCCCACCTCCCTCTCACAGCACCCCTCTACCCCACTATGTTGTTACTACCCTACCTCCCTTCATTCTTACCACCACCACCACCACCCCTCCCACACCCTCCTCATGCATCCTCCACCCCTCAGATGTGGATCCCCCCGCCATGTCCCTCCCCAGTCATCTGTAGGGTGAGGGTAGCCCACCCCTACCTTCCCTCCATGTCCCTATACTTCACTGGGGCCCTTCCTTTGTGTCTGGTGTTGGTCTCCTCCCATCTCTCCATCCCCGTACACCCCCTCCTGTACTTACCACCCCCAACCGCCACCCCCAAGCACGGAGTATCTTTACCCCCCCCTCCTTCCGGCCTCGAATATTTTGCGTAATTTTTATGCTTTATGGCGTGTTTTGAATCATTACCTGCACGTTACTTGTGTTTTTGCATACAGATGCACACATCACAATTACTTTATGTTTTTTTTTTCTTTTTTGTTCTTCTTGGGAAAAAAGTCTTTGTTACCTGCCTACTATACCTATCTATCTATTGCCAGATGCCTCAATCCCATTTGGGGTGGCCACAAACAAATCGCCTCCACGTCGCCCTGTCCCCCGCCATTTCACTACCCCTCTCCCAACTCACACCCCCCTCTCTCATATACCTCTCCAACCCATCCCTCCATCTCATCCTCGGCCTCCCCCTGCCTCTTCCCCCCTCCACCTCACTCACATACACTCTCTTCGTCAGTCTTTCACCCTCCATCCTCTCCACATGGCCAAACCACCTCAGTGTATTCCTCCTAGTGCTTTCTATCACATCCACATCCACACCACAATGCTCCTTTATATCCTCATTCGTCAGCCTCTCTCTCCATGTGACTCCACAGGCTCCTCTTAATTAACTCATTTCCACTGCTCTCACTCTTGACTTGTGTCCTTCCAGCAACGTCCAAGCTTCACTACCATACGTTAGAGCTGGTATCACAATACTGTCATGTAGTAACTTTTTCACTTCCATGCTCACTTCCCTGCTTCTTATCACTGCTTTCAAGGAACCAGCAACCTTTCTTCCCTGCTGTACCCTTTCAAGCACTTCACCCTCCAAACCTCCATCCTTGCTTATCACATTACCCAAGTACTTAAACGTACTCACATTTTCCAATTCCTCACCATCCAACCTCGCTGTACATTCACTGACTTCACCTCTCTCAAAGACCATCACTTTACTCTTCCCTACATTCACCTTTAGATTCCGTTTCTTACACACTCTCCCAAACTCATCCACCAAGCCTTGCAGCTCCCTTTCGTCTTCACTCAACAACACAGTATCATCTGCAAACAACAGTACAGGGAGTTTCCAAACACTACCCTCTCTCACCAGGGCCACTCCAACATCCACTGCCCTGTCTTGTATCTCTTTTATAACCCCATCCATATACAAATTAAACAACCATGGAGACATGACACATCCCTGTTTCAATCCAACATTAACCCCTAAAACGCGGATCGTCGCATTTGCGACGGTCGGCCCAAAGGACAGAACGGCGGATCGTCGCGTTTGCGATTTGAGTTAATTTTGAATAACCGCGGGCAAGCAGGCTCCAGCTGGTATTGTCTATCAGTACCGCCACCCGTGAGCTACGTTTAGCACACTTGACCTTTGTACTACTGACCTCGGCTGTTGCCAAGTATCATTTTTTTTACCCACCCACGCACCGATGCGCGGCCCTCCCTCATTGTGCGATATGGCAACGCGCGGACGGCTCATACGTGTCAATCTGCGCCGTCATTTCGCAAGCACTTTCTGCTATTGGGAAACGCTTGTTTCCCCAGTTGTCACACTGTGATTTTTTCGCGCGGTTTGCCCCTGATTAGCGTCAGTCCACACAAATCTTCCACTGTGACACCATGTCCAACTCGAGCTCTTCCGAGTCTGTGCCTTCCAGCCCTCCGAAAAAGGGTTTTGTGACCTCAACCCCCTTCAAAACCTTACCAGGAACTACTAAGGGCCTGAGTGACTCTGCAATAGCCAGTGAACTATTGAAAGCCTCGATGGACTATGGCAGTGACGTCGGTGTGTGGTCAAGCCTGGCAGAGTCTGACACACAATCAAGTGCAGAGTCTGGGCCAGAAGTGACTGTTTCTGTGCCTGAAGTGAGTGTGTCAGTGCCTAGCACCTCAGCAGGGAAGGCTCCTGTGAGAAGGGGCCTTGAATATGGGAAGGGGGCAAAAAGAAAAAGGAGTGGTGACCCCAGCTCACTGCCATTGTCCCCTACGCCAAGTCACGCCACCGTCAGCCCGCCACGTACTCCCAGCCCCATTCTCTCGTCCTCCTCTTCTGCTGCCCTGTCTCCTGAGTCGTCTGAGCCGCCTTCACCACCTCGAAAGGGAAGTAGACGTTCTACTTTACGTACTAGAGGTTTTCGTAGGCCAAGTGTTCGTGTTGGTAGAGCTAGAACTTTGTCCCCTAGCGTAAGGCTAGCTCGTAAGGAAACTCGCACTAGGCAACTCGGCAGTCACGCCACCGCGAGTGACCTTGAACCCTCAGATAATGTCCCCACCACCACCATCACCACAACATCAACACGACCTAGGATAGCCTCTGCCTCACGTACTGTCTCACCGCCTGCCTCACCCACTCCCACACGACCTGCCTCACCCCCCGCCGCCCCCAGCACCTCCCAGCCTAGGCAGGGCACTCTGGATGCCTTCGTGTGGTCAGAGGGATCAGATTTTGTGCCGGAGGATCTGCCCTTTGATGACAGTGGGTGTGGAGTTCAGGCTGACTTCCCTGTTGACGAGGATGGTGAATGCTTGGACTATGTGTTGGCCTTCCTTGACAACGAGGTAATGGAGCAGATCTGTACTGAGACAAACAGGTACGAGGGGCAATCTGCTGCAGTTCGCGAAGGAGAAGGTGAGGCGGCCACGCCATCCACGTCGTGGATGGCAGCATGGGTGCCTCTAACGATCAGGGAACTTTTTGTATTTATTGGGTTGATGTTACTGATGCCCCACAACTGGAAACACAAGCTGGAAGAATACTGGAGTTCCGACGATCTGTGCCCAACACCAATTTTCAATAAATACATGAGCCGCGATCGTTTTAGGCAGCTAATGACTTACCTTCACTTCGCGAACAATGATGAGCCTTCCCAAACTGACCCATTATGGAAAGTGAGGGGAATCCTGAACTTGATCAAGGATAAGTTTACGAGGTTCCTGCGCCCTTTCAAGAAAGTGGTGATTGACGAGTCCTTGGTTTTGTTCAGGGGCCGTCTTCGGTTTGTGCAGTACATTCCAAGCAAACGGCACCGCTTTGGAATCAAGTTTTTCATGCTGTGCGACTGCAAGACGGGGTTCATCTTAGACTTCGTCATTTACACCACCAGCAATGTCGATTTGGATAAGACTGACCCCCTTGGATTCTCTGGTTCTGTGGTGAAAGTGCTTTTGGAAAAGTACTTTGGCGAGAATCATGTCCTGTATACAGACAATTACTATACAGCTCCTAAACTCGCCAAGTACCTTTCTGAACACGGCGTCGGATCCTGTGGCACTGTCAGAAGCAATAGGGCACACTACCCTGCCTTCCCCGAGGCTGAAAAGTCAAAGCGGGGAGACGTGCACCTGAAGAAATCTGACAAGATGCTTGCGATCAGGTGGCATGATAAGAGAGTCGTGAATATGCTCACCACAGTACACAAGGGGGAAATGCTGGCAACAGGGAAGGTCGACAGAAGGACTGGCGAGCCTGTGATGAAGCCTGATGCTGTCATTGACTACAATGTCAATATGTGGCTGGTGGACAAGTCTGATATGATGATCGGAGAGATTGACTGCCTGAGGAAAAATCGTCGTTGGTACAGGAAGGTGTTCTTGCACTTGATTGATATGTGCATGTTGAACGCCTTCATCCTGTATAAAATCAAGAACAGGAAGCCAACAAACTACTCTCTCCGAAGATTTTCCAAGACTTGTGTCTACCAGCTGCTTCAGCGTCACGGCCAGGTTCTTTCAACAGGTCCCAAACGCCACCCTCAGACACCTCCAGACTGCCTACAGTGTCAGGCCTACCTTCAGCGACACCGCCTGGAGCCACTGCCTGCCACTGCCAAGAGGGGGAAAGCACTGAGGAGGTGTCATGTGTGCAGCCACACTACCAGGCAGGACAGAACCTTTAGGCGCACCTCTTTGCAGTGCAAAGAGTGCAAAGTTCCCCTCTGTGCTTACCCGTGTTTTTTTGACTACCACAGCCTGACTAGATTTTGAAAATAAGGGTAAGATTCTTTGAAATAATACTGAGAGTGACAGTGATACTAGTGTTTAGTTTTCTTTTACGTGCTGACAGTGACAGCCTGATGAGTGTAAATTAGTGTATGTACTTGTAAAAGCACTGACAGTGACAGTGTTTTTTGGTGTAAATAATTGTACATACAGTAGTAATAATATAAATATTGCGAGTGACAGTCACTCCAGTGTAAGAAGATGAAAGCATATGTTCCTATACTATGTTCTGACAGTGACAGTTTGTTGTGTAGAAAATATTATTTTTACAACAATGCACAGTGACACTGATGAATAAGACAAAAAACGGACAGCTACAGTGAAAGTGAGCGATAGAAATGAAGTGTGAGTGGCCGACCGGAGCGAGAATAAAGTGCCTGCCGTAAGGCTGAATAAACTCGCGCCGCGGTGGTCTTCCTCAGTCCCGATCCACAATACTGGCAGTGACAGTGATTTTTATGGCCGTAATAGTGACAAGCGAACGTTTGCAAAGTACTATGATGGAAAATAATGTAGTATACGTGTTTTTTGCCATGAAAAGGCAAATGTGACAATAGTGACGGGAAGATCGCCACCGCGCTGCATGTCGGCCGTGCGCTCCGTTCATTTTAGCCTTATTTTTAGTGCTTATTGTACAAATACGGATTCCAAACAACCTTTACGTTGTTGTATAAAGTGTACTGTGACAGATTGAGGCTGTGGTAGAAAGAAAACCGGGTTTCTGGAGGTGTGAAAGCGAAGACTTTGTTACCCAACTTTGCAAGTCTTCACAAGTCCTTTGGTAGTCCACGAAGGCTCAACATGTCTCAGGAGAAAGCTGAATGTAAGTACTATATGCCATAAAAATTTTAATGCTCTAGGGTTAATCTATGATTTTTGGCAAATATTTTCCCACAGGTACTCAGACCCCGCTACAACCCCGCCACAGTGGGGGGGTCAGGCGTACACAGCCGCGTTTTAGGGGTTAAGACAGAAAAATTCACTCAGTTCATTATCCATATGCACTGCAACCTCAGCATCCTCATACACACTCTTCATGGCATTCAACAACTTCCCATTTACTCCATACATTCTTAATATTTCCCACATTCCTTGTCTATCCACTCTATCATATATTTTCTCCAAATCCATGAGGGCTGCACACAACTTCTTCCCATCTCTAGAAACTTTTCCACTAAAGACCTAAGGATGAATGTCTCATCTACACAACCTCTTCCCTTACTAAAACCTCCCTGTTCTTCTCCAACTAATTCCTCTGTTATTTCCCTAACTCTGTCAATAAGTATCCTACCATATACTTCTCCTATTACACTCTGAAGACAGCTGTCCCTATGATTACCACACGCTTCTTTTTCCCGTTTTCCTTTGTAAGTGGAAATAATTATACCTGACTTCCAATCCTCAGGAACTCTACCTTCCTCCCAGGCCAATCTACACATCTATATCCATTCTACAACTAGCTCTCCCTATGCTTCATCATTTCACCACACACTCCATCCAACAATTCGTAGGGCTTTCCCTATATTAACTTCCTTCATTGTTTCCACTACTTCCATCCTACTGATCTCTTCCTCCCTCCTCACCTCCCTCCTTCTTCCAGCCATTACCCAGCCACTTACACTTCAATTACTTTCTTTAAGTTCCTTAAAGTGCTCTCTCCATCTGCTCACTTCTTCTCCCTTCTCCATTAGCAATCTACCATTTTTATCTTTCATTCCCCTACTACCTTCTTTATTGCCCTGTCTAACTCTCTTTACCTCTTTCCAGAGCATTTTCTTACAGTCCCTCCACTTTACACTCAAATTTCTTCCAAATTCCTCATCCACTCTTTTCTAACTCTCTCTTACTAATCGTTTCACCTCTCTCTTCCTCTCAACGTAAAATTTTCTCTTCCATCTCTCAACTTCGTCCATGCCTCTGCTTCCCATCCACTCACTATATGTTTTCTTCTTTTGTGCCACAGCTCGTCTCACCTCTACACACCACCATGCTTTCCTTGCACCCCCTTATGTCTTCCTTTCACCTCACACACCACCTCACATGCTGCACAGATTTCTTCTGTGCATATCTTGCACACACCTTCCACCTCCCCATCTGCTCTAAGTCATATTTACCCAATTGCTCCTCCACTTCTGTCCTATATTCTGTCCTTTTTCCATCCTCTTGCAACCTTTCTGCCCTCCTTGTATGGACTACTTCCTTATGTCCATCCCTCTTTTTATTCCTCCCCTGGACTTGAACTTTGACTTACACCACTACCATGTGGTGGTCAGAAAGTCCACTTCCCCAACCTCTGTATGCTCCTGCATCCATGACATACTTTCTCATTCTCTCATCCGCACACGCATAATCAATCACTGCCTTCTGTACATTTAGTTCACCACCCACCTTTCTCTCACCACGTATACCTGTGGATCATTTTGTGCCTAAAGAGGGTACTGGCCATCACCAACCTCCTCTCTGCACAAATGTCCACTAGAGCACTGCCATTCTCCTCCACTTCTGTAGGCACATCCCACTCACCAACTACTCCAACCATCTTCACATTCCCTACTTTTCCATTAATAGCTCCAATCAAAAACACTCTCTCATGCCTTTCAATCTTTTCCATGCATCCTTCCACATTTGCTCAGAACTCTTCTTTCACTCAGCTTGCAGGATCTAAGAAGGGTACAATAAAAACAACAAGATTCTACATCCATCCATCATCCAATCCCATATTGCCCCATGAGAAGCATAGAAGCCCGGAGCTAGGCAAGTTGGTCTTGACATTTAAGATGAGAGTGACCAGCCTCACTCATCCCTGAGTGGCATTATGTGAGCAATAAACTCCAACCATCCCTTGGATATAAACCTACACAGGCTCAATCTGATTGGAGTGCCCTAATTAACCACCAGGCACCATAATTTGGTTACATGTATATGGCTACCATCCAGCACAGTAAATGATTTCCTTGTGTACAGGAAACCATTTGGCTTGTTACTCAGTGTGGTCAGCCACAGGCAGAAGGAAGAGGAAAGAATGAAGGAAAGAAAGACAGAAGAGGAAGTGTAAAGTCACAGTAGGGAGAAGGAAGAGGAAAGAATGAAGGAAAGAATGACAGACGAGGAAGGAAGGAAGAGAGGACAGTGCAGACACCCGAGGCAGCACTAGATCGAGTAAGTGATGGTAAGCATCCCCACCAACCACTACAATATTCTACAAATGTTTTGATTTACCTTTTAATAGAGGTGGCCCCTAGTTCACTGAGAGCTATGGCTGCCAGGAGGTGTGTGGGTTGCTGAATGTGAGCAGCAAGGGAGCCATGAGCTGGGGCTGGACAGATGCTTGCTGGTCCAGGGGTGAATGTGGTGGCAGGCAATGGTGATGCAGAGGGTCTTAGAAGTTCCATAATATCTTCTGTCTTATTTGTCCCATCAATGCTGTGATACCTAGGACATAACATGTTTTATGTTATTAAATGTAACACTGTCATGTACACTGCAAAGCATAATAAGCATATCATTCTTCAGTACAAACAGCAAATACAGTACACTGTATGCACTACATTACACTGCAGTACTATTATATTCATTCATAGAAAGAACTACTACCTGCATCACACATAAACTCAATCCTTGAGTAACACACAGCTGAGTAACACATTTTTCTTCTAACACGCTCAGCATAATGCGACAGGTCATATCAAGACATGGAAAAACTTGAGCCCACGCAGGAAGTCAGCTGGCCTGGCGATGAAATTTGAAAGTCACACGCAGTGACGTTACCCTCAGCTGGCCTGGCGACAAAATTCGAAAGTCGCATGCAGTGATGTCACCCTCCAGACTCGCCATGATTGGCTGGCTTACATCTGGGTACCTGTCCTGGGCACCTCAAGGCCATATGGTTAAATGAAAATTAATAGGTTTCGCAATTTTAGGGGACGAAATTGAACGAAAATGTATGCTAATCAGAAAAAAAAAAAAATGCTCTTTCATCCATGTATTCTCATAAATTAGTGTTGTTCCACATTCTTCGTTCAATTTCTCACTTCCCAACACATTTTGGATTGACTGAGCATATAGCTATCAGTCCCTTCTTGTGTCTCACTGAGTTATACTCCACTCATATGGGTTTTGCAATTTTAGGGGATGAAATGGAATGAAAAATGTTTGTTAACCAGAAAAAAAAAAAAAAATCTTTCATCCATGTGTTCTCGAAAGTTAGTGTTTAGCTCCACATCGTTTGATTTTGTGCCTCCCAACACATTTCGGACCGACTGAGCATACGGCTATCAGTTCTTTCTCGTACCTCACTGAGCTCAACCCCACACTCATATCGCAGTTTTACGGTATGAAATGGAACAAAAGTGTTTGCTGTTGAGAAAAAAACTACTTTTTCATTGATGTGTTTTCATAAGTTAGTGTTCAGTTCCACATTCTTCATTCGATTTCATGCTTCCTAACACATTTTGGACCAACTGAGCATAAGGCTATCAGTCCTTTCTCGCACCTCACTGACTTGACACACACTCATATGGATTTCGCAATTTTAGGGGACAAAATGGAACAAAAATGATTTGCTAATTAGAAAAAAAAAACATTACTTTTTCATCCAGGTGCTCTCGGAAGTTAGCGTTGAGTTCCACATTCTTCGTTTGACTTCTTGCTTCCCAACACATTCGGACACTGACTCTTGGTCATGCCACGTGATCAGCCTCTGCCACCCAGAAAGCAGCGCATCTTCATGTATGCCCAGAAGTATGAGACAGTAAAGGAGTTAGGGTAGGGAAAGAGGCAAGTAAAAATTATGCCCAGAAGTATAAGATAATAATGGAGTTAAAGCAGGGAAAGAGGCAGGTTGAAATGACAAAAAAGCATGGCATGAATGAAAGCACCATCAGAACGATTCGGAAGGACAGGGAGAAGATAAGGAAGATTGTGTGTGGGAACCCTGGTGCTGCGAACCTGGCAGCAGTGAAAGTTCATAATGTTTTCCTGAAACTGACTGAGAAGCTCACTGGGAGTTATGTGGAGCACCAGAGAAAGAACAACTAGCCATATGCTCAGTCAGTCCAAAATGTGTTGGGAAGCACAAAACTGAAAGAAGAATGTGAATCTGAATATTAACTTATGAGAACACAATGATGAAAAATTAAAATGATGAAAGATTAATTTTTTTCTGGTTAGCAAACATTTTTGTTCCATTTCATCCTCTAAAACTGTGAAATCCGCACGCCGCTGACAACACATATTCTTGCCTTATTTTCGCCACCCAAACCTCTATATATTGCCATGAAACTACATCATCTTAATTGCTGATGTTTGTTCTAGCCAATAAGCGAAAAAAAATACAGAAAAATACAAATACCTGTAAAAGTAAATTAGGCCACCGAGAATAAACATTTCCGAACGTCAATCTCACTTTCCAATATCCTAGTTCGAACGTTTTCCATCATACAGAAAAATGTTGTTAGAAGTTTTGATAGAGAATTTCATCAGCTTTCTAATGGGAACATCCAGTTGTAATATAATTTGTAGTTTTCGAGAAAATAGCCAAAAACTGAAAGCCTTTAAAAAAAAAAACTGATTTGTGTACAGGGAACTCTACCGCAAAAGTTTTCTCGCACATGTTATGTTTTTATTTCATAATCTTTTGTAGAATTTCATGAGCTGTCTCATGGTACCCGCCGATTTTTGACAGGCCTCATAGTTTCTGAGTAAATCGCAAAAAACTACTGTGTACTCACAGCCGTGCTGCACTTTTGTCATGCACACACAATAACCTTTATATTCCCACCTACATAACAACGACTTTTCACAAGAGATATTACATTGTTATGTCTTACACATACGTTGAATTCAGTGATCTTTATCATGGTTCTTACAGGAAATCGGCATGTACAATAGTTTTCGAGCAAATGGACGACAAACATAGAATACTCCTCCTCACCCGCAAGCGAGATAGAAACACTCTTTCCCTGCCTCACCCACACCTACATATTTTTGCTCATTAGGTTTTATTATTTTCTTTTTTTACTCAAAGTATACACGTAAAACATCATAAGCGTTTTGATAGTGCTCTCAGAAACTCGACATGACCACAAGTCTTTTTGCTAGGTAGTGATACTGAAGCTGAACTTTCTTCCATGACATATGTGTATATGTAAAAAAAAATACTCATTTGTGTAAAAAATACAGAAATATAGAAATAGGTCAAAATACAAATCAACAAAATACAGATAACTCACTTCCTCCAGAAGTATTGAGATGTTGGCGGGTACTTGAAGGGTTTGAAGCTGGGGAGTTACGTAGTGTGTGTGTGTGTGTGTGTGTGTGTGGCGTATTTTGTTCTCTCCTCCTCGCACTACATTTGCCTAACACATACGATGCACACAATAGATTTCTCCACAAACATTTACTGCACGACATACGTATATATGTGTGGCATATTTCTTGTCTGTGATCCTTGTGCTAGGTTTTCGCTAAGTCAGTCAATGCACACAATATTTCTCAGTGAACACTCACTGCACTATTTTATTGGTATGTTTCACACTATACCATACACAATATAGCACTGTCTGACATTGGTACAAAACCTTTTCACTGAAGTCTGTGATTGTGTGGCGTATTTGTTGTCTCTGATAATTGCACTAGGTTTGAGCTAAGTCAGCCAATGCACGCAATATTTGTTGACGAACACTCGCTGCACTATTTTATATGTATATTTCACACTGAACCATAAGCAATACTATCACATGATTCCATCCCAACCTCCTCTATTATTCCCTTCCTGACTCTATGGTGTACGTGACTGCTTGTTTCCTTAGCAACTATGGCATATCTCTATGCCAAACATAATGCCTGCTATAGTAAGTCAGTTATTTCACTAATCCAGGCACTATATGTTTCACAATATACAAGTACTGGCTTCACTATAAAGGTAAAATACTCACATCATTTACGAGCAGGGTGAAGCAGAGTGGAAACCCTGTTATAACAAACCAGACTCCTGCCTCTCGGCTTAACAGCTGATAACGGGCCCCAATGCTTTACAAACAATATATCTATGTTCCATAGACACAATCACTTAACATTGTATTAAAAAATACTGTACAAATACAATATTTCAATAATGGCTTCCGCCTCAGGTGGGAGGGGGAAAATGGCGGATTTAAAGGGATAACTGACAGCAGCGCTACCCTTCAGCCAGGCTGGTCATGAGATACTGAGGTTTTTCTGCTGTGCATTGTCTCATCAGAGCATTCAGAGTGTTGCCAAGTGTTTACCTCGGAAGAGAGATGCACCCACTAGAACGCATCAAAATTTGATGCAAATTGGCTGAAAACTTTCCTTTTGATGGTGCTTTTTCTGCTTAACAACACAATTCGCGTCTACGTGCGTTTATGTGCCAAACCACAAAGAACGCGATTCGCGTCAATGTGCCTCGGAGGGTTAATATCATGCACTGTACTACCCTTATAATAACAGACTGTAACCCACAAGCTGAGCAAAAATGGCTGTCCGCCTCTTCACTGAATGGTCAAAGTCCCCCAGCCACCCAGATCACTGGGAACGTACCAGCCGTGAGTGATTAATACAGACTTTAACCCATCGGCAGAGCAAAAACACAGTCTGCCTCCTCACCGAACAAAGTCTCCCAGCTGCCCTCGCTTCTCCCCCTCCCGTCCCTCCTCCATCCCCCTCCACGCTCAGTGCTGCCAGGAGTGTCTCCCTTTCTGTCCCCCTGCCCTCCCCTACCCCTGTTTAGTGCACTGCCTGACAGTGCCTGGCCTTCCACCACTTACCTCACCGCATCTCCATGAGAGATTTTTTCATTTTTGGCGATTTAATTGAAAAACATTGGCCGCATCGAAATTCCAAAGCCACCATGAGAATGCACGTGAAATTCTGCAACTAGAGATATATTTAGCTCTTGCACGGTGCAGGCAAAATTTTGAGCTAGGATGTTGGGAATTTATCTGAAGCTATTTCTACTCTTGAACAAGTTCATTCTCACAGCATTTGTGTGTGTTTTTATTAGGTCATCTTATAGTATAAACACCAGTGAAGATGATGGTATACAATTTATGCCAACATAATCAATTTCCAAAGGCAAATTTGGCCGTGGAAATGTCCTTGTTTGTGCATGCGGAAGCAGCCATGGTTGGATTCTCGGTCTGTTAGTGTCCCGGAAGTTACTGAAAACTTACGGTTCCCGAGAGGGTTATAATTCTTTTTGCACCCGTTGTCTTCAATGATTTTTTGAAGGACTTTTGTTGTTCATTTTTCCTAGTGTTTAGCATTATATTGGATGTTCACATGTGTGTTTTGATGTCTACACAGCTAAAAGACCGAAGAAGACTGCCACAATTAGGAGGGGTACTGTACATATAGGTAGGATATTTGTGGATTTTTATTGTTTATGCAGTGTTTTCTTAGTGTTTAGCATTGTACTGGATATTTCCTTGTGTGTTTCGATGTCTAAATACACTTGAAAGACCAGAGAACACTGTCACAATTAGGAGGGGTACTGTACATACAGGTTGGGCACAGGCAGTAGGTTGAGCATAGGCAGGGTATGGGTACAGCAGGGATGGAAAAAATCACAGATTAAAAAAAAAAAAAAATGATGTTTTAAATTAAATCAGATTTTATTTTATTTAAATCAGATTTTTAAAAACTCTGTATATAATATATATATATATATTTTTCAATCTTGTTTGTGCCTTTGGAAATTATGTCAAAAGAGTACAATACTGGGTCTTTTTCCCTTCCACTTGCTGCAATACATCCATTTGGCATTATTATCTATTACTGTTCAAATAAACAGACTTACAAAATTGAAAATAATAATGGGAATGGGAAGTGGGAGTAAGGCAGTGCACCACAGGCTAGCACTTCTTGGTATGAGGGAGATTACTCTCACTGTCAGATACTGAAGAAAATTGCCAACTTGTCTTTTATATTTTGCCAAATTAGGATCACAATTATTAGACTGAATCATGTTACTGTTTATGCAAAGAATAGTTTAGTTCATATGTTAACAATGAGTATAATCACATTTATTGTTATTATCAAAGAGCCTTCTTTCTTCTGTTTTCTAATATTTGCCTTGTACCAAAAGGCAATCACTGGTGCCTGACTTGATCAAGATCAGTACAGGAAGAGTGCAGGCCAAGCAGACTTGATGCATCTGTACAATACACATCCATCACATTCTCTGTCTTCTTCATATTTACTGTTATAATACAGTATACAAAAAATTCATTTTGATTTCAATCATGATTTTTTCACTCTGATTTCAATCGATTTAAATCACATGATTTAAATCATAACAATCCTGGGGTAAAGAGGAGTATATTGCTTCGTATACATCTTTGGCTCTATTACATTGGATAATTATACAGTGTAAACTCACATAAGGCAACCTATGCCGGCCTAAGCTCGTTTGGGTGTCACTCATTGTTTACTTTTCAGAACACTGATATAAACTAGTATGTGGTATTGCTTGACGACAATGAAATTGACTTTGTTCACTCCATTAAAAAAAAAAAAAAAAAAAAAAAAAAAAAAAAAAAAAAAAAATTGCACACACACTGAGGGGTACCTATAACAATTTCACAAAACTATTTCTCAGTATTTTGAAATCTAAAAGTTAATACAAAATCTGGAGTTCTAGGGAGTGTTCCTCCAAAGTTTCATCAAAATTGGTTAACATGACTGGGAGGTGGAGCTGGATAAACCCTAACAGAGAGAGATAACAGTCTATTATTATACAAATATATAAAATACAGGTGGTGTGTGGGGTGAAGAGAAGATGAAAGGGGGTGCAAGGAACAGCATGGTGGAATGAAGAGGTGAAACAGGCTGTGGCACAAAAGAAGAAAGCATATAATGAATGGACGAGAAATAGGGGCGTGGAAGAAGTTGAGAGACGGAAGAGAGAGTTATATGTAGAAAGGAAGAGAGAGGTGAAAAGATTAGGAAGAGAGAGTAAGAAGAGAGGGGATGAGGAATTGGGATGGAATTTGAGTGTAAGTGGAGGGAATGTAAGAAAATGTTCTGGAAAGAGGTTAAGACAGTCAGACAGGGTGGCAATGAAGTTAGTAAGGGAGTGAAAGATAAAAATGGTAGATTACTAGTTGAGAAAGGAGAAAAAGTGAGCAGATGGAGAGAACACTTTAACCCCTTAACCGCGGGGCGTCACTTTCGTGACGCTTGGGAGCAAGGGATCATACCGCGGGGCGTCACTTTTGTGATTCTGTGTTATTTTGAATTCGCCCGGGCTTTCAAGTGGTGGCTTGTATCATCTATCAGTACTGCAAATGTCCAACACTAGTCAGCACTCCTAATCTCATCTGTACTCCCATCCATTGTTGACAATTTAGCCATTTCTCCCAGTTCTTGACTCCCCTCCCTACCTCCCCTCCATTACCCTCTCCTCTCATCTGCCCGGCCGAGCTACGCTAAGAAAATCTTCCCTGGAATTTTCCACTGATTTCATCCATTGAAGTAAGCCCTATGCCCTATTCTTATACCAAATAATATATACAAGAAAGAAATAAGGTAAGTGATAGTGCCATACACCTGGAATTGGCTAATTATCACCTGACAACACCTCACGTGCACTAGTTCGCTAATTTTCGCTGTTTATTTCCCCTTGAAATATGCCGTATAATCTATTCTCGTAATAAAAATATATACAGGTAAGCCCTTAATTCACGCGAACTTTTTTCACGCGATTTCGGTTATCCACAAATTTTTCATACAATAATTAAAACATAAAATTATAGTATTCAAATAAATAATTTTAATATACAAGAGAAATAAATAAAATATAAAAATGCCTACCTGCTGCCTGTGTGCATACATACATATATGTGTGTGTGTGTGTGTGTGTGTGTGTGTGAAAGGTCGGTCTACCACGCACCACACAGTAAGTTTGAATCCGACGGTCAAACCATGCATGACTCGCGAATCGTTATTTGTGGCTTATTTTTCTGCCTTCCAGTGATTGCTTGCCTTGTCTGCCAACCTGGGGCCTAAGCATAGTGCTAGTGATGCATGTGGTAACACACCAAAACGAACTGTAACGTGATGTTGCTGACAGAGAAAGTTGTGTTGGACAAACTTAAGGGAGGAATGTAGGCGACAATTCTCCATCAGGATGATTCCCCGTCATTTATTTACATACCAGTTTATTTAGCAAGTACAGTACACTAGTTTTTTACTTATATGAATTATAAAATCCCCCTGAAAATTAGTTATTAAAGTATTAATTAATCAATAATAAGTGTATTTATAGAATGACAGGGAATCGTCCATGTTTTGATGGTGCATTGACTTCATGGTGAATTGTCTCTGAACCGTGTGTTTGGGATGAGTCAACTGTTCTTACAATAAAGAAGACAGAACGTAGCACACGGGAGTCAGTGAGGGCTAGTGCACCAGACTGTGCTAAAGTGTCTCCACCTACGCCTGTGAACTGGCTCGGAACCTTATGTTTGGGGTGAATGAGTCAACTGTTTGGACAATAAAAAAGGCAGAATGTAGAATATGGGAGGCAGTGAGGGTTTGTGCACCAGACTGCTGAAGTGTCCACCTATGCCTGTGCTTGTCAGGTTTCAGTGTTAAACTTCTTACATTTTTGTTGTTTTTCATACTTTATGCTAGTTTATAAGGTGTATGTAGTGCATAAACAGTATTATTCAGATGTAATATACTTAGTAGACATGCGTAATTATGTGCACACAAGGGCAGAATGTATACGCGAATTTACCACATACGCGAAGGGTATGGGAACATAACCCTCGCGTGAATTAAGGGCTTACCTGTATAAGAAAGGAAGGGAGAAGCCTAAGTGATATTTACATGCACCTGCAAATACCTAATTTATTATGTATTGTCTAGATTTCCTGCCAATCATTTCATAGCGTATATAGTAGCAGCTGTCACCCCGCTGACAATGCCAGCATTGCACTCCCCCTAGGCAGGCCACCACACTGTATTCAGTTTACTGTCGTCTTTCAAGGTGAAAGCACGTCAGATTCGCGCCTGTCCAATTCCGCCGCTTTTTAGCCCCATGCAAAGGGCCCTGTGACCTCTACCCCCTACTAAACCTCGTGTGGAAAGAGGTAAAGGGCTAAGTGACTGCTGTGGAATGTGAACTGGCTAATTTGTCAATGAAAATGATAGACAGTGACTACGATCTATCTGGTGAGTAAAACAGTGCAAGTGGAAATGTAAATAATGTGTAAACAGCAAGTGAAAGCAATGAATGTAAATGTAAGTGAACAGTGGACAATAGTTTTATAAGTTACTGCAAGTGACTGCATAACACAGTGTAATAAAATAGAAATGTAAATAATGTAAATAAAATAGAGAATGTAAATAGAAATGTAAATGAGTAGTATTATAAGAATACAAGTACAGGTATATATACTAGGAGTAATGAAAGTGAAAGTTTCACTCTAGCATGTATGAATACTATGAGTTATGACAGTGAAAATGAAAGTGACAGATTCACTCTCAACACTAGTATACAGGACGAGAAAGTGAATGCTATGTATTTTACTGAAAGAGAAATTGAATGCCTACAGTGACAATAAACTACTATTATTGAAGGAAACTTATGGATAAAGACTGTAGATATATATAAGTGTTATATAGTAATAGAAATATAAACTGTGAGTATTTTTATGAATAATAAATGACAGAACACCAGCGGCGAATGATCGCAAGTGGAAAGGTCATACGCGCTCGTAATTTTCATTGCGTTCACAGTTTTTTTTTTTTGGAGTATGGATTCCAAACTATTTGAGAATCACAGAATAGTGTTTCTAGTGATAATATCAGGCTGCGGTAATCATATTACGGGTTGTCTGGAAGTGTAAAGTGGAGACTTTGTTATCCAACTTCAGAGGTCTCCACAAGTCCTACGGTACTCGACGAAGGCTCAACAAACTGCCCAGGAGAAAGCTGAAGGTATGTGCCATATGCATATGTAATTATAATATTCTAGGACTAATAACTGATTTTTGGCAAATATTTTTAGAGAGTCTGTCAGAGCGCGAATATGCCCGCAAGACACACAAGTCAGGCAAAAACAACCCTGCGGTTTAGGGGTTAATGAATTGCTGAATATAGAGAATGAAAGTAATGCGAGTATAAGTGGCCGGGGAATGGCTGGGAGAAGGAGGGAGGTGAGAAGACAGGAAGGAATCAGTAGGATGGAAGTTGTGGAAGCACTGAAGAGTGTCAAAATGGGGAATGCCCCAGGAATTGACGGAGTGTGTGGTGAAATGCTGAAGTATGGGGGAGAGATAGTAGTAGAAAGGATGTGGAAGATGTGCAGATTGGCCTGGGAGGAAGGTAAAGTCCCGGATGATTGGAAGTTAGGTATAATTATTCCCATGTACAAAGGGAAAGGAGAAAAAGAAGTGTGTGGTAATCATAGGGGCAATTGTCTTCTTAGCGTACAGTAAAACCTCGATATAACGGACTTCAGTAGATCGGAATTCGCCTTTATCAGACTCAAGGAGCTACCAGACTAAATTTCTGTACTGTATATCGGAAAAAGTATGATAAAGCCAGAAGCATTCCGGACTGCCTGACCACTTCTGCTATGTTCACCACAATAATGTAAATAAAAGACATGTTTATCAGTGTACAGTACAGTATTATTATATATATTATACCATTTGATTAATGTAGTGGAGTTATAACACAGTACAGTACCACAGTGGTAGTCAAAACAGTTTAAAAACTTTATGCAATCCGGACTAATTGATGTATCAGAAAAAGTTCGGATTAGCAGTGGGAAGTCCGGATGTCGTTTTTATTGGAATTTTGCATTTTTTGGAATGGTTTGGGCCCCAATTAGTCCATTATAGTGAGGTCTTACTGTAACAGGAAATGTATACGGTAGGATACTTACTGACAGAGTTAGGGAAATAACAGAGGAATTAGTTGGAGAAGAACAGGGAGGCTTTAGGATGGGAACAGGTTGTGTAGATCAGATATTCATTCTTAGATCCTTAATGGAAAATTGTCTAAGAGAAGGGAAAGAAGTCGTATGTGGCCTTCATAGATTTGGAGAAAGCATATGACAGGGTGGATAGACAAGGATTGTGGAAAGTATTAAGAATATATTGAGCAGATGGTAAGTTGTTGAATGCTGTGGAGAGAGTATGTATGAGGGTGCTCAGGCTGCAGTGCATGTGGATAGTGAACTGAGTGAGATTTTCTATTTGAAGATTGGGTTGAAATAGGGATGTGTAATGTCTCCATGGTTGTTCAATCTGTATATGGATGGGATTATAAAAGAGATACAAGATAGGGCAGTGGATGTCGGAGTGGCCCTAATTAGAGAAGGCAGTGTTTGAAACTCTCTGTACTGTTATTTGCAGATGATATAGTGTTGTTAACTGAAGACGAAGGAGAGCTGCAAGGCTTGGTGGATGAGTTTGGGAGAGTGTGTAAGAAACGGAATTTAAAGACGAATGTAGGGAAGAATAAAGTTATGGTCTGTGAGAGACGTGAAGTCAGTGAATGTACAGTGAGGTTGGATGATGAGGAAATGGAAAATGTGAGTACATTTAAGTACTTGGGTAGTGCGATGAGTAGGGATGGAAGTTTGGAGGGTGAAGTGCTTGAAAGGGTACAAGGAAGAAAGGTTGCTGGTTCCTTGAAGGAAATGATAAGAAATAGGGAAGTGAGCATGGAAGTGAAAAATTTATTACATGACAGTATTGTGATACTAACTCTGAAGTATGGAAGTGAAGCTTGGACATTGTTGGAGGGACACAAGTCAAGAGTGAAAGCAGTGGAAATGAGTTATTTGAGAGGAGCCTGTGGAATCACATGGAGAGACAGACTGACAAATGAGGATGAGAAGGAATGTTGTGGTGTGGATGTGGACGTGATAGGCAGCATTAGGAGAAACACACTGAGGTGGTTTGGTCATGTGGAGAGGATGGAGAGTGAGAGACTGATGAGAAGAGTGTATATGAGTGAGGTGGAGGGGGAGAGAGGGAGGGGAAGGCCAAGGATGAGATGGAGCAGTGGAGTGGAGAGGTATATGAGAGAAGGGGGTGTGAGTTGGGAGCAGGGCAGTGAAATGGCAGGGGACAGGGTGACGTGGAGGCGATTTGTTTGTGGCCACCCCATATAGGGGATTAAGGCGTCTGGCAATAGATAGATAGACAGATAATGATCACTTCGGACAATGATCAGCGACTGTTACAAGGGTGTTGTATTCATAATGCTTCTTGACTGTAAATTATTTTTTTTATTTCATGTTTTTATCATACTCAGGATTGTTACCAAGCACTTCAGAAACATTCCAGAGTGAATAATAAAAGGAAAACTTAACACACAATATTTCTGACAGTAATTCACTGATGTGTGAGAGTTGTTTATTGTAAGAATTATCATATTTCACTCTCATCTTAAATGTCAGGACCAACTTGCCTAGCCCCGGGCTCCTAAACTCCTCATGGGGCAATGTAGGATTGGATGATGGATGGATGGATTACCATATTCAGATTTTCTTTAAGAAATGGAATCTAAAGGTGAATGTAGGGAAGAATAAAGTTATGGTCTTCAAGAGAAATGAAGTCAGTGAATGTATAGTAAGGTAGGATGAAGAGGAAATGGAATATGAGTGCATTTAAGTACTTGGGTAGTGTGATAAGTAAGAATGGAAGTTAAGAGGGTGAAGTGCTTGAAAGGGTACAACAAGGAAGAAAGGTTGCTGGTTCCTTGAAAGCAGTGATAAGAAACAGGAAAGTGAGCATGGAGGTGAAAAAGTTACTGCATGACAGTACTGTGATACTAACTCTAACATATGGAAGTGAAGCTTGGACCTTCTTGGAGGGATACAAGTCATGAGTGAAAGCAGTGGAAATGAGTTATTTGAGAGGAGCATGTGTAGTCACATGGAGTGACAGACTGACAAATGAGGAAGTGAAGGAGCATTGTGGTGCGGATGTAGATGTGACAGAGAGCATTAGGAGAAACACACTGTGGTGGTTTGGCCATGTGGAGAGGATGGAGACCAAGAGACTGACGAGGAATGTGTATGTGAGTGAGGTGTAGGGGAGGAGAGGGAGGCCAAGGATGAGATGGAGGGATGGAGTGGAGAGGTATATGAGAGAGGGGGGGGTGTGAGCTGGGAGCAGGGTAGTGAAATGGCAGGAGACAGGGCGACATGGAAGCAATCTGTTTGTGGCCACCCCTTACGGTATTAAGACGTCTGGCAACAGATACACAGGTAGATAGAATTTGGGAGATTTCTGTCTGAAACCAAGTGCTGAAATATTATAGTTCAAAGACGAGGGAGAGTGGCCATGTGCAGTTTGTCACAAGGGCGTGGGAAGTAATTCCATCTTGTGCGGTGTTTGTGATAAATGGGTGCACAAGAGATGTAGTGGTATCAGAGGTAGACTGCGAGATAATGCTGATTTTATGTGTACAGCTTGTCGGGGAGAGCAGGTGGAGATTGTCAGGCGTGAATGGATTGAACTTGCTGGTGAATCTCTTGAGTGTGTGGAAGAGTTTTGTTATTTGGGAGACATGTTGTGTGCTGGAGGTGGGGCTGGAGCTAGCTCTGTGGCTAGGGTGAGAAGTGGTTGGAAGAAGTTCAGGGAGCTCTTGCCTCTCCTGACATTGAGAGGACTCTCCCTACATGCTAGGGGGTCTTTGTATGCAGCATGTGTTAGGAGTGTAATGCTGTATGGTAGTGAGACCTGGGCAGTAAAGGAGGAGGATATTCGCAGGCTCAGAAAAACAGAAATGACAATGATTAAGTGGATGTGTAGTGCATCCCTGAGTGCAAGGTCTGGGTGGGCTGGGTTTACGATGGAAGAGTTGAGAGGTAGGATGGGACTGGAGTGTATTGGTGTTGTGATGAAGAAAGGTAGATTGAGATGGATTGGGAATGTGGAGAGGATGGGGGATGATAATTTGGTGAGGAAGGTGAGAAGTGTTAATACTGGTGGTAGGGTTATTAGGGGCAGACCGAGAAAGACATGGGACGAGGTCATTAAGTGTGACCTCAGGGTTAAGGGACTGAACAGGGAGGCTGCAATAGATTGTGCAGCATGGAGAGCCACCATTAGGTGACCAAGGCTGACACATGCACGCATGTTGGAGCCTTTAAAAATGAAAAGAAACGATTACATACTTCGATCATTTATGATACAGTACAGTAAACGAAGTTTGTATGCAGAATCTTTTTTGTGTGTGTGATAATGTATGTATTTGTTAACCCTCTGGCTGTGTATAGCATTCCGGAAATGCCGATCAATATGTGTCATCCATTCTGTAAGAGCCGTGTGAAAATTCCACAAAATTTCGTGCATTTTTTTAAACAGGATATAAATATGTTCTCTGAGTGAGATGCAGGGGTATTAGATGTATAGCACAGGCCAGCCTCTGTAATCATTTGCCTACTGGCAGTCATGAGGGTAAGACTGCTCGTAATCACCATAAATCCCCTAACCCCCAGAGCCCAATCGGGCTGGATTTGTGCCCACCGTTGACAGCTACGCTCTCCCATCTCACTCCTGCATTTATCCTCTCTCTCTCTCTCTCCCCTACTCTTTAGTGATTGTGTTAGTACTCTCTCTCTCTCTCTCTCCCCCCGCTCTTAGGTGATTATATTAGTACTCTCTCTGTCTGTCTGTCTCTCCCCTGCTCTTGGGTGATTATATCAGTACACTCTCTCTCTGTCTGTCTGTCTGTCAGTCTCTGTCTGTCTGTCTGTCTGTCTCTGTCACTCTCTCCCCTGCTCTTAGGTGATTATATTAGTACTCTCTCTCTCTCTCTCTCATAAAAAACACAAAAATACACCCCCAAATTGCACTAAAACCTTACAGAAGCCACTGAAAGTGTTATTTTATACTATATTGTGAATTACTGCGATAAAAGGCAAGTGATATAATTTTTTCTGCGATTCTTTCACTCATGAATACACACACATACGTACTTACATGCACATATGTACACATACCCTTCATACAGGTGAATCTAAACTAGGTTGACACTCTCTCTCTCCTCCTGGATAGAGAGGGGGAGGGAGGGAAGGAAAGAAGAAAGAGAGAGAGACAGGAAGGACCAATATTAGCCTATTTCCTTATTCAAAGGGACGCCGCTTAAGTCATTCCAGTATTTATTCTCTCTCTCTCTCTCTCTCTCTCTCGTAAATAATACAAAATACTATGCACCCACACTGCAGTGAAATCACATGAGTGGCTGGAAGTGTCATTTTATATTATACTGTGTATTACTGTGATAAAATACAATTGATTTAGTGATTTTTTTTGCAATAATAAGTGAAGTCATATGCTAAATGCATTAGCTAGTGAACATTTTTGCAGTTGCAAACCATGCAGCTATGCTATGAAATGATTCATAGATGATATTATATCAAGAAGCTTTATAAAAATAAGTGAAGTTTTATTAAGTTTGTAATGCTCTGCCTCACACTTCTACTGTTTCGCTAAACTCTAGCATAAACACTATGGAATATCGCAGTAAAATCATACGAGACTGACTAGAAGTTTTTTTGTTTTTTTTATTACAGTATTGTATTTAATGTGATGGGACAACACGGCAGTGACTCTTTTTTGTGCAAAATATATCTTGTGATTTGGTAGCTGGAGGAGGCGATTTCTGCTGCGCTGGACTATTTCCCGTGTCAGACAGGTAAAATACGCCTTGTCTTCTCTCAAAGTATTCTCCAGGCTGGGAGTACTTACAGACATGCAGTTTGTTGCAAATGACAGTAGAAAGACTGAAGTTTCTCTGATAAAAATTTTAGCTTTGAAGATTAAGGAAAAATGGGTTAAAACACGAGTTGAAAACACACCATTTTTTCCCCACTACGTCACACTGAGAACATGGCTTGTCATCACAGCTGCAGCAGCCAGTTTTCCAGCAAGACATGCTTCGATGTGAATTTATGCATGTACCAATATAAGGGAGGGGGGAGTGAGTTAGGGGGAGGGCAGTCAAAAATGGTGGGTGACAGAGCAATCTGGAGGGGTTTTGTCTGAGGCCACCCTTTGCGGGATTAGGGCGTCAGGCTATAGACAGAGAGACAGACAGACCAATTACAACATGATGATGACTGCCGTAGGTCAGTTTTCAAGTGCTAGGCAGCTCCAGTAACTGTCTAACTTAGACTACAGGGATAATAAGGCTAGTATTTTATATTTTATACTATAAGGATAGGACAAAGAATTTTCTGTTCTCCAAAAAATCAATTTAACTAAATGGCTGTGGTCCCAAACCATGTCGCAGAATTAGTACTTTTATGTATAAATAGGATAATAAATAAAAGAAAAATTTTTACAGCAGTTTCATTTTTTAAACAGTAGAATTTCACACTTTATCACTGCATTACCCTTGTCCCACATTTTATTCACAAGGACTCAGTCTGCATCCTTCCACTAGCTGTCTTTTCTGCTATATGATACACTTCCCTATCACTCAAAAACTGCATCCACAACTACCATCCTCCCTCTCCATCTGCATTCTTCTTGTTCTCAATAATCATTCTTCTGTGTCATCTTCCATACTTCTAACTTATTCCCCAGTGCTTCTTCTATATCCTATCTAAAGAAAATTTTCATACTTTTCTTTGAAACATGTAACAAGACTACTCTGTCATTAATAATTACTATTACAGGTACATAACACTTCCCATGCTTACTTGAGAGGAAAATGATGTGCCCACAATGCCGGTGATGTAGGATGACCTAGTTGCTGACCAGTCCTACTACTCTCATTAAGGCTACTCCTCCTTGCTCTGTAGGTACAAAGTGGATAAGAAACATTTCTGACTATTTTCACAGATTTGGAGATGCTGAACAGGGTGCCATGAAAAGCAGTGCAATGGTCTATGAGAAATCTGCTCACTGGAGAATGGCTGGCTAGATTAGTGACTATTATGTATGAAGTTTAAGGAACTACAGTGGAAAAGAATGGTGTACAAAAATATGACTTTGAGATCAAGTTTGGTGTACATTGGTGATCAGTTTTGAACCCATTTCTAATGATCCTTGATGTCTTCTCAAGGGAAGTTACAGCCAGCTTAACATGGAAACTCCTACATGCTGATGACCTGGTGCTTAAAACAAATAATGTGGAAGGAGCAGTGGGTACATAGATATTATGGATGATAAAATGGCTGGAAGAGCTCTGTGGTATGTGTAAGACAAAGGCACTGGTCAGTGGTTTCAGTGAGGGAACTAAGAGGCTGAACAATCTCATGCTCTCTGTAAAAAGGGTGTAAGGAAGAACAGGTATTTAACATCATGTGGATACTTGTAACCAACAGGTACACATAAGAGACGATAATGATGTCAATGGTAGGCCATTAGACACTGTTCACTTTACAAGTACAGTTTGTCTTTGCATTCAAATGGTTCCAGTCATGAGGGATGTGCTGCATTATCAAAGATATATACAGCTTGAGTAGGATGGATTGTACTTTTGTTTCAGAAAGACATTAATGATGGTCATGACAGTGCAACTGTGATCACCAATGCAAGAATCAAAAGCACCTGGAAGAAGGCTGAGGAGCTGCTGCCTCTTACATACAGAGGAATTTTTAATATATAAAGGTTAGGCAGAGCACAGTTTCCAAAGTGTGCATGATCTTGCATATGGCCATATGCCTAAAGCTACTTACTGTAGGGCCTTTCCTATGGGCCCTGTATCAAAAGAGTATGCTAAAAGTTTAAATAGGGGAAGATTTCCCTCTATTTGTAGGGATTGTTCCAAAATTTTTTTTAAGGGGATGCATGCTAAGGCTTTCTCAAGCCCTATACTTAATTATTTGTAACAAAGTATCCCTGTACCTCCAGAAAACAGAAAATATTGTAAATAGTTTATGTAAAAAACATTGTAACATGCTAAAAGTATAATGCAAGTACTGTATACAGTGAAACTGAACTGTTTGTTATTAAAACCCGTGGGGCTGTACCTTACGATGTAATAGCTCAAGGGCATGCACGGGCCCTAATCTGCACTAGTGGTGACACACACTATCATTTTTTTAAAACTGTAGTTAAGGTAGGGTGAGATCCTCAACCTGACATGCTTAAGCCACTTTCATACATTATCCATGTGATTAAGCTGAATATCAGACGTTCAGTCAGTGCTATAGGGAATAATGTGCAGGTAAATGTCCCATATAAAACAAGAAGGCTACTATTCTTAGCATACTGGCCAAACTATAACGCATGTGACAGCATCAGATCTTAGGCACTGCAAACTATATTTTTCTTTTTTCTTGCACCATTTTTAAATATTTACCAGCAGCATGGTGGTAGGTGGTGGAGACTATCATCGATTCACTTAATGTAGTGCTGCCTACTTCTTCCTTAGCCTTTATCATTCTTTTTCTGTGCCTGCCCTCCTCTCTTCCTATTTCTCCCATCTTTCCTATCACGTCTTATTGCTTTTCTTTCCTTTACAGGTGGCTTACATTGAGTGACAAGCCAAATGGTTTCCAATAAGCCAAGAAACCATTTACAACACTGGGTGGTAACCATATAACCAAACCATACGTGCTCCCTACGTGTCATCAAGTGGGTTGGTGGAGGGTCAGTGCCCCTCCCCGTAAAACAAATAACTCAAAGTCAAAAGGCTACCCCTTACGGGATTATGGTGTCTGGCAATAGATAGATAGATAGATCATATTTGTAGTTCTTGGTAATGTTTAAGGAAACACAGAACCACCTTGTTTTGCAGTTTTCTCTTTCTTCCTTGCTTTAGCTCTTCATGGAATTCTTCAAGTACAGTATTTTCCAGTCGTGCTTCCAGGTTTCAATGATGTTTCATTTCTTTTATAACAGGTAAAATGCACTTTAAAAAGGGGGGTTTATTCACAGCAGACACTATCTTCTGGTGCATGAAGACAGACAGCCACTATCTAAGAATGCAATTTTTGAATGAAATTGCCCTTACCAGCCCCTACTTATCCTAAATTTTCGTAACAACCAACCTTATTTATCCTAGCCTTACTTAACCTATTTTAGGTCAACCCAACCAATTTTATGCTAACCTAACCAATTTTATGCTAACCTAATCAAATTTCTCCTAACCTGAGCCCGAAGACAGACAGACACCATCTGAGACCACCATTTTTTGAGTGAAGTTACCTTTTATCTGTGGCCATTTACCCAACCCTAACATATATTTCTGTAATTTAACCCAGCCTTATTATCCTACCCTACCAAACCTATTTTGGGATAACCTAACCAATTTTATGCTAACCTAACCAAATTTACCATAACTTAACCTAAAGCTATCCCTTATGTAGTCATTTTCCTTGTTTACTGGTGGATCCTCTTCACACCTGAAAACACACTTTAGTACACTGAATCAACTGAAAGGCGGGTATTTTTTAAATTTTTTTTAAGAGGTGATCCTACGTCTCCGGATTACCTAATTCTTATAACTCTAGCGTTAGCTATCATATTTATAACATAAGTATTGACTGAAAAGTTTATTACTATAAAAGTATATAAAGTATATGTATAAACAAGTGCTAATATACATTATATATACGAGTATATAAAAAATTATGAGAAACTGTTTAGTTTTGTTGTTGATGGACTGTCTCAACAAAGAATAGTCACAGCAACTCCCATGGATGCACTTCCAACATACAGTACCAACTGGTTACACAGGGCTACCAACAGCCCACTTTCCCTTGATCCTGTCTTAGCATACCATGACAAAACTGAGGGCTTGCTTGTACTTTCCTTAGTGTATAAAGTAGGGACCAACATAGGTCCTCTCCATTTGTCTTTAGGCACACAGCTGATAGCACTGAAAGAGGGATGCAGTCAAGAGAGAAGATTATCAAAGATATGAATGCAATGTTGAGACAGAAGGCTAATTAAGAGGTTTTGGACAAACATAAACTAAGGTATGGCATATTGGCATGACTGAGAATGAAAAAACCGGAGTGCATCCAATAAAAACATAGACTTGGAAAGACATGCTAGGACAACTTTAGAGTGCTGGATTTAAATATACTCTTTATCTTAATCTGGCTGAGTTTTTTGTCTCTTTGCAGCTTATTTCACACTAGTCAGTGGCAGAAAAAAAAAAAAAAAAAAAAAAAAAAAATCAGTACATTCTTGCTATAGCACTTCATTATTAGTATCATATTCTAGTGTTAATTTATTGTTACAACTAAGCATTCAAGACTGAGAGATGGCAATAATGGGCCAAAATAAAGTGTAAAAGGAATATTGTGAGGTAGCAAGAGATCATGCATCCTGAAAGGCTACAGTAAGATAAACCGAAGTTCACATGAAAGAATGAAAAAGGCTATAACACAATGATGATGATGACAACAAGTAAAAGGAATATTGTGAGGTAGAAAGAGATCATGCATCCTGGAAGGCTACAATAAGATAAACCTAAGTTCACATGAAAGAATGAAAAAGGCTATAACACAATGACGATGACGACAACAACTAATTGTAGTACTGTACATCTAAAATCAGATGAAAACAGAAGACAAACATGTCCAAAGGTATCATACAGTATGGTATGTATAATTATCTGAAAATGAGGTGCTGTGACTTCTTGCAAAAGCAACCACAGAATCAATAACAATTCTGTTATTAACAAATATATGTATATATATATATATATATATATATATATATATATATATATAGTGGTAGGTGGTGGTGACCATCATCCACTCACTTGATGTAGTGCTGCCTACTTCTTCCTTAGCCTTTATCATTCTTTTTCTGTACCTGCCCTCCTCTCTTCCTATTTCTCCCATCTTTCCTGTCACTTCTTATTCCTTTTCATTCCTTTAGAGGTGGCTTTATATTGAATGACAAGCCAAATGATTTCCTGTAAGCCAAGAAACCATTTACAATGCTGGATGGTAACCATATAACCAAACCATATGTGCTCCCTATGTGTCAACAAGTGGGTTGGTGGAGGGTTAGTGCCCCTCCCCGCAAAACAAATAACTCAAAGTCAAGTGGCCACCCCTTATGGGATTATGGCGTCTGACAATATGTATATACAGCATATATATATATATATATATATATAGGCTGTAACAGATTTCCTGCTATCTGTAATAGTGTACACCACAAGAATACAGTCAGTGGAGCTCCAATTACTCAAGCTGAACTGTTCTTCAGCACTGGCAACTAACTTAAACTCTAAATAATAAAAGAACAGTTTTACATTACAGCATTATCAGAACCCTTTTCCTTGTACTGGCATGGGGATGTAGCAGTTCTACTGCCCAGAATTTGACCTGCAAGTACTTGTACCTCCTGTGACATTGTAGGGGAAGGGGGAGATTTACTTCCTATCTCATTTGAATCAGGTAGCCCACATAAGATCTATGAGCCATGCTCTTCATTTCCCCCATCCATTCATCCATCCATCCATCATCCAATCCTACGTTGTCCCATGAGGAGTGTAGGAGCCCAGGGCTAGGCAAGTTGGTCCTGACATTTAAGATGAGAGTTACCACCCTCACTCATCCCTGAGTGGCATCATGTGAGCAATAAACCCCAACCACCCCTTGGATATAAACCTACACAGACTCAATCTGACTGGAGTGGCTGGTTAGGGTGGTTATGGCTACGTATGTGGGTGCTCACACCCAGGTAAGAGTGAATGGAGATATGAGTGATGAGTTTTCCGTGAATGTTGGTGTGCATCAGGGGTCAGTCTTGAGTCCCATGTTGTTTATCATGGTACTTGAAGCCCTTTCACGTGACTTTAGAAACGGACTCCCGTGGGAGTTGTTGTATGCTGATGATTTGGTGTTGATTGCAGAGAATGAAAGGGAGGCGGAGGAAAGGTTTAGGAAGTGGAGAGATGGTATGGGGCAAAAGGGTTTAAGGGTAAATGCAGATAAAACAAAAGTAATGATATCTAGAGTAGGTGGCGGTACTGTCAAAGACGAGGGAGAGTGGCCATGTGCAGTTTGCCACAAGGGCGTGGGAAGTAATTCCATCTTGTGCGGTGTGTGTGATAAGTGGGTGCATAAGAGATGTAGTGGTATCAGAGGTAGACTGCGAGATAATGCTGATTTTATGTGTACGGCGTGCCGGGGTGAGCAGGTGGAGATTGTCAGATGTGAAAGGATTGAACTTGCTGGTGAATCTCTTGAGTGTGTGGAAGAGTTTTGTTATTTGGGAGACATGTTGTGTGCTGGAGGTGAGGCTGGAGCTAGCTCTGTGGCTAGGGTGAGAAGTGGTTGGAAGAAGTTCAGGAAGCTCTTGCCTCTCCTGAAATTGAGAGGGCTCTCCCTACGTGCTAAGGGGTCTTTGTATGCAGCATGTGTTAGGAGTGTAATGCTGTATGGCAGTGAGACCTAGGCAGTGAAGGAGGAAGATATTCGCCGGCTCAGACATACAGAAATGACAATGATTAGGTGGATGTGCAGTGCGTCCCTGCGTCCAAGGCCTGGAGAGGCTGGGTTTACAATGGAAGAGTTGAGAGGTAGGATGGGACTGGAGTGTATTGGTGTTGTGATGAGGAGAGGTAGACTGAGGTGGTTTGGACATGTGGAGAGGATGGGGGATGATAATTGGGTGAGGAAGGTGAGAAGTGTTAATATTGGGGGTGGGGTTATGAGGGGTAGACCGAGAAAGACATGGGACGAGGTCATTAAGTGTGACCTTAGGGTTAAGGGACTGAACAGGGAGGCTGCAATGGATCGTGCAGCGTGGAGAGCCGCCATTAGGTGACCAAGGCTGACACATGCAAGCATGTTGGAGCCTTTAAAAACGAAACGAAACGAAACGTGGGGTTATGAAGGGTAGACCGAGAAAGACATGGGACGAGGTCATTAAGTGTGACCTCAGGGTTAAGGGACTGAACAGGGAGGCTGCAATGGATCGTGCAGCGTGGAGAGCCGCCATTAGGTGACCAATGCCGACACATGCAAGCATGTTGGAGCCTTTAAATATGAAAACGAAACCACCTTAATTACCCACTAAACCACCAGGTGCCATAAGTTGGTATATGGTTACCACCCAGCATAGTAAATGGTTTTCTGGTGTAAAGGAAACCATTAGGCTTGTCACTCAGTGTAGAGTCACCCATAGGCAGATGGAAGAGGAAAGAATGAAGGAAAGAAAGAAGAGGAAGGAAGGAAGACAGGAAAGGGCAGACACCCAAAGCGGCACTACATCGAGTGAGTGGAAGGTGAGTGCCCCCACCTACCACCAAGTGCCTCCATCTCATGTTACTCTGGGAAACTGGGCTAAAATGATCATGATGATAAAATCATGCTATGTTACATAATTCTTCATCATATGATAATGCAGCTGTGCCACACACATACTGCAATAGCAACTTAATGAAAATGATGCAACTGTATGAATATCACCTTAGCAATGGAATCAAGAAATTGCAACAGTCTAAGAGTAACAAGTAAATGATTACTGTTAACAGCCTATTGTACTGGTGAACATACAGACAGCTTCTTCTTTTGTATTTTCTTTATATTATTTTGAGATCTTAACCCATTGGAAGAGGGGGAAATCAGGTTAGGATAATGACAATGATGAGCCTGAAGAATATTTGAAGCATACAGTACACTCAGCATATTAAGAAATAACAAAAGAGCAACACGCATCAGAGTAACAAAGTTCCACATACAGTCTGTCCTCGTCTAACATGGTTAATTGCTTCCGTACCCCTACCGTGTTAGAGAAATTTCGTGTTACAGAACTCTTGAAACCCCCCATTTCCTTCTGCACCCATAACAAAAGTCCACTTTTTCCCCCCCTTGTGGTGCGAAAGTTTTTAATACCCCTCAATTTTAACCTCCTACAAAGCATTAATATGGTTCAAAAAATTACAAATGAGAATTATTACAGTTAAAAGCCACATTTTATTTAACTTATGGGAGGATAAGAGGAGACACACTATGCTGGAGAGGAGGTAGAGGGAAGAACAGTGGTTAAAATCCTTCAAAGTCAATAGCACTTATAACACTTCTCACATCATCATTTATGTTATCCATGGTTTCTTCTTCCTGCTGGCGTTGGATATCCTCTTCCTGGAGTTCAGCTGCTGAAGCGTGATTGGCTGGGAGGTAGATGACGCCCATTGGCAAGGCAACAATCCTATGATTCATCTCACCGCCCATCCGGTTCAAAAAACCGTGTTAGCTTCATCAATGGCCATGTTAGAAGCAATATTGCTTCTGGAAAATTGTACCATGTTAGACCATTTTTACGTTAGGGAAAACTCTGTTAGTCGAGGATAGACTGTACCTGGAACATATTACGATCACAAATCATTTGAAATCTTTCTCAGTAACTGTACCTGGTATTCAGACTGAATGCACTGCACACTATATTTTGTTGGTCTACCCTCACCTTAAAGCTTGAACGGTTGTATGGTGAATGGCATGGCTAGCCCGACGGATGTGTGTCTGCAGAGTCTCCAAGACGGGAAAGGAGCGACCACAGGTACACAGGAGACGAAGGCCACAGTGACGGCTGTGACGAGCCAAGAGAGCTGTTGTGCTGAATCCTTGACCACAGTGGCATATATGGTTCCTAGCAGCATGAACCTTCAAGTAATGCTGGTGCAGGAGTTAAAAGTGTATATTACTCTCATGAAAAGTGTTTCATTTGTCAAGCAAAGTATTTTCTGGCAGATATACAGTCCTTTAATATAGTGGTTCTCAAACTTTTAAGCCCGCAACCCACAAAACTGTGAAAGGAAGGCTTGCAATCCCACTCTCCACCAAATCTTCACATGCATGAATGCGCACGTGCACATGCACACACGCACGCATGCATGCGCACACACACACGCACTCATGCATGCGCACACACACACACACACACACACACACACACACACACACACACACAAAGCAGCTTACAAATTGTTACTGTATTTTCATGTTCGTTGCTGTGCTGTGATACTGTGGACATGTACCACTTTCAATCAGACTGATACCAAATTATCAACTACTCTAAAACCAGACAAACACTTCAAAACAGACACTGATAATTAGACATCCAATGCTTTAAAACATCAAGCAAAATCGGGCTAATTCCGAGAAATAAAAGATTTTTTTTTTCTATGAACTGGATATGCATTATAATGATTCTGCCAGCATGGACATGCATATCAATGGAGCTGAGAAAAAAAAATACTGAATGCGTGAGATGATGTTGTTGATGAGATGGTGAGAAAGGAGGGGGGGGTAAGTAGTGGGAGAAAAATCTCAATCCTGAACAATGCATGTATCTCTTTGGATTCCATTTGATCATCTCACACACACACACACACACACACACACACACACACACACACACATACACATAATTAACTGGAGATTTCAATACAAATATAAACTGGAATACTCTAGATGTAAAAAGCTGTGACAGCCGTTGGGATCAAAAGCTCCTAGATCTTGTACTGGAGTTTTTCTTAACACAACATGTAAAGGAAAACACCAGAAAAAGGGGATTTGATGATCCATCATTACTAAATCTTATATTTACCAGGCAAGATAATATCAACAACATACTGTATCACCCTTCATTCTGCAAAAGCGACCATGTAGCAGTAAATTTCAATTTTAGGATTGTATATGATATAGTAAGCAGAATTGAAAGTTACAAAAAAATCCATCCACCCATCATCCAATCCTATATTGCCCCATGAGAAGCGTAGGAGCCAGGGGCTAGGCAGTTGGTCCCGACACTTAAGATGAAAGTGACCAGCCTCACTCATCCCTGAGTGGCATTACATGAGCAATCAACTCCAACCACCCCTTGGATATAAACCTTCACCAGCTCAATCCGTTTGGAGCAAAATAATTACCCACTAATCCACCAGGTGCCAAAATATGGTTAAATGGTTACCACCCAGTGTAGTAAATGGTTTCCTGCTGTACAGGAAACCAATTGGCTTGTCACTCAGTGTAGAGTCACCCACAGGCATAAGGAAGAGGAAAGAATAAAGGAAGGAAAGACAGAAGAGGGAGCGTAAAGTCTGTAGGCAGAAGGACAAAGAAAGAATGAAGGAAAGGAAGACAGAAGAGGATGGAAGGACAGAAGGGTGGAGGAAAGGAAAGGGCAGACACCCGACAGCAGCACTACATCGAGTGAGTAGATGGTGAGCGCCCCCATCAACCACTAATCCTAAACTACACAAAGACCAACTACCATGACCTAAAGAAGTACTTCACTGAAACAGATTGGGAAAAGGAGCTTAGAAGACAAGATATAAATGTTATATATAGAAAATTATGTTAATTATATGAAACAGGAGTCCAAAATTATATCCCTAAGCACAAAGAAACAGAAATCAGGATAAAGAAGTGGTTTAACAGAATGTAAAAAATAAAATGGGAAAAAGAGACTTGCTGTGGAACAGATACAGAAGACACAACAGTGATAGGGCATATAACAACTATAAACAGGCAAGAAATGATTATAAAAGGATAAGGAAAGAAGCTTAAGGGCAGTTTGAGGAAGATATTGTAAATAAAAGTAGTGATCAACCAAAGCTTTTTCTTACAGCTACATCTGAAGCAAAACCAAAGTTAAAGAAAAAATACAGTCCATCATGGATGAGGGGATAACCTATATCCAAAGAAAAAGATATTTGCGAAGTTCATAACAAAAATCTCCAATCAGTTTTTACAGAAGAAAGTAATTTTGAGAGAGATGGAAAGGAACACGAATGTCCACACATCTACGATTACTGGAACAAGAGGTACAGGAAAAATTGAGTAAATTTGACAAAGGAAAAGCAAATGGTCCTGACGAAATTTCAAGCCGGGTGCTACATGAATGTGCAGAAGAGTTAGGCAGACCGATATATTTAATATTCAAGGAATCCTTGACTCAAGGTAAACTACCAGATATTTGGAAGAAAGCAAACATTGTTCCCCTATTCAAGAAGGAAAGAGACAGAATCCACTCAACTACAGACCGGTATCCCTGACAAGTGTTGTAAGGTAGGTAACAGAAAAGCTAATAAGAAGAATTTGGGTAAACCATCTGGAAAAATCTATCTATCTATCTATCTATCTACTGTACTGCCAGATGCCACAATCCCGTAAGGGGTGGCCATTTGACACTGAGTTATTTGTTTTACGGGGAGGGGCACTAACCCTCCACCAACCCATTTGCTGATACATAGGGAGCACATATGGTTTGGTTATATGGTTACCACCCAGCGCTGTAAATGGTTTCTTGGCTTACAGGAAACCATTTGGCTTGTCACTCAATGTAAAGCCACCTGTAAAGGAAAGAAAAGCAATAAGAAGTGACAGGAAAGATGGGAGAAATAGGTAAACAGGAGGGCAGGCACAGAAAAAGAATGATAAAGGCTAAGGAAGAGGTAGGCGGCACTACATCAAGTGAGTGGATGATGGTCGCCTGAAAAATACAATATGATAACAGAAAGATAGTTCAGTTTTGGAAAAGGAAAATTATGTGTTACAAATCTATTAAGCTACCATGATAGAGTTGCAGAAACACTACAGAAAAGAGAGGGATGGGTGGACAATATCTATTTAGATTTTAGGAAAGCATTCGACAGAGTACTGCAGCAAAGACTTTTATGAACACTGTATCATCATGGAGGAAGCCGAGGTAATCTGTTCTGTTGGATGCAGGACTTTTGCAGAAAAAGGGAAATGAGAACAGTACTCATGGGTAATTATCAATGCTGGATCAAGTCATGGCAAGGCCCTAGGCCATTCTTTCACGAGGCCCATCAACCTTTCTTTTTCGGTAATCAGAATTCACAGTTTTCGTAAATACTTCAAATTACTGTTTCATAACACCAGTTCGTGACACCATAGGTACACAACACAATCAAATCAGAATGCTAATTTATTGTGACAATGAAAGATAACAACACGCATATAATTAAAGCAGCACTTTTCTGGTTTTCATCTTGGAAAAATCATTAATAACATCACCAAAATCCACACGCTTCATGATGTCAAACTCGATCATCAGCAGAGCTAGGTTACACAGTCTGTCTTGGTTCATGGTTGACCTCAGGTGATTTTTCACCCGTTTGAGAACAGAGAACGACCTTTCTCCTTCAGTTTTAGCTGCCGGGAATGTTAAATAAAGCCAATACATGATTTCAACATCAGGGAACATTTCGGTGATCCCCGAGCTACGCATGTCCTGCAAGATGACTGAAGGTCGGCACTTATCAGGCAGTATTTGTTTCACATATTTTGAGAACTGCACAATTTCTTCGACAAACATGGGTTCGTTATCTGCCAAGATGTGAGCCTGCAACTTCATTGCCACCGTTTTCAAATCATATTCTGATGTAGAGGTGATTCCAAGCAGAACAGCAAACCTGTCCTGCAGTTCGCAGCAGACCTTCTTACACTTCTCCAATTCCACTGCCAATGTGTCTAGAATGCAGAAATATGTGGCCATTTTGAACTTCTGTTTTGGGGACAGTTAAGCTTCAGTGTCAAGTTCCTCAAAGGTCTTTCCACTTCCTCGAACGCTGCTATTCTGCTTGAGAGCTGGCATCCTGGACCAACACATGAGCTTTCTTCTCGATGTCTTCAAACAATTTGTTATTGCGAAGTGTTGTAACGTAGCTGTACAGACTTTCACATAGATTCAAACATGTAGCAATGCCTATGTCTAGTTTCTGGAGACTCTTATTGGTGTCATCCAGGCGTCTCATCACGCAAGCCCATACTATGCACAGGATGGCTGTTTCTATTTCTTCCATTTTTTATGCCAGACTGGATGCTTCGTTTCTGGTTGATGCTGTTTGATGAGAGTCCTCTAACAAGGCAACCAACGCTGCTCTTACTTTGGGGAGGTGTTTTTCCAATGCTTGTGCAGCATCAGCTAGAGCTGACCATTGTATATTCAACAGTGATTTCACTGTGGATCCGTGAGTTTCGGCTTGGAGACTACTCCATCGATGAGTCGAGGCAGAGAAGTTGTACACTGCCTGTAAGAACCCAAAAAATGACACTGCATCGACACAGCACTCTGCGGTGAAAAAGCTGACCAGGTTGAACGAATAAGCCGAATACGGCACATACTCAGCCAGTGTTTTAACTGTCTTGAGTTCAGCTTGAAGGCCTTGGTATTTGTCTGACATATTGCTAATGTTGTTATAGCTCTGGCCACGACAATCGGCTATCGATATGTCACACTCATGGACAGTCTCATGAACACCAGCCATCAACATTTTGGCACTGTGACCCAGTATGGGGATAATTCACGAATCGTTCCACAGGTACACCACTCGGGCTAACATAGCTTACAATGAATGCTAATCGATCGACGTGTGAAATGTCTGGTGTTGAGTCTACGCTTACGGCATAGTATTTGGCTGCACTGACTTCAGCGACGATGTAGGAGAGGACTTTCCATGCCATGAGAATTAAGATTGATGATTTTGTCACATGTTGTCGAAGACATGTATGAAACATGACCTGACCAACAATACCAAATCATGACACATGATCTGCGATGAACAGGTCGAATTCCACCAATAAATCGATAATCCCCAAGAAGTTTCCATTGCTTCTGGACCCGAATATTCCGTCATCTCCACGTAACGGTAGACCTCTCTCAGCTAAGAATTTGACAACAGCAACAACTCGTTCCAGTACTTCCGTTCTTTTTTGTACAGGTCTCCCTCGTTTTACAATTGGTATGCGTTCCTAGAAAGGCAATCGTAAACCGAATAATCGTAAAGCGAAATTAAGGTTTAATGGAAAAAATAGGGATGCGTTCCTGGACTCATGTATAAGGAACCCAAGACCCATACAACTGATCTAATATGCAATAATAATGATGATGTTTTATGTATTGTAGTGCATCTGAATCACATACAGTATGTATGTACATTTGCAAACATAAAGACATGAAATAGCAAAAACAACATGAAATACAGCTGTACTGTACTGTACTGTACTGTTATGTACCCTCCTACTGTACTGTAGCTCCGTCCACCTTTTGTCGGTTCCCCCCGAGGCTGGAGGACATAATGCCTTAATGTCTCCTCCGAGGTTAGGAGACATCCTGGGCCAAAGCCCATCACTCATCAACACAAGAGGTGGAGAGGGAGGAAGCAGGGGTGGTGGAGGTTTGGATGGCAGGGGTGGATGACTCAGGAGAATGAGAGGTGGTGGAGGTTTGGGTGGCGCGGGAAACTGTGTGGGCGGGGCAGGTATGCCACACAACTCTTAGTTGATCTGCCTGTGAGCACGGGATTTCCACATGCCCAATCGTAAATGCAAGGGACCTCAATCGTAAAATGAACACTTGGTACTAAAGAAGAAGGATCGTAAATGTGAAATATCGTAAAACGATACAGTGTAAAACGAGGGAGACCTGTACTGTGCCATCCTTCCGTGCAAAAGTTACACTGGAAATGACACAATCTCTATGTGTAGTGCTATTTTCATGCTCTGCTATTCACTGAGATGAGTTTTTCCAATTGCTGAATCCAAGAGTGAACATATTTTCTCTGTCGGAAAAGAGCTTGCAAGCCAAACAATAGACATTACCAGAAGATTCAGAATAGATTAACCAGTTACGTTTGAAAGTCTCAGAATTTGCAAGTTTCTGAAAAAAACACTGATTTGGTGCAGATATCAAGTTCTGCCATCACTGTAGTTCCTCAATGATTTTTTAAAATCAATGTCCAGGGACTGGCTGAAGTTTTCGGCTACAAAAGCTTGATGAAACTCACTCGACATTTGTCTCAGCCAAATATGCAGGTCGCTCATTACAGCTTTTGTGGGAACTGTATATGAAATGTAGGGGTGCACCGGATAGTAAACTTTGCTATCCAGAAGGATACCGGGTAGGCCGGATACTTGAAAAAATATCTGGCTGGACATCCGGACGGATACCGGATAATAAGCAAAATATATTTTGCAGATATACAATGAAGTTAGTACTTTCATTAACATACCTATATGCTTCTGCAACTTATCATAACTCTGTGTGCAGAGCTAACATGCCTAAATTTAAAACATAACGATTATCTACTTCATAAGTGCTCATACGGAGAGAACATGGCTATTTTGTACTATAAATTTGGATATACTGTAATGACTAATAGGTATGAACACATAAAATCACAGATTATTATGCACATAACATTTTAATTATCTTCTCAGTTTGAACATTTTGGTTATAAATTATGAAAAAAAAAAGAAAGTAATCCAATGTCTATAATACCTCCAGTGCACCTAACTGGAGATTATGTTTACTACAGGTCCAGAACAGGAGTGTTGTCATGTAACTCTTTCTGAGTCATATCTGTCAGATTTAATTTAAATTTAGCTTTCATACAAACTGGTTGACTGATATATCAAAATATAATTAATGCACATATAATTCTTAACTTCATGCTTAGTTATTTTCAGAACAAATTTGAAGGTTACTATCTCAAAGTAAAATCTGGTTGGCAACAATGATGTTAGAGTCTGCATATATTCAGAAAGACTGTATTCAGAATATGGCAATGTCTTTGGAGAAAAGCGTTCACGAGTTATCAAAATGTGGCGAGATGCCACTTTTCATCCATCACAATGGTCCAAAGTTTTCTTACAAGTTCTATATTGTTTGAAGATTGATTCACATGGGTATTACTTGCTATATTTTATTTGATATACTGGGTTTAAGAATTTACATTGTTTTCAAGATTAAACATACTCAGCAGCTACTATTTTGTGTGGAAAACTAGATTTATACTGTATCTCATAAAGCACGCTGAAATGTATCATAGTAAATGAAATAATTTAGACTGAAGTTTATAAGAACCTTTATTATGCTGTATTATCCGGCCTATCCTGCCGGATAAAAGAAATATCCGGCCGGATACCGGATGACTGCAATATCCGGCCTGGATATCCGGCCACATAGGATATCCGGTGCACACCTAATGAAATGTCTGTCACTTCTTGGTTTGATGGTGCTGAAGCTGCAGTGATCGGCTGTTGCATACCAAATGCTAATTCGGCAGAAGTTTCCGACTGATTGCAGGTCGCCGCCGCCATAGGTCTGATGAACATGTTGGTGATTTTTCTACAACTTTCGACATCTCTCTTTTCCTTTTCCTCCTCTTGTGCTTTCTTCTAACATTTTTGCGCTCCAGAGGAGTGTGCACGACTGATATCTCGTTCACGAGAGGCCATAACGCAGTTAAGCACACCTCTCTCCGTTAGATCTCGAGGAGCAGTGGAGCACTGTCAATTCAAACACTGCACAGCATTGCAGTTATTATCATACATCTGGCAAGAACAGAGAGAATGTTAAAATCCATTTTCTGTCAAAACACAATGAATAAACTTGGTGGACAGTGGTGGACTAAATACAGATTAACAGGCATAAATGGGTTGATATTCAGACTGAAAAATTGTACATTGGTCAAGGGTCATTCTGGAAATGATGCCTTCTATTTTGTTAAGCAGTTTTACAATGCCTGATGGTTGACTCACTCATCATTTGGTTTATTGGCTCAATGCCTCGATCCACCTATTTCACAGATAATCCATGGAAACTGTTCAAAGAACTCTTCCCACGACTGCTACACACTATATAAGTTACAACCACACACTATGCGTACAATATATAGGTTTCAATCAACCTGAACATTTAATTTTTATAGGAGTTTATACTTTCTGCACCAAACTTTTTTCTATATTTATATGAAACCTCTAAGGAGTCCAAGCCAGTATATAGGTTTCAATCAACCTGAACATTTAATTTTTATTGGATTTTATACTTTCTGCACCAAACTTTTTTCTATATTGATTTTTATGAAACATCCAAGAAGTCCAAGCGCAAGACCCGATCAAGCGCGAGGCCCTAGGCCATGGCCAGTTGGCCTTTGCCATAATCTGTGAGTGGTAATTACTCATCATGGAGGGAAGTGACTAATGGAGTTCCACAGGGCTTAGTGCTGGCACCAGGGTTGGAAAAAAGCATGTCATAAATGATTTATGACAAGATAGTGATTTAAATCAGTCATAAATGTCATAAATGTCATAAATGTCATAAACATATAACATCCCAAATTTCCAAAAGTATGTATCAAATTGTGTACATCTGAAAAACAATTAAAAATTTACCAGTATGTAAAGCTCTATTTCATGCTGTCCCACAATACCATAGCTACATTCAAAATGTCAGATACAGACAAATAAAGTAACATGTCATGTATTTAGTTTGCTTTTACTTGGCCAAGAATTCAATACATTGTGACAGACATAAATGAATCAAAACCATACAATCATACATGCATAAGTTATAATGACTGCTCCTTAAAAGATCTATCTATCTATCTATAGCCCGAAGCCCTAATCCCGCAAAGGGTGGCCGCAGACAAAACGCCTCCAAGTCGCTCTGTCACCCGCCATTTGACTACCCTCCCCCCAACTCACCCCCCCCTCCCTCATATACCTCTCATCTCCATCCCTCCACCTTATCCTCGGTCTACCTCTCCCTCTCCCTCCCTCAACCTCACCTACATACACCCTCTTCGTCAGTCTTTCATTCTCCATTCTCTTCACATGTTCAAACCACCTCAGTGTATTTCTCCTAATCTTCTCAACCACATCCACCCCACAGCATTCCTTCACTTCTTCATTCGTCAACCTGCCCCTCCATGTCACTCCACATGTTCCTCTCAAGTAACTCATTTCCACTGCTCTCACTCTTGACTCTGGAACTGTCTCCCTCTGTCTGTATTTCCTACTGCCTATGATCTCCAGTCTTTCAAAAGCAGTGTGTCCAGGCATCTCGAAATGAATGGATCTTGAATTTGGCTCTCTCTTGTAATATTGTTTTTCTCTTGGAGGGAACTGCTATTGCAGGCTCATGGCCTTTGGTTCCTTCTTCCTCGCAAAAAAAAAAAAAAAAAAAAAAAAAAAAAAAAAAAAAAATCATTCCCCAAAGTACCACACAATTATTCTCCTCAAATACACCATATCACTAACATACCCATCATCATCCTGGGTGGTGATTTCAATGCCAAGGCATCGGCGTGGCATGTCAAAACCCTGACACAGACAGAGGGCTGGTACTACGATCCCAAGCAGATAATCTCCATCAACATACCCATATCCTACACTATCTTCCTCCTATCATCCCCAGACATCACCTTTTGCTCCCCAAACCTTGTCCCCACAACATCTGGGGAGTGGTCAAAACCCTGGGCTCTGACCACCTCTTACTCATCATCAGTACCAAAACCAGAATCACCCTACCTGCCACAGACACATATACACTAATTATAAGAGAGCCAACTGGGGGGTCTTCACAACTGAAACAGAACAGCACTTTGAAACATTAAACATTACACCCATCACAAACATCTACACCACTGTGCACACTTGCAATACAATTATTCAAAACGGTGAGAAAAGACACATCCCTAGAGGCAACAGAAAGAGACACAATCCCAACTTCACACCAGAAATTCAAGACCTCATCAGTCAGTGCAATACACTGCAACACTCCCCAACACCCCATACACAAGACACCGTACAACAAATACAGGCACTCAACACCCAAATAAACAATAAAATATCAGAGCAGCAAACACTAAATTGGAATAATTATCTCCAAACGCTTGATCACAAAACAAGCACCAGCAAACTCTACAAAACATTAAACAGCATCACCCTCTCCAACAGCAACAGGATACAATCACACACTGTCATCACAGCGACAGACACCATGCCCTCAAACAAACAACATGCAAACACTCTCAACAATCACTTTTCACACATCAGTCATCTAAACCCCCATCGTGACGACGACATGCCATCTGACGCAAGAGATAGTTAACCACAAAGCCAGACTTCGTACCCTTCAGTTACAACCAGATGAAGCACATCATTAGCAACCTTAACCACTCATCTGCCTTTGGCTCAGACAGCATAAGCAACATCCACCTTAAACATCTTGGACCACAAAGCATACAAGCACTCACCAACACAGTTGACGGGCACAGGGACGTAAGCGACAATGTCAGTCATTTTGACTTACACACGGCAACCGGTTCGTCATCCCATCTGTTATCACATGGTCTGACTAGTCAAAAGAAAAGCAACCATCTGACAGGTGTACACAAAGGTGAGCATCATTTGTTTTTGCCTCCCAAAACCCAGCTGGTAAGTCCAACATCCAAACATCACAGGAGCGGAACAGGCAGGCACCAAGACCTAATGAAAGGAAGCATAGCACACCCCTTTGTACTGCCTGGCCCGGGAGGCCAATTATGCACCGCGAACTATTCCCCCATGCATCAGTCACACACTGCTGTCGTGAGTGGGAGGATGTATCTTTAAACTCACCTAATTTTCAGCGATTTTGCGAGGATTTATACATCAAAATGGACCTCAGCAGCAAGGAGAGTGATGATGAAGACCTGATTCAACTGAGGAAATGACCAAGAAGGCCAGAAACCTGGCAACAGAATGTTAAAAAAAAGAAGAGAGATAATGGGGAAGTGTATATGTCAGAAAACCAAGAAACTTGTGAAAGCTCGTATTGCTGGCCCACCACATGAATGTACTGAGAAGTGCTATGATAAAGCAGGCCCTGAAAATGTGAAGGTAATTTCTGCTAATTACTGGGGGTTGCAAGACTTTGATGCACAATCAAATTACTTGTACAAGTAATAATCGTAAAAATTTGAGAAAAATAAAAATAAAAATATTTATTAAAAATCAACTAACATGAATATCAACATAAAACTATCACAGTTTATTATTTATAATGTTTACTTTCATCCAAAAACTTTATTTTCAACATATATAAATATTTTGTTTTCACCAACAAACAGGGGTGTGTTTGTTTGTTTACAAAATTATTTTTTTATGGTTTTACGTTAATTTTCTTTAATATATCTTCATGACCTTTGTACTGATGTATAACATTAATAGGTTTGTCTTGTAATACTAGTCACAACAATACAGCAACTTTAACCTTCAATTTCTCAAAACTGTGGTTATAGCTATTACGCCCCTGTGCCACTCAACTACTCATATCAAACTACAGCTACTTACACAACATAATACCAAATATCTGGAAGCATGTTACTATCATCACTATCCCAAAACCCAACAAAAACCCCATGCTGCTTTCCTCACACTGCCCCATCACATTCCTCTATACCCCCTCCAAAGTCACTGAAAGACTAGCATTACAATTAGTAACACCTCACATCCCCCCAGCCCCATCATAACATGGTTTTAGGCTGCTACACTCCACAAACACTCTTCTTACAGACCTTACACAAAATGTTTTTGATGACATCAATTCAGCTACGCCACCACACAAAACACTCCTAATCACACTAGATATTGGCAAAACTTTTGATGACATCCCCTGCCATAACTTCACAAAATATTCAACACAAAAATGCACAATAACACAAAAAGAGGGCTGGCAAACTACTTAGCAGGCAGATGTGCACATGTAGCATTTGCCGGTTAGTCAACGAACATCAGAAACTTCACACACAACGTCCCTCAAGGATCTGTTTTGTCCTCTACAGTCTTCAACCTATATAAGCATGACATAACCACACCCCACACAAACACATAGCTTCCTATGCAGATGACTTAACACTTACACGTACACACCAAAATGCAAACACAGCTGCACACATCTTCCAACCTTACCTCAACACACTACACGAATGGTTCACTACAAACAGACTCAATATAGCCCCAGCCAAATTTACAGTGACCCCTCTCACAAACTGGACAGCAGAACATAATCACATTCCACACCTCACCATAAACAACACCCTCCTATCACCCCCCAAAATCCTTGGTGTAACATACAATACATCAATGTCCTTTAAACAACACATCACAAACACTGAAAATAAATTACCACCAAAACTCAATGCCGTATGGTCACTTGCCCATACAATATTTGGATACAACAAAGAAACCACCACCACAGTATACAAACAATATATATGTTCAGTGATGAATTATGCAAGCTCAATTCCTTGCTTGGGCTTCTAACCTCACTAAAACACACTACAACACCCAACAGACCATACAGAACATGGCCCTAAAAATAATCACAGGGTGCACAGCTACTACACCTACAGACCACCTACACCATGCAACCAAGGTCCTCAAAGTCAAGGATCATCTAAACATGAGATGCACAAATTCTTGCTGCAGCCTCCATAAACCCACACCATCCACTACATGGTAGCACATCCACACACACTAAGGAACATCAAAACAACACCCAGCACACGGTATCATACACAAATACTGTCATTTTCCCCCCCCCTCGCCCGCCTCAAACAAGCTTTCAGAGGCATATTCATGCTCAAATCACTTGCCGCTCCATTCAATCACTCAAAGACAACACACAGCTGCATGCATGGCCTCCTGATATCCACCCTTCTGAATCCTACCTCCCTCGTGAGGACAGGGTTCACCTGGCCAAGCTGCGATGTGGGCATCATCCAGCCCTCTTGAGTTATCAGAAGAGGCTGGATGACTCAGTCACTTATGCCTGTCCAGGATGCAACACAGCACCCCATACTATTATGCACATTATGGAAGACTGCGTTGCACACAATCAACTGTGACAACAACACAACATACACTTCTTGAGAGCTCTGTGGGAAAGCCCGGTCTCGGCTGAGGCCTTCCTTAGAGACTCGGGACTGTTCGGTCAGACTGCCTAGGGAGCAACTACTATAGCCGCAGCACACAACTCTGAGATTGTCATTATCATACCCTGGCAACCTACCATTCAAAAGTGTGTCCGATTTCGTATCATATTATAAACGAATCATATTATTATGCACGAATATTACTGTATACACAAATATTATTATACACGAATCACATGCATCTCATATTATACACGAAATCAGACGCACCTTGAATGGTAGGTTGCCAAAGCACGATAATAGGAACCTCAGAGTCGCACACCATGACTATAGTACTACTACTACTACTGCAAGTACCATCATTCACTTCTTCACATACAGTACATAGAATTAAAACCACAATCTATTATACTGGTCTTACTACCTGTATTATATATGCATTTTGAAACCTTTTATTAAAATTATTTTGGGAAATTATAGTAAAGAAGTGAATGAAAGTAATCTCTTTAACCCCTTAACCGCGGGGCGTCACTTTCGTGACGCTTGGGAGCAAGGGATCATACCGCGGGGCGTCGCTTTTGTGATTCTGTGTTATTTTGAATTCACCCGGGCTTCCAAGTGGGGGCTTGTATCATCTATCGGTACTGCCAATGTCCAACACTAGTCAGCACTCCTAATCTCATCTGTACTCTCATCCATTGTTGACAATTTAGCCATTTCTCCCCGTTCTTGACTCCCCTCCCTACCCCCCCTCCATTACCCTATCCTCTCGCCTGCCCAGCCGTGCTACGCTAAGTAAATCTTCCCTGGAATTTTTCACTGATTTCATCCATTGAAATAAGCCCTATGTCCTATTCTTATACCAAATAATATATACAAGAAAGAAATAAGGTAAGTGAGAGTGCCATACACCTGGAATTGGCTAATTATCACCTAACAACACCTCACGTGCACTCGTTCGCTAATTTTCGCTGTTTTTTTCCCCTTGAAATATGCCCTATAATCTATTTTCGTAATAAATATACATGTAAGGAGGGAAGGGAGAACCCTAAGTGATATTTACATTCACCTGGAACTACCTAATTTATAATGTATTGTCTAGATTTCCTGCCAATCATATCAGTGCTAGACAAAGCTGTTTCAAGATATAACATTGGTAGCTCTGAATATATATATCTCCTAAGTAGGCCTCTAATCTGTTTTCGTAATAAATATACATGTAAGGAGCGAAGGGAGCAACCTAAGTGATATTTACATTCACCTAGAACTACCAAATTTATAATGTATTGTCTAGATTTCCTGCCAATCATATCAGTGCTAGACTTAGCTGTTTCAAGAAGTAATATTGGTAACTCTGAATAACCCCTAGCAGGCCTCTACGCTGGTGGTCCTCCGTTATCACTCAGTTCTCTCTCAACTTCCGAAGCGAGAGTACGTATGTTTCTTCTTGCTGACTTCAAGGCCTTTTTTCACCCCCATGCAAATGGCCCTGTGACCTTTACCCCCTACTAAACCTCGTGTGGAAAGAGGTAAAGGGCTGACAATTGATAAAAGAGTGACTACGATCTTTCTTTTGAGTAAAACAGTGCAAGTGGAATTGTAAATAATGTGTAAATAATGTGTAAACAGCAAGTGAAAGTAATGAATGTAAATATACGTGAACAATGGAAAATAGTTTTATAAGTTATTTCAAGTGACAGTGCACAACAGTGTAAATAAAATAGAAATGTAAATAATGTAAATAAAATAGAGAACGTAAATAGAAATGTAAATGAGTAGTATTATAAGAATACGAGTATATACCCTAGGAGTAATGAAAGTGAAAGTTTCACTCTAGCATGTCTGAATGCTATGAGTTATGAGAGTGAAGATGAAAGTGACATTCACTCTCAATGCCAGTATACAGGACGAGAAAGTGAATGCTACGTATTTTACTGAAAGAAATTGAATCCCTACAGTGACAATAAACTAATACTACTGAAGGAAACTTATGGATAAAGACTATAGATATATATAAGTGTTATATAGTAATAGAAATATAAAGTGTGAGGGGTTTTATGAATAATAAATGACAGACTACCAAGAGCGAACTAGTGCCAGTGCGACGATCAGACGCGCTCGTAATTTCCATTGCTTTCACAATGTTTTTTTTTTTTAGTATGGATCCCAAACTACTTGAAAATTGTAGAATAGTGTTTATAGTGTTTGTATCTGGCTGTGGTAATCATATTACGGGTTGTCGGGAAGTGTAAAGTGGAGACTTCGTTACCCTACTTCAGAGGTCTCCACAAGTCCTACGGTAACCGACGAAGGCTCAACAATCATTCCAGGAGAAAGCTGAAGGTATGTGCCATAAGCATATATAATTTTATTATTCTAGGACTAATAACTGATTTTTGGCAAATATTTTTTGAGAGTCTGTCGGAGCCCAAATAACCCCGCGGCACACGCAAGTTATTGGTAAACAAGCCCGCGGTGTAGGGGTTAATATCCACACCCCCAGTAACCAGACACCCCAATGTCCGGACATTTTGGGCCCGGGCCTTCGGAATCCAAAAATGGCCTAAAAAAAAAAAAAAAAAAAAAAAAAAAAAAAAAAAATATCCAAATTTTTTTTTCCCCCCGTAATTTGAACTTGGCGCGCAGCAAGGGCCAGCTGTGTTTTGCCGCGTAGTTCCACCAACGTCTGGTAGGGAGACGCTGCCTCTTCCCCATTTCCCGTCTACCCATTGTCATGCATGCATGCTCCTCTCCATGGCTGCCCACGTGCTTGCTTTTGTGATGGTGCCCTACCTCCTGCAGGCCCTGCTGTTCCTCTGCTGCCTCTTTCTTGTGTGTGTGATGATGGCCCCGCCGCCTGTGAAGAGGAAACGAGTGATTCTGACTCTGGAGATCAAGAGGGAGATACTGGAGAAGGTGGATGCGGGATGGTCGACATCGCCCATCCTCCGTGAATTCAACCTGGCCCGCTCTACCTTGTTTGATATCAAGAAATCCTGGGACAAGCTCACCCAATACATGGCTGACTTCACATCGAAGACCAAACACAACGTGGAGAGGAAGGTTATGCATACTCCCTGATTTGCAGAAATCAATCGCTCCACGCTGATTTGGTACTGACAACAACGTGCTGCTGGTGTGTTGGTGTGTGGTACAGTGTTGAAGGCTGCTGCCGAGACGTTTGCAAGGTTAAACAACACCCCAGACTTCAAAGCATCCAAGAGTTGGCTCCTCGCTTTCGAGTTACAGCATGGCCTTACCAACCATATGGCCCAGGCGAAGCTCTGGATGCCAACGAGGAGGGAGTAGAGGAGTTTTGGCAGAAGGTGAATGGCTTGATTGACAGGGAGGACCTCACTCTCGGTCAAGTCTACAACGCTGACGAAACTGGTCTATTCTATTGTTTGCTGCCAACGAACACTCTAGCAGAGGAGACAAAGAAGCGTGTACCTGGCCGCAAGCTCTTGAAGCAACGGATATCTGCTTTGTGTTGTGCCAATGCTAATGGCAAGCACTGGCTCAAGCCCATTATTGCTGGCCGTGCAAAGCAGCCTCGGTGTCTTCATGGGGTGATGGATGTCCTTCCTGTCGTGTGGTACCATTCTGTGAAGGCTTGGTTCACAGCCAAAATCTTCAAAGACTGGTTTCACCAGCACTTCGTCAAGGAGGTCATTTATTACCAGATGAACACACTGGGAATCCCGTGCGACCAGGTAAAGGCCCTCCTTCTTCTGGACAACGCACCTGTGCATCCGTTTGACAAGGAGTTGGTGGCTGACAATGGCTGCATTAGGCGCATGTTTTTGTCACTTAATACGACTGCTCTTATCCAACCAGTGCACTATGGCGTGATCGTGGCAACGAAGAGGCTGTATCGCCGGAAGTTCCTGAATGAGGTGATGGTTGTTCTCAAGAACGAGGACAAGTGCAAGGAGGGACGGGACACGCAAGGCCAGCAGACTGTGGAAAACATTCGCCATTACAGTATCAAGTCAGCCATCTACATCTGGGCCAGTGCATGGAGGGAAGTCTCTGTCAAGATCCTGGAAAGTGGTTGGTCTCATCTGCTTCTCGGAGCCGATGTGGTGCACGACTTTCTAGGTATTGACGTGGATGACTTCCATGCACGTCTTTGTGCGGCTGGCGACGATGTTGATGTGGACGAAGTACGTGAGTGGTTGGATGACGACGACGGCGATCCTGGGTATCAGATCACGTCTGATATCGAGATCACATATTCAGTTGCCGGCACAAGTACCCAGTTTGAAGATTCCGATGAGGACAGCGACAATGATGTGGACTCCTCTTAACATACCACTACTCCAGCCATCCCCAAGCTGAGAGCACTCCGGGAGCACGTTGATTCGTTCTTGACTACTTAGAACATCCAGACTGCGACATGGAGATGGGGCCCCTGGGACTTGTGGAAGAAGTGCGCGCTTTCAGGCAGTGTGTCATCAATCACCAGAATCGCCGTTCCTTACGTCAATCAACCACTGATAGTTTCTCCAAGCCCGTGACCCCCACTGTGCCCAGCCGTGGCTCCACACCACTGCCTCCCCAAGGAAGGCCTTCCACCTCAGAGCCACAGCCCAGCACATCGACAACGGTGGAGTCTCTGCTGGACGTGAGTTTGCACCTATCTTCAGAGTCGTCTGCAGTGGGTAGTCTATTACTACTTCCCTGTGACGCGCCCCTCGGCCACCTGCAACACCTTCTCTCAGACTCTGACAGTGAATAAACAGCAAAAACTCACCACTAAACCACACAGGAATTTAAAATGTTGTGCAGTGTAAAGAACAGAATGTACAGAATACAGAATGCAAAGGATTAAGTGCAGAATGCTACTGTACAGTGGAGTCTCAAGTGCAAAACCAAGTAAGAAAAGAATGTGCAGTGTTACGAAATTAGAAGTCAGAGTGCAAAGGATTAAGTGCAGTGCAACACTGGATTACCAAAGGTGCTTCACGTGCACCTTATTACTGTCAGAGTCTGAGATGAGGCGGGTTATTCATCGTGACAGCCAAGGACTTATTGTAAGTACCCTGAATACTGCTAAATATTTTCCATACTAACCTCTGAATCCTCATTCTCTGGTTCCTTTTCATTTATTTCATGCTTTCTGTCCCTTATTTGTGTGAATAGGGTTTTAAATAGGTGTATGCATGTCTGGTAGGGAGTTATGTAGGTGGTTTTCTGAGTTAGGCTGGGTTAGGGTCCATAAGTACCAGTCCAGGAGGCAGGTCCCAGTATCCGGATGATCCCACTTCCCAGACATGCCTTTGGTTGTATTACATCGGATATTGGAAAGATTACTGTACTGCCATGCAATACAAAGTCCCCTTCCAGATGATAACCATACACATGTGCTGTATATACAATGTGGGTGTGATAGCAATACATATGTACAGTACTGTGTACAAAATATGGGTATGTAAAAACCTTGACCTTGGGAGCAGATGGCTGGGTGCTGCGCGTGACACATCGTCATGGTATGGGGAGCAATTGTGTAAAGTTATATCATAACCTGTCCATGCATGCTGAAGTTACAGTGCAGAAATAAACATAGGTATAGCTGTTAAGTATAACAGCACCTGACCTTGTTTGAGCCTCAAGTGTGACTTTGACCTTGGGAGTAGAGGGCTGGTTTTTGCAAGCAACACACCATCATGGTATGGGGAACAAATGTGTGAAGTTATATTAAAATTTGTCTATGCACGTGGAAATTGCAGAGCTGACACGAAATTGCGGACAAGCTGACAGATGGACTGATGTAACCACACGACCTATAGTACCCAACTAGGTTTGACCGTTAGAGGACTAATAAGAGTACAAAATTTCCCTTATGGGCAAATCATTATTCAGTTCAACTTTCATTTCAAACATCATCTCTCGTCTCTAAGATTACTCGCTTCAATTCGATGACGCATTTTTCATTTTTTTCTTGTTACGGTACCTTAAGATGTCATTTTTTTTTTTTTTTTGTTACCTTAAGATGCTTCAATTTAACTCTGGGGAGAATTTCTAAACTAAAGAGGTTAAACACAGCTTTCATATACCTCTTCACTACAACAGCCCTCCCCTAAGCTAAATACTGTAAAATCATCTGTAAATCACACAAATACAATGGAAAATTGCATCTTCAGAATGAAGAAGTAAAACCAATTTTTTTTAGCATAATCACCTGTGAACCATTATTGGAATTGAATAACATGTGCAAAAGGGCTACATATAACACATCTTACACAATACAATAATGTATTTCCCTCACAAAGTTTATACCTAGATACTGCACCATGAATTCTTGATTAATCAGATGGATGAAAAATGGTTCTCCAAAGCATCTCCTACAGCTACTGATAATCGTACCTGCTTTAGATACTTAAGCTTCATGAAATGCTTTCCATTGCTGCTGAAATCACTGTGGTATAAACATTTAACTACTGGGCAGTGATACCAAGCAACTGCCCCTGGTTTTGTAGTGGTGCTGGCCTCATACTCCTCATGATGCACCTGTGAGAAACATTAACAGCAAACACTAAACAATGATATGTATTTATTTTATTTTTTTAGTAGTTTCTTACAGCTCTGGCCATAATATTTACAACAAAACTAAACTGAAATTCAATGTACAGTCAGCCCTCAGTTAACATGTCATTTTTTTTTTTTTTTTAGCAAAACAAAGGATAATTGTGCCTCTTCCTCCATAAATGAAGTCAAAACAGCTACACTATACTACAAGACCATGTGAGGTCAGTTTCAGCTCAAGCTGAGTAGGACATGTCTTCAGGTAAATGTAGTTGGCTCCCTTGTGTGTCAAGTTTGTGAGTGCTGTGTGCTATGCAAGTGTTTGTTGCATGCTGTGTGTAAAGCATGTCATGTGTGTTTTGTGGCAAGGTATTTATGGTAATTCAAGTAGAAATACAAGAAAAAAAGGGTGACTCCGACCAAGTGCTTGGTAGCACACAGGCCTTTATAATGTTTTTCCAATAACTACAATACGGTATCTGACTACCATAATACAGTTTGGTTAACATGGTAACTTCCCAAAATAAGGCAACCAAATTAACTGAGGGTTCACTGTACCTGAAAAATTATTTGTCATTGTTTAATATATCTAACTGATACCTGCTGAATATATGCATTTGAATAACAAATGGATCAATACAGTGTGTGTAAAGCAACAATTACCAAATGGAAATGGGCACATTTCAAGACCTGCTATGACCATACAACAATCATATTTCTTTCTGTGGCTACACAAATGACAGGAGAACTGTTCTATACAACACAGAATTGTGCCGATGAATACAAAAATAGATTTCTAACTATTACCAAATCAGTACCTATGTGATGACTACTTATCAGTGTCAAACAGTTGGCCTATATGGGGTAAACCCTAACCAGTATACAGTGATCATCACCCAGTCCCAGTAAAACAGCTAGTTATCACTAACCATGGATGGTACTGTTATGAGGATGAAGTGTTATTATAAGCTTGATAACTAGCCACACACTTACCTTTCTTAGACAAGAAACTCAATAATAAGTACATAAAGGATGAGTTAAAGTCTAAGATGAGACTCTTATATTGCTACAAATTTGACATCCTATACCTGCTTTTCCCTACAGCTTTCAGCAACTGCTCAGAAGTATTTAGCTGGCTTTGGCATTTGCTTTGGCTTCCAGTCCATTTGAAAGCATTAGCTGTACTATAGTCAATTCCAATATGGTACTTCCTTATGAGGAAGCAAGGCATCATTAACATCTGTGTATGCAAGTATGTACTGTATGTACGAATGTACGTACAGTATGTATGCACATAAATACACACAATACATAAGATGACCAGAATTTTGATGTCAATCTGCTCTCTCTCACATATGGTAATAACTGCACATTGGTAATATTCTCTAAGCTGAAAAATATATTAGCCTATTGCAATTTACACCCCCCCCCAAAAAAAAAAAAATAAATAAAAAATAAATGAAACAATTACCTGACTAAGATGTAATCTGAGTGCTGAGGAGTTGGCAAAAGTTCGAGGACAGCCCCGAGGACACTTGATGTTGACAGAAATGGAGGAGAGGCTCTCTTCCTCAGGGGTTATATGTTCTACATCCTCACTGGCCATCACAATCCTGACTGTAATGTGAACACTATTTAAAAAGCAAGTTACATTACTGAATAATATTTGGTAACTAATGTATGGCCAATGTCATCATCCTTATCAAGGCTCTTGTTTGGCGAGCCACAGCTCGCAAATGCGAGTATTTTTTCCCTTCGGCGAACAAATTTTACATGCAAGTCGCCTTTTGGTGAGAAAATACATCCACTTCAAAACCTAGTAAACTACAAAATAAGTAAATCTCACTTAAATGAACAAAAAAGCACGTTGTGATCAATTATTAAGTCTTTCCTTGTGGCCATTGTGAATGTTTGAAACCTTATTATATGATTCTAATCATCACAATGTGTAAATAAATAATTTATTGCTCATAAAATATTTTGGTTCATAGTCAGTTTGGCTACTAAACATTTATTTGGCTCGTAAATCTGAAACCTTAGGAGCCAAATGGCTTGTCACCATCGGCAGTTAGCAAGAGCCCTGCTTATCAAGAACAGAAACATGAAGGTATAAAGTAAGAACTATTAACAGTGCCCTGTTAAATGTGCCATAACAACACTCAATCATCATTCAAATCTTCCAACTTCTTTGCTCCATCTCAGACTTCCACTGTTCAAACAATTTACACAAAATTGTGTTTCATATACTAAGAAAGACAGAGAATTCCATCAACTACAGAGGTACAATGCTTGTCATTTTCATCACCCATTTATATCCCCCACTGATTCTTTTGGTGTTTCTTCAACTTTCATCATTTGCCAACTCACCAATTCACTCGCTATATCCAGCCATCTTCTTCCTGGATTTCCATTTCTCCTTCTACTCTCAATTTTACTCAAGTTTAAAGTACTCTCCAAAGTTTCATGGAGGTTCTATTCCAAACAGCACCTACTCTACATTTGCAAGCAAAATGTGGTTCAGCAACTGAGTACTCCTGTCAGTGATGAATGTGCCTCCATGCAATGGCTGAATATTACTGAGGTGACTGGAGGTTATATAATGTTAAATGCTGCCAGAAACATTGACTGGTATCCATCCCTTAACCCCCACTGGGTTGATTCTTTGTAAGGTAATCTACCTCCACCGAGTCAGTTTTATAACCAATGTAAACTGTACCTCATATGAGGCTTGCAGCTTGGCCCATGCAAACCTTCATTGTGCCTAGCATGAGGTCTGCTGCTTGGCAAGGGTTAAATGTTCTGAACCACAGTGGTCTATCATCAAACTTCAATGCCTTGAAGGGGTAATGTGGGACTGGTTATTATGCCTTTGAAAGGTGCTTTTTGTTCTGTCTCAAAAGTTCCCCTTCATCATCCTTTCCTTGTCTGCACAGTATCTCATCTAATTAATGAGAAGTGGATGGAAAAAATTTAGGGAACTGCTGCTTTTCTATTCTATAAAAATAATGTGTGAAAGGCGTCATGTTGTGTGGCCAATAAAAGAGGATACAGCATGTATGTACGATTGTGTGTGTGTGTATATATATGTATAGGTAGGTGGGGGTACCCATCATCCACTCACTCAATGTAGAGTGATGCCATATTAGCTCTACACTGAGTGACAAGCCAAATGGTTTCCTGTACCCAGGAAACCATTTACTACCCTGGATGGTAACCATATAACCGGGGTTTCTGGCAGGGTTAAGTGTAACCCAGATTCCCCTATCCAAAAATCACTTAATCATGGCAGTCGTTTCAGAGAGCCTTAGAGGGCCCAATACCTGCCCAGGGCCCCAACTAAATGGGCAGACTCGTGTGGCCATGTGGAATGTGAGAGGTGTGAATGGGGAAAGCAAGAGAGTGGAAGTGGTGAATGTGTTCAAGAGTGCGAGATATGCTGTGATGGCATTGTGTGAAATGAAGATGAAAGGGTGCGAAGTGGAGGAGTGGGAGGGTATGAAATGTGTAAGATTGGGAATGAATGGGAGAGGAAGATGTACGGAAGGAGTTGCTTTGTTGATGAATGAGGTGTGGCAGAGTGGAATGAGAGATTACAAATGTATCAGCTCGAGGTGTATGTACAGTGCTCGTCAGAAGTATCGAGCGCCTATGGCAGGGCGCACAATACTTATGGCCAAAAAAGAATCACCCGTTTTTGGTAGTAAAAATTGAGCCAGATGTTTGGGGCGCTAGCATGACGTCAAGGGAGCTTGAGGCCTTACTGCACGCTGGTTGGTTCCCACCTCAGTTGCCTACGGGCTGCCTGAGAGAGTGGAACTCCGTTGCGTCTCCCTCTCCTATTCAGCCATTTTTTACCGAGTGTCCCGCAGTGTTTTGGCTTTCGCCACTTTGTTATGGCATCTACCCGTGAACTATCGAGTGAAATCATATCCCAGATCATTGTTCTAAAGGAGGCAGGCCACCAAACGAAGGAAATTAGTGAATTGGTTGGTGTGGCTCGATCGACAGTGTGTAGGTGGTGCGCCCGTTTTCGAGTGGAAAACAGTGGTGACGTTCCAACAAAGAAACCGTGGTCTGGTAGGCCCAGGGAAACTTCCCCGAGGTCTGCTAATGTTTTAAAATGTGCAGTGGAGTCTAATCCTCGTGTGAGTGCGAGGAAAATAAAGGAGAGCAACCCAGAAGTGTTTGGTGAGGTCTCTGTGTGCACAGTATCTCGAAGAGTCCATGAACTTGGTTACACAAGTCACAGGCCTGTGAGAAAGCCTCTTCGTACAAGTTACCAGCGACTTCATAGGCTTGCCTTTGGTAACAAATACCTTAACTGGGGTGAGGAGCAATGGTTGTCAGTGTTGTGGTCTGATGAGGCAACGTTTAGTGTTACCTGTAATCGAGGAGCACGGGTGTACCGGCACAAAGGTAGTGACCCGCTTGACCCTCGTTACATGGAAAGAACAGTTAAACACCCTGATTCACTCATGGTATGGGGTTGTTTTTCTGGTAAAGATTTGGGGAAGCTTGTTGTGCTTCCCAAGAACTGCAGAGTGAATCAAGACGTTTATCTTGAGCTTCTTTGTGATCATTTACCTGAGTCCTTCGAGCTCACAGGTGCACGAGTGTTTCAGCAGGACGGTGCACCTGCTCATAAGGCCAAATCGGTCACCAATTGGCTTCGTGACTGCGAGGTATCATTCATGAAAGACTGGTCAGGCAACAGCCCAGACCTCAACCCAATAGAAAACCTCTGGTACCTCGTAAAGAAGAATCTCCAAGGGAAGGACGTGAGCTCTCTGCCTATGCTGGAAGCCGCCATTCGTGACTCCTGGGACAAAATACCCCTCCAGCACCTCAGGAACCTCGCCTTTTCACTTCCAAGACGTCTCAGGTCCGTGAAGAAGCGTAAAGGATACCCTATGAAGCACTAAAGAATAAAATGCATTATTTATATGTTTTTTCAAAGTTGAAAGGTTTGTTTCGTAGGAGGGACGCAGGGCGCTCGATACTTCTGACGAGCACTGTATGTCAAGTTCAAGTTTGAGAAGGTGAAGGTAGCAGTGATAGTAGCATACAGTATGCGCCGTGTGAAGACAGAAGTGAGAGAGAGAGAAAGACAGGTTTTGGGATGAGCTGGGTGAAGTAGCGGGAGAAATGCCCAGGAGCTATAAAGTGACCGTGATGGGGGATATGAACGGAAGAGTATGCACTGGTCCTGAAGATGACAAAATGGGTTGTTATGGAGTACCAGGAGAAAATGATAATGGGAATCGACTAAAGGATATGTGTCAGGAGAGGAGGTTGTGCATTTGTAATTCATATTTCAAACACAAAGATGCACATAAAATATACATGGTATAGAGGAAACAGGGATTGTGTTGAAAGAAGCCTGACTGATTACGTGCTCTAAGAGAGGTCGATGATGGGAATGGTTGCTGATACGAGGGCTGTGAGAGGATGATGTGGAGGTCTGTCAGATCATATGATTGTGGTATGCAAGATCAAGCTGAGAGGAGTGAGGTGGATCAAGAGAGAAAGGAGAAGTCAGGGAGAAAGACTGAAAGTTGAGAAGCTGAGGATCAAAGAAATGGCAGATGATTACAGGACCAAAGTAGAGGACGAGTTAGAATCAGTGAACTGGAATGAATTGGATGGGGACAGCCTGTGGAATGCATATAAGGATTGTTTAGTTAGGAATGCTAAAGTGGTGTGTGGTGTGGCAAGAGTATCAACAAAAAAGAAGGGTACGGCATGGTGGGATGAGGAGGTTAAGAGAGCGGTGGAGGAAAAGAGGAAGAAGTGGCTAAAGTGGTTACAGGATAGGGGTTCAGTTGAAATATGAACTGAGTATATCGTGAGCAAGAAGCATGTAAAGAGATTAGTGAAGAGGAAAAACAAGGAGGTAAATGATGTTCTGGGAAGAAAAATGAATGCAAACTACTCTGAAAGTAGGAAGTTATTCTGGAAAGAGGTGTGGGAATGTAGAAGTGAAAGCAGAAAGAAATGTGATGGTGTGAAGGATGCAGGTGGTAGGTTACTAACCCATGGAGATGAAGTAAGGACCAGATGGAAAGAATATTTGGAAAGCCTGATGAATAATTAGAGAGAGCAGAGCAGCTGTAAACATGATTGGTTTTGGGGGTGTGCAGAGAAGGAATGTAGTGCCAGGAGACGTAAAACCCGCACAGATGAAGAGTGCTGTGAAACGGCTGAAAAATGGGAAAGCAGCTAGAGTTGATGAGGTGTATGCATAGATGCTTAAGTGTAGTGGAGAGAGTGGAATGAAATGCTTGTTGGAGATACAGTATGTAAAATGGCATGGATGAATGAAACTATGCCTGCAGAGTGGAAAAAGGCTGTGACTGTACCCCTGTACAAAAATAAAAGTGAGCGAAGTGACTGCAAAAATTATCGTGGCATAAGTTTACTGAGTGAGGTAGGGAAGGTACATGGAAGAATTATCATAGAGAAAGTACGAGAGATATCAGAAGTCCTAGTGAGTGATGAACAGGGTGGCTTTAGGAGTGGCAGAGGATGTGTGGATCAAGTATTTGCAGTGAGACAGATAGCAGAGAAGGCTTGTGAGAAGGACCATAAGGTGTTTATAGCATTTATGGATCTGGAAAAAGCATATGACAAAGTGGACAGAGGAGGATTGTGGAAAGTTTTGCACATGTATGGTGTAGATGGTAAGCTGCTAGGTGCTGTCAAGAGTTTTTATGATGGCAGCGAAGCATGTGTAAGGGTTAATGGGCATCTAAGTGAATGGTTCACAATCACTGTGGGCGTGCGACAAGGTTGTGTGATGTCCGCATGGTTGCTCAATATATGTATGGATGGGGTGACGATATAAGTAAAAACGCGAGTAATGGAGAGGGGGATGGCGTTGGTAATGAATGGTGATGGATGGAATATCTCAAATTTGTTGTATGTTGATGATGCAGTACTGCTTGCAAGTACCGGACAAGAACTTGGTAGGCTAGTGCAGAGTTTTGCTGATGTCTGTGAGCTTCGTACCTTGAGAGTATATGTAGAGAAGAGTAAAGTGATGGTTACTGAGAGAGAAGGTGACTCCCAGTGTGATGTCGCAGTGAATGGAGAGAGACTGGAATTGGTGAGAGAGTTCAAAGACTTGGGTACAGTGATAGAAAAGAGAGGAAAATGTGCAAAAGAAGTTGAAAATACAGTGACACAAGGAAGAAAAGTAGCTGGCGCAATGAAGGCCTTGATAAGAAACAGAGGCTTGAGTGTTAAAGCTGCACGTGGCTTACATGAGGGAGTGTTAGTGCCAACTTCAACATATGGGTGTAGGACTACGGTGTGGTATGAAAATGAAAAGTCAAGAGTAAGAGCAGTGGAGATGGGACTGCTGAGGAATGTATGTGGAGTACAGAGGGTGAATAGGATATGAAATAATGTGATTCGTGAAATGTGTGGAATGAGGAAGTCGGTGGACACCAAAATCGAAGAGAGTGTCTTGAGATGGTATGATCATGTGGAGAGAATAGATAACAACAGAGATGTGAAAAAGGTATACCTGAGCGAATTTGAAGGAGGGAGGAGGCGAGGCAGGCCAAGGAGAAGATGGAGAGATATCGTGGACGAGTGTTTGAGGAAGAGAGGATTGGAAGTCGGTGAGGGTAGGGAACTGACAAGAGATCGAGCTGGCTGGATGAATGTTGTAAGGAGAAGTGGATGATCAGGGATTTTGGCACCCCTTGTGAGCATGACAGCGTTTGGATTGACTCAATCGGATACATTTGTCTGAAGCTGCAGAATGTGATGAATGTTTTTGGCGTATCCGGTAGAGCTAGGATTCCAGGGGCTTGAATGATGAGTGAATGGAAGTGTGGCCTATTTGGATTGGGTAAGTTTGTGCTGTCTGGACACTGCTACTCCTCACCCTGCCCTTGAGTGGGAAAGAGGGTCCAGATGATGATGATGATGATGATGATTATATATATACATATATATATACATTATATATATACATTATATATATATATATATATATATATATATATATATATATATATATATATATATATATATATACAGTAATCCCTGTACTTGCCGGACACCCACTTTCTGGACACCCCACTTACTGAACATTGTAAGCCTGGACCTTCATAACCCAAAAATGGCCAAAAAAAGAAAAAAATTCCCAAAAAATCCTAATTTTTTCCCACCCATAATTTGAAATTGCCGTGCGGAACAGAACAGCTGTTACACCATGGACCCTTCACCCCTTCCTTCCTCCCCCCTTCCCCCTCCCATGTCAGGGTTGCCATTTGGTATTTTTCGTTACCAAATGTGGGCCAATTTGGTAATGAAAAATTTGTTTGGTAATGAATGAGAATAATGCAATACGAAATGGATTTTTCACATGTATAAGGATACACAGGATGGAGATGGTGGATTGTTTGCTCTCTCTGATTAATTTGCTAGCCTATATAGCATGAAAATAATCAACATGCTGTTAATTATATGAAGAGTGATTAGGTGAATTTCCATTTGTATATATAATTAGTAAAGAATAAATCCTAGCTTTACAAATTTGGTAATGAAAAGTTAAATTTGGTAATGAAAATTGAGGTGTTTGGTAATGTGGCTGTTGCGATCTGGCACCTCTGTTACTCCATCATCAACAGTCACAGCCTAACTCCGATCGAGAGCAGATGGTTATCGTAATGGATGCCACATGTGCTCGTTTTTTGTGAATAAACAGTGAATAAACTGCAATACCTTGCCACTAGACCACACGGGAATTTACAGTGTTGTGCAGTGTTAAGAAATTAGAATTTAGAGTGCAAAGGATTAACTGTGCAGTGCACACTGGCGGCTGAAACTGGTGTGGTGCAATTAACAATGTGCAGTGTTAAACAATTATAACTCACAGTGCAAAGAATTACTGTAAGTGCAGCACAACACTGGATTACTCTACATGCTTCAAGAGCATTTTCACCACTGCCAAAGCCAGAGAAGGCAGCCACAAATGTGCTGTAAGTACCCTGGCTGAGGTATAGCCACTTCTAATTCCTCATTCTTTGGTTCCTTTTCATTTATTTCATGCTTTATGTCCATTATTGGTGTGAATAGGGTCTTAAATAAGTTTAAATATGTGCTCTGCATGTCCGGTAGAGAGTTATTTAGGTGGCTTTCAAAGTTAGGCTGGGTTAGGGTCCTTAAGTACCAGTCCAGGAGCCTGGGACTTGTTTTAAGTACCCAGAATGTTTAATATTGTATGAACTCACCTCTAAAACCTCATTCTCTGGTTCTTTTGCATTTGTTTCAGTCTTTTATGTCCCTTACTGGTGTGATTTGGGTCTTAAATAGGTACTATGCATGTCCAGTAGGGAGTTGTATAGGTGTTTTTCTGAGTCAGGGTAGGTTAGGGTCCATAAGTACAAGTCCAGGAGGCTGGGGCCCACTTTCCGGACATGCTTTTAGCTCTATTACATCGGAAAGTGGAGGGATTACTGTGTATGTATGTATTATATATATATATATATATATATATATATATATATATACAGTAAAAGCTTGATATAACGAACGCAGGATAAAACGGAAGCTTGAGAAAATGCAGCAACTTTTTTCCATGAGGTACTCACAGCATACCGGAAGTTTTCCATTCTGTCGCGAAGCGTCAGGTTTCAGTAACAGAAACAAGCCGGTTTGTCTGTGGCTGTGGAAAAATCACGATGCATAAGTCATATCCCCCTCATTTGGAGGTGAGTTTTTTACTGTTTTATTTATTATTATTGCTGTATTGTTATTATTACTGTGGGTTCTGACTGCTTTGTGTGTATCATTATGACTAGCATAGGCAGCATGTGTGTGTGTATCAAAAGAAGCTATTTAGTTGCATCTGTGTATAGGCTTCAGGTCACGAGTTAGGGAAGAAATATTGGAAAAACTGCAAATTTCCAGAAAATTCCATTCCATCTATGGTTCTGGAATGGAAGCTTGAAAAAGCAGAATATTTGATAAAATGGAATAGGTTTTGGCTGAATTATTCCATTATATGAAGCTTTTACTGTGTATTTGTGGTAGGTGGGGACGCTCACCATCCACTCATTCGATGTAGTGCTACTCTGGGGTGCCTGCCCTTTCCTCTCCTCCATCCTTCTTTCCTTCCATCCTCTTCTGTCTTTCCTTCATTCTTACCTCGTCCTTCGCCTACGGGGGACTTTACACTTCCTTTTCTGTTTTTCTTTCCATCATTCTTTCCTCATCCTTCTGCCTGTGGGTGACTCTACACTGAATGACAAGCCAAATGGTTTCCTGTACACCAGGAAACCATTTACTATGCTGGGTGGTAACCACATAACCAAATTTTGGCGCCTGGTGGTTTAGTGGGCAATTACAGTGCTCCAAACGGATTGAGCCGATGAAGGTTTTATCCAAGGGATGGTTGGGGGTTATTGCTCACGTAATGCCACTCAGGGATGAGTGAGGCTGGTCACTCTCATCTTAAATGTCAGGACCAACTTGCCTAGCCCTGGGCTCCTATGCTCCTCATGGGGCAACATAGGATTGGATGATGATAATGTTGATGATATATATATATCATCATTATTCGGACCTCCTTTCCCATCCTAAGGCAGGGTGAGCAGCAGCAATGTCCAGATAGTCCAAATTTGCCTAATTCAATGGGCCACGCTTCCATTCACTCATCATTCAAGCCCCCGGAATCCTGGCTCTATTGGATATGCCAAAAACATTCACCATGTTTTGTAGCTTCACATAAACGTATCCAACAGAGCCAATATATACATACATACATAGAGAGAGAGAGAGAGAGAGAGAGAGAGAGAGAGAGATGGTATGCATTGACGTCATTAACCCTCTAACCGCGGGCATTGTTTTGGCCTGACTGTCCTCTCCCGCGGGGGTTTCAGCCAAATGTAAACAAACCTTTAAACCTTAATAACTCTGCACAGAATAAAGCTAGAGAAAAAAATAAGGTACCATTAGAAAGTACTAACCTTCAGCTTTCCACTGATGTAGGTTTCATGACTTTGTTGACTTTCACAGGACGGGCAGTGCCGTTAGAAGTGAGGGGTGTAAAATCACTATTTTACGCCCCACACACCAGTACCAAATGCCAACCACTCTCTGATAATAGTAATATAAACATATATGAACACTGCACATACGATAAACACCCACTCTGTGTTCACTGAGGTAGGTAAAAGGCACTTCACTGCGGCTGCGCCCGCACTTCACTGCGGCTGCGCCCCACTTCACTGCAGCTTCACCTGCTCACTGACGTTTGGGGCGATCTTTTCATTATTTCTAACTTCTAATATTATTTTACATATAATCTGGGCAATATACATTATATTTACACTGCACTTATTACTATATTGTGTCACTGTCGCATCACAGAATTACACAAGTGCCGCAGATTCTCTTATTACAATATCACTTATTATACTGGCCAATATTTACATTTTTTTCAAGGCAAAATATCCCTTATTACTACATTATCCATTATACAATTATTGGTAAAGCACATCACTGTCGCATCACTGTATATCACTGTTACTTTCAGTATTTACTCAGAGAGTGGTACTCGGCAAAGCACGGAGTCACACAGAGAGTGACTTGGCATTCCTGGCACTGGTGTGTGCTCATTTTTCTCGTCCTAGGCCTCCGTGTGGTGTTATGACATACTCTGCAGTGGCCCTGTGACAACCTGCCGCCTGCTGTAAGAGGCAATTTCACAAGCTGGTGCCGGCTCATGTAATTGCGGCACTCAAGACGGTCAGGTTGTGTGTCAGAGTGTCGCCTCGGGATCAATGCCGTCACCTGACCAAATTGTGCAAGCAGCTGCTGCACGACAGTTTCGGAGAACTGTCTCAGGGATGGTTGCCTTATGCCCCCGACTTGTGTCTTGTAGAGGATGAAGGCGTTGAGCATGCACATATCGAGCATGTGCAGGCAAGCCTTCCTGTACCATCGGGTGTTTCTCCTGAGACAGTCTATTTTGCCAGTCATCATATCAGACTTATCAACAAGTCTCATGTTCACACTGTAATCAATGACGGCATCAGGCTTCATGATTGGCTCTCCCATCCTGTAGCTGACCTTCCCAGTTCTCTGCAATTCCCTCTTGTGGATGGTGCTGATCATATTCACAACCTTCTTGTCATGCCACCTGATCGCCAGAAGCTTGTCTGACTTCTTCAGGTGCACATCTCCCTTGGATGAGGATGATGCTTCTGGGAAACTTGGCCACTCTTTCCTATAGCTCCGTACAGTGCCAACAGTGCCAATGCCGTGTTCAGCCAGGTATTTGGAGAGTTTTGGTGCTGTGTAATAATTGTCTGTGTACAGCACATGATTCCCACCAAAATACCTCTCCATCAGCACTTTTACAACGGAGCCAGAGAAGCCAAGGGGGTCTTTTCTGTTCACGTCCATTGTGCTTGCAGAGAAGATGACGAAATCAAGGATATACCCCGTCTCACAGTCACACAGCACAAAGAACTTTATCCCAAAGCGGTGGCGTTTGCTGGGGATGTACTGCATGAATTTGAGACGTCCTCTGAACAATACCAGGGATTCGTCTATGACGACTTTCTGCATAGGACGGAAAAATCGCATAAATCGATCCCTAATCCTGTTGAGAAAATCCCTCACTTTCCACAAAGGGTCAGTTTGGGACGGGTTTCCATTGTCAGCGAAGTGCAGGTATCCTAGCAGCTGTCGGAACCGATCCCGTGACATATACTTCCCGAATGTTGGGATAGAAGTAATGTCATCCACGAGCCAGTACTCCTCCAACTCATGTCTCTTGATATGGGGCATCAAAAACATCAGTGCAAAGAACACATACAGCTCTCTGATCCTGACAGGCAACCACGACACTTGCTTTGGTGAGCCAATAGGTCCCAGCCCTTCTGCTGCACACTGAGCTGCATACCTATTGGTCTCATCGCTGACATGCTGCACGATTTCGTCATCCATGAAGGCCAGGAAGTAGTCAACAAAATCATCTCCTGTGTTGCATGGAAAGGCAGGCTGTATTCCAGCATTTGTCATATCAAACGGCGGATTGTGTGGCTGAAAATCTGCACCGTCAGACCAAACAAATGCATCAACTTTCCCTGTGCGTGGTTCAGTGGAAGTGGCAGGTCGCATTGCACTCGTTTCCCCGTGAGAAGGAGCTGAGGTGGAGGCAATGGGTGAGGCAATGGGTGAGGCAGGAGGTGAGGCAGGAGGCGAGCGGGAGGGGGGTGAGTGCGGGGGCGGTGAGTGGGGGGGTGGCGAGGGTGAGGGAGCTGAGCGGGGGGCAGGCGGGGGGGGGGGGGGGGGGGTACTGACCTGGTGCATGGTGAAACTTGACCCTTTCTTCCCCGCTTATCACCTCGCTTATCGCCCAGCTTTGCCCTCCAACTGCCACGCATCCCCTTTGTTCTAGGCCGGCCTGCCCTGCTTACCCTGCCTGCACGGCCTGCCTTCCCTCGCTGTGCAGGCTCTGGGAATTCATATTCCTCAGATGATGTAGACTGAGGAGAGGGCACGGCAGAAGATGAAGATGATGTGAGGGCAATAGGGCTAGGGGAACGGGAAAGTGGTGGGAAATGCTTACTAGGGCCTGGTGTAGGAGATGTAAGTCTGCGCTTCACTCCCTTCCCACGTGCACACCAATTTTCCCCATAGGTGCCTTCCCTTTCCCAGAGTAAGTTGGGGGTGGTGGGAGGGAAACTACACGCTCACTTTCATCACTGTCACTGTCAATGGTAAAGGGTTCACCACCAATCACTGCAAAATCGTCACTACTTGCTGTAAGTGTATCACTCTCACTGCCACAATCCAGAGTAGTACTTACAGTTTTGTCCAGCTCTGTTCTAATTTCTGGAGTGCTCAACCCCTTCTGCCTTGCCGTCGGCAGTTCCTTCACCGGTGTAGAGGTCGAAGGCACACTAGCACTGATCACTTGCGAGGAGGAAGCGAGTGACGATGAGTCGGGATGGAGCGCCATTATCACGCACAGAGCTGGACAGATACTGACTGATGCGGGTCAGGGCAGGGGTGGGGGGGCCCCCTTAGGGTGGGAGGAGGGAGGTGTGGGATGGCTGGCGTGAAAGAACTCTACAGCTACTCTTGCGTGAGACAATTTGCGCACAGGAAAAACGCGTGGTGTTCAAAATATTCACGAACATTCCAGAATGACACCCGCGGTTTGGTCCAGTTTTGTCAATGTCATTCTGGAATGACACCCGTGGTTAAAGGGTTAAGCCCCGCCCCCAATACGCATGGTCTTGACTCTGGCCGTGGCGAAATGTAAATAAATAGGGTTTCTTCTCTTCTAGACGCATAACAGTCACTCACATTGAGCTCATTCTGTAAGGAAGGAAAAGTTATTGATGGTGTTCATAAATCAAATTATGTTCTTCAGATGTTGAACTCTGAATCTGCGTCTCGATATTGTGAAAAGTGCAAGGAAATAAGTAATACAGACCCGTATAACATACCGCGGTACAAGTGGAAAGACATCACGACTCTGCTTGATGGCGATCTACCAGACTTATGCCAAAGTGACATATACCAATACTTAATAAACTTCAAAAATGTATATAATCATAAGGAACTGAGAGCACGTAGAAGTCTGGAAACCTATAAGTACTTTGTTGCTGGATGGGTTAGTGAGTTACTCATAGCAGACATCAAGCAAGGGAATCCTTCTACAGTGTGCATCATAACAGCCAATGTATTTTAATGAAGTTCGTCTGTTTATGTCCTGAATTATGTAATTTCCATATGAATCCAGATTTGATGAAAGTCCAAATATTTCATATTTATCAAACCTAACCAAACCTAACCTACTCTACCCCATCCTTCTCATCCCTACCCAACCCTAACCTAACCTGAGCTGCAGCTGTAACATAATGACAGTTCTCTGGTTTTATTTACAGCTGAGAAGTCCAGGATGTTATATTTTTTTACTTTATAACAATGGTAATCTTTTCTTCACAAAAACCTTCATAAATTATCATGAAATTCGGTTGAATTTCCTTGGGATGGAAGTGCACTTGGGTGTTCTAGGATACTAGAGCTCCAAGCTAACCAATCGATCATAAAAGATGCTGAAGGATCAAGTAGCGGTTAAGAATCTGTCTAACAGAAGCATAACAGAAACACATGTACATCTCTTCTGAAATTATTTGTCATCTAATAAGTAATACAGTGGAAAAAAGACAATCCTTCTCCCCCAAAAAATATATGACCATCATATTATCCAAACTTAACATTTATCTTTAATCCTTTCAAAAATAGCAACAAAACATGGTAGCGGAACACGGTGATAATTCTGAGTTAGGCTTCATGTGTGGACCATGGTTTGCTGCAGTGGAAAAATGCCTACCCCTGCCCAATCTTAAGAATAAAGTAATCCATAGATTGTTTATAGTGTTAGCTATGTCATAACTGAATAAGTGTGTAATACTGCAGGAGAAAGGGAGTGACTAAGGACAGACATTAAATTAGTAACTAATTTAATGTATGTTCTTAGTCTCACCCTCTCTCCTGCAATATTACACACTAATCGATTCAGTTATGGCATAGATAACTACACTAACCAATGTGTGAATTTTCTACCGATAATTTTACATGATTTTGTTACCCTACCTAACTGGACTGCCCCTGAAATTTTCCTAAGCCCAATCTCTATATCTTACATTAAATAAAACCTGGTATTTATAAAGTATCGTTAATAGTTTAATACAGTATTTAAAAATTTACCTGATATGAAATGTGCACTGTACAATCTATCATGTTGTGAAGGCTGCCAAACCGTGGAAGTTGAACCGACTGCTGCTCTCTTGACGGCATTTACCCACAATTACCTGTGATTTATAGCCCTTTCAGGCCCTCCTTTTCTATTTCTAATATGGACAGGAAATCTGTAAAAGGAGACATCGTCTCTACCTTCCTTATTTGAGCTGCCAAATGCACAACACCACTTCACCATCCTTGCGATTCACTGGGCGGCCATGGCCAGCTGCGGTTTGTTATTGTTTATCAGGGGACCGTGACGTCACGTGCATACCATATATATATATATATATATATATATATATACAGTAATCACTCCAATATCCGGATCAATAGAGCCATCGGTAGGTTCGGATATTGGTTTTGTCCGGATATTGGGCCCCAGCTTATGGACTTGTACTTACGGACCCTAACACAGAGAAACACCTATACAACTCCCTCCGGACATGCATAGCACCTATTTAACACCCAAATCACACCAATAAGGCACATAAATGACTGAAATAAATGCAATAGACACATAAAATGTGGGTTTAGAAGTATGTTCATACATTAATAAACATTCTGGTACTTATGGACTCTAACCGAACCTAACCTAACCGAACCTAACCGAACTCTGAAAAACACATTCCTACTGCACATGCATGAGGTAAGTTTAGTATGGAAAGAAGTACAGTATGACACTTTCTGGTAAGTATAGTATGGGAAAAAATACAATATGAAACATTCTGGTAAATATAGTATGGAAAATAGTACAACATGAAACATTTTGGCTACTTACAGCAAGTCCCTGGCCACCTCGATGAATAACCGCCTCCTCTCGGACTCTGACAGTAAGAACGATTTCCTGAAGCACTTGCACTACACTCTTCCTGAAGTCTTGCACTGAACTTAGTCACTAACACACAGAAGTCCGTTCTTTTCACAGTGTTCACTTTAGTCCAAATAATGTTCCATTAAATTTAAGTGTTGCACATTAACTTTTCCCAAGTTTTTTTAAGTTTCCAAAGCCAAAACAAAAGAAGGTTAGTTACGTTAAATTTCTTTCTACTTAGTCTTTTCTCCCAACTTGAAAACCTTAACACAACACACCGTTTTTTTCACTGCACAACACTCAAAATTCCCGTGTGGTCTAGTGGAGAAGTTCTTGCTGTTTATTCACTGTCAGAGCCCGAGAGTATCACTGGCAGGCGTCCAAGGGGTGCATCGGTGGGTAGTGGTGATGGCGTACCGACTACAGAAGACTCTGAAGACAGCCGCAAACTCACGTCGAGCGGTGACTCCACTGTAGCTGATGTGCTGGGCTGTGGCTCGGAGCATGAGGGCCTGTCTTGGGGAGGCAACGGAGTGGAACCAGGGCTTGGCACAGCGGGGGTCACGGGCCTGAAAAAACTGTCAATCGTTGACTGACGTAAGGACCGACGATTCTGGCGATTGATGATGCGCTGCCGGAAAGCACGCACTTCCTCCACGAGTCCCAAGGGCCCCATCTCCCTGTCGCAGTCCGGGTGTTCCAGGTAGTCTAGGACGAACTCTAGATGTTCCCGGAGTGCGCTCAGCTTGGGGATGGCTGGAGTAGTGTCCTGCTGGGCGGAGTCTGCATCATCATCGCCTTCGTCGTCGGAATCTTCAAGTTCGGGACTGACACCAGCAACCGAAGACGCGATCTCGATATCAGACAACGTCTGATACCCAGGATCGCCTCATCGTCGTCCAACCACTCACGAACATCGTCCACATCAACATCGTCGCCGTGCGCAGTAGCCGTGCATGGAAGTCATCCACGTCAAACCCTAGGAAATGCATCTCCACATCTGTTCCGAGAAGCAGACGAGACCAACCATTTTCAAGAGTTTTCACAGGGACTTCCTTCCATGCACTAGCCCAGTTGTACAGCGCAGACTTGATGTTGTAGCGGCGAAGGTTTTCCAAAGTCCGCTTGCCTCGAGTGTCACGTCCTTCCCTGCGCTCGTCCTCGTCCTCGAGAACCACCATCACCTCGTCCAGGAACTTCCGACGGTACAGGCGCTTTGTTGCCACGATCACTCCTTGGTCCATTGGTTGAATGAGAGCAGTCGTATTAGGTGGCAGAAACATGCACCTAATACGGCCATTCTCAGCAACCAAGTCCTTGTCGCACGGGTGGGCAGGTGCATTGTCGAGGAGAAGGAGAGCCTTTACCTGGTCGCGAGGAATTCCCAGTGTCTTCGTCTGGTAATGTATGACCTCCTTGACGAAGTGATGGTGAAACCAGTCTTTGAAAATCACAGCTGTGAACCATGCTTTCAAAGAATGGTACCATACGACAGGAAGGACATCCATCACCCCACGAAGGCACCGAGGCTGCTTTGCACGGCCAACAATAACGGGCTTAAGCCGGTGCATGCCGTTAGCATTGGCACAACACAAAGCAGATATCCGTTCCTTAGAAAGCTTTGCGGCCAGGTACACGCTTCTCCGTCTCATCGGCGAGAGTGTTCGTTGGCACCGAGCGATAGAATAGGCCAGTTTCGTCAGCGTTATAGACTTGACCGAGAGTGAGGCCCTCCCTGTTGATCAAGCCTTTCACCTTGTGCCGAAACTCGTCCACTCCATCCTCGTTAGCGTCCAATGCTTCGCCATGTGCTTTACGGTTAGTAAGGCCATGTCGCAACTTGAACGCGAAGAGCCAACCCTCGGATGCCTTGAAGTCTAGGGCGTCGTGAAGCCTTGCAAACTTCTCAGCAGCAGCCTTCAGCTCCGTTCCACGTACCATCACACCAGCTGCACGTTGCTGTCGATACCAAATCAACGTGGAGCGGTCGATCTCTGCATACTTGGGAGTAAACATAACCTTCCTCTCCACGCGTTGCGTTTGCTTCTCGACGAGAAGTCAGCCGTGTACTGCATGAGCTTGTCTCGGGAACGCTTGATATCAAACAAAGTCGACCGGGCCAGGTTGAACTCGCGGAGAATGCGAGAGGAAGACCAACCCGCATCAACCTTCTCCAATATCTTCCGTTTCTTCTCCAGAGTCAACACCACTCTCTTCCTTTTCTCAGGAGGCGGGGCCATCATCACACACACTAAGAGTAGGGCAGAGAGCAGCAGGAGGCCTTGCAGCAAGTACGGCACCACCACAAAAGCGAGCACGTGGGCAGCCATGACGAAGAGCGTAGGTCTTGTCGCGGTGAGAGACAGGCGGAAAGTGGGGAGGATGCAGCGGCGCTCTATCGGACGTCGGAGGAATGACGAACCAAAACAATGCTCTCACGCTGGCGCGCGGCAAGTTCAAATTACGGACGGCAAAAAATCGATTTTTTTTTTCCAATTTTTTTGGATTTTCGGACCATTTTGGGAATGTTTGATCCCAGGACGATAAGGTTCGGTTAGTGGGGATGTTCGGTTATTGGGCGTCCGGATATTAGAGGGATTACTGTATATATATATATATATATATATATATATATATATATATATATATATATGTATATAAATATATATATGTATATATATATATATATATATATATATATATATATATATATATATATGAAGCCTCTGTGGTACAGTGGTAAAGTGTGCGTTTTTGTAAACTGAAGAACGAGGGTTCGCGCCCCGCCAGGGTAATAAACTTGGGAGCGTTCTTCAGGCCACATACTGCATTGGCGGACACAAGGGGTGCTGTGGTTGAACCAGTGTCGCTTACTATAAAGTATGCTTGCACCCAGTCGGCTTGCACGGGCTGATTGCACTTGGTTCACTGACTATCCAAAGCCACTCCAACACTACAATTACACTTATAAGCACTTCTTACCCTACATACAATCTCTACTAGACAGCCTAAGCCACTTGGTAGAGATACGCTGGCTGTATTGTCACCACTTCAGTCGGGATAGGCCGGTCCTGCAGTGGACACACAAACAGCTGATGAGATGATATATATATATATATATATTTTTTGTTTTTAAAGGCTCCAACATGCTTGCATGCATCGGCCTTTGTCGCCTAACGGCGGCTCTCCATGCTGCACGATCTATTGTAGCCTCCCTGTTCAGTCCCTTAACCCTGAGGTCACACTTAATGACCTCGTCCCGTTTTTTTGGTCTACCTCTCACACCCCCATCCCCAATATTAACACTTCTCACCTTCCTCACCCAATTATCATCCCCCATCCTCTCAATATGCCCAAACCATCTCAATCTACCTCTCCTCATCACACCACCAATACACTCCAGTCCCATCCTACCTCTCAACTTTTCCATCGTAAACCCAGTCCCCCCATACCTTGCACACAGGGACACACTACACATCCACCTAATCACTGCCATTTCTGTATGGCTGAACCTGCGAATATCCTCCTCCTTTACTGCCCAGGTCTCACTACCATAGAGCATTTCACTCCTAACACATGCTGCATACAAAGACCCCATAGCATGTAGGGAGAGTCCTCTCAATGTCAGGAGAGGCAAGAGCTCCCTGAACTTCTTCCAACCACTTCTCACCCTAGCCACAGAGCTAGCTCCAGCCCCACCTCCAGCACACAACATGTCTCTCAAATAACAAAACTCTTCCACACAAGAGATTCACCAGGAAGTTCAATCCTTTCACGTCTGACAATGTCCACCTGCTCTCCCTAGCACACCATACACATAAAATCAACATTATCTCGCAGTCTACCACTGATACCACTACATTTCTTGTACACCCATTTATCACAAACACCGCACAAGATGGAATTACTTCCCACGCCCTTGTGGCAAACTGCACATGGCCACTCTCCCTCGTCTTTGACAGTACAGTACTGCCACCAACCCTAGATATCATCATTTTTGTTTTATCTGCATTTACCCTTAAGCCCTTGTGCCCCATACCATCTCTCCACTTCCTAAACCTTTCCTCCGCCTCCCTTTCGTTCTCTGCAATCAACACCAAAGCATCAGCATACAACATCTCCCATGGGAGTCCGTTTCTGAAGTCACGTGAGAGGGCTTCAAGTACCATGATAAACAACATGGGACTCAAAACTGACCCCTGATGCACACAACATTCATGAAAAACTCATCACTCAAATCTCCATTCACTCTTACCAGGGTGCAAGCACTCACATACATAGCCATAACCACCCTAACCAGCCACTCCTCCATGCCAAGCTTTCTCATTGCCCACTTCACCACCTCTCAAGGGACTCTGTCAAAGGCCTTTTCCAAACCAACAAAAACAAAATACGGATCTCTTTTCTTACCAATATAATTTTCCTGAAGCTGTCGAACAATGTATATGGCATCAGTGGTCCCTCTACCTGGCATAAACCATAACTACATCTCATCAATATTCACTTTTTCTCTAATCATACCTTCTAAAACTCTCTCCATTACCTTCATTATCTGATCTAAAAGCTTTATACCTCTATAATTTCCTCCTACCAGGGCATCACCCTTCCCTTTATACACATTTACAATTACATTCTTCAGCCAATCATCTGGGACAACATACTCATAAATAATCATATTTATCAGGTCAGTGACTAACCTCACCCCTATATCTCCTGAGGCTTTCAACATTTCGGCAGTCAACCCAGACACACCTGCTGCCTTCCCCACCTTCATCCTGCCTATTGCCTCACTCACAGTAGCAGCATCAGTCAAAGGCCAAGGGCCAAACACTGGATCTGCTGGCTCCAAACCTTCCCTGTCCCAGTCAAACTCATTCAACAACTGGCTATAATGCTCTCTCCATGCATCTTTAACCTGAGGCGTCCCATTGATGTACGAGTACGTCACAACGTTTTGTCACAGCTAGACCCATCAACATACCAGTGCAATGCGCAATTGCAAGGTCCCTAATTTGCACAATTTTCAATTTCCGTGCGTGATTTTTGGTACGTATACACAGGACACCTTCCTCTACAAGATGCCAGGCAGGGACAATGCCTTACATCGCATGACCTCCCCCCACCCCCCGCACGCCATTGCCTCGGCAATTCACCTGTTACCAGTGACCTGGCTAATAAAGACATACGGGGCCAGAGTGATTCCCCAATCGATGACAATGTGGAGGACAAAGTTTACTTAGCATTAGAGGAAGAAACAGTCAGAAATGATGATCAGGTAATGTCGCCAAAAAAGGTCAGGTATGTTGATGTGTTAGTGAGTGAAACAATGCTTATATTGCCTATATTACTGTTTGAAAACCAATATACTCTCGTACTACATATAAATTCATACCAAAAAAATAAATAAATACTGTTTATGAGTGGTGTGGAATAGTTACCCTCCCACAGAACACGTTTTCTTTGGAGCCAGCCTCATAGAAAACCCGGTAAGGTAGGGAGTACTGCTACCTGTATCGAGTATTTTAAACCTCAGGTGAGCGATTTCTCTATGAATTTTCGATGTTTCTCACCAAAAGCGGAGGTTTGAGCCAAAAAATTTTTTTTTCCAAAATTGGTCGGGATTGGGGGGAGTCAGTGGTGGGAAATCAGTCAGGACAGGGTGGGTTAATATCCTCAGTGTTCACCACTACCCTTCGTTCATCATTCTTCACACACTGCTCACGTATAATATCCCGATTATCCCTCTTCATCTGATTTGCCACCTTAAATATCATATTTTTCCTTTCCCCATGATTTAGGTTATCAAGTAAAGTCTCTGTGACTCAGACTTCACCCTGTATGCCTCTCTTCTAGCCCTACGCTTGGCAGCCAAGTATTCCTCCTTGCTACCACTCTTCTTCCATTCCCAGAAAAGCCTTCTTTTATCCTTTACTGCAGCTTCTACATCCTCATCCCACCACCAAGTTACTTTATGTCTTGGTGGTCCTCTTGTCCAGCCACATATTACATCAGTAACTCTCAAGAGACTGTTCTTGAGGGCTCTGTACCGTTCATTAACGCCTCTGTCTATGGCTCCCTGTTCAGCCACCATTCTCCTCATCTTGCTATAGAAGGCATCCCATACTACTTGGTTTTCCAGCCTCCATATTTTCCTCCTAGGTACATAAGTCCTCTTTTTCATCATTTGTTCTTTAAGCACCCTATCACAAGTCAATAGTTTATGCTGCTGCACACACTCCTCACTTCCTATTACTTTAACATCCCTCACTAACCTCCTATCAGCCCTCCTAACCACAAAATAATCTATCTGACTGCTATTTCTCCCCAGACTCATATGTAATTAACCTACTCTCTCTCTTCTTAAAATATGTGTTAAACACAATCATGTCCCTTGCCTCCCCAAACTCAAGTATCCTTTCCCCTTCCACATTCCTTATACCATACGCACATCCCCCGTTTACTTCTTCATAACCTTGTGCTGCTTCACCTACATGACCATATAAGTCCCTTCCCAAAACCATTATCTCATCATCCCGCATACCACCTACTACATGTATTAAATCATCCCAGAATCTATCATTCTCTACTTCATCCAATCCTGCCTGTGCAGCATATGCTGATATAACTGCAGTTATCTTTCTACCAAACAAAATTTTCACTACCAATATCCTATCGCTTACTCTCATAACACTCATAACATATTCCACCCATTTCTCCGCAACCATCACATCAACACCCCCATATCCGTCTGTTCCCCCCTGCCAAAACAACTTATAGTAACAGTCCTTCCCAACAATCTTTCTGGCTGATCCACCCCTGTACCGGACTTTCTGCAAACACACCACATCCACCCACCTCCTACTGAATGCCTGAACGACTTCCCCCGCTCTTCCCCTCAAACTTCCCACATTCCATGAACCCACCCTCATCCCCTTGGGTGATTTACTGTCCTCAGGCTTGCTTTGAAACTTATTCTTGTATTTTGTCATAGTCAGTATTAATAAAGGTGGATAGACATACCACAGGTCCCACTCACTGCACAGTCCCAGGTCCAGGCAATGGATCTGGGACCCCTAGCCCACCAGCTTACCAGTGGCTGTGGTAATGGTCTTGGGGCACCCTGCCAGGACAGCTGCAGGGACACCCTCCAAGCATGCCTTGGCACTGCAACTGTCTCACCATTATATCCACTGATAGGGCAGCCTCCTGGGGCGCTACTCTCAGGTTTGAGCCCCTCTCTATTGGGCGGAAGCTGCAGCCTGAGAACCACAATGCCCTATACCCTCTAGCACAGGCCTGAGCCCCATATTGCCCTGAACCCATGATCCATGCCGGCAGAACCACCGTCACGCCTCCCCCCAGAAGTCCGCCACTAGGTAGCGGGGGCAAAGTTTTCTGGCCACATGCCCTTGCTGGCGCCAACCCCTGTAACGTAGTGGGATACACTGTGTGAAATGTAAAGTGCATGTGGTGTAATGCATAAGATAGTTAGAGGAAATGTTTGGGATAGTCTGCTGGTCTACTCTCCATGTTACTGTCACACTGAAAAGGTCAGCAAAGAGGGATGGTTAGATAGCTAGTGAAATAGGAGCTCCAGCTCTCCCTATCACCAGCATTCCCATTCCTCTCGGGAGTACCACCCTGTTCGGCCAGTGCTATTCTATCTATTTATCTATCATCCAATCCTACATTGCTCCATGTGGAGCGTAGGAGCCCGGGGCTAGGCAGTTGGTCCCGACATTTAAGATGAGAGAGACCAGCCTCACTCATCCCTGAGTGGCATTACACGAGCAATCAACTCCAACCACCCCTTGGATATAAACCTTCACCGGCTCAATCCAACTGGAGCGCAATAATTACCCACTAAACCACCAGGCGTCAAAATTGGGTTATATGGTTACCACCCAGCGTAGTACATGGTTTCCTTGTGTACAGGAAAGCATTAGGCTTGTCACTCAGTCTAGAGTCACCCACAGGCAGAAGGAAGAGAAAAGAATGAAGGAAAGAAAGACAGAAGAGGGAGTGTAAAGTTGCTCATAGGCAGAAGGACAAGGAAAGAATGAATGAAAGGAAGACAGAAGAGGATGGAAGGAAAGAGGGATGGAGGAGAGGAAAGGGCAGACACCCGAGAGCAACACTACATTGAGTGAGTGGATGGTGAGGGCCGCCACCTACCCGTGCTATTATGTATATACATTATACAAGGGGCGTTCAAAAAGTTTTGGCAACAGGGTAATAAAAGCAAAATTAATACACATTTATTGAAGTTCATACTCCTTCAACATACTCTCCTCTAAGGTTTACACACTTCTGGAGCCATGGTATCCACTTAACAAAGCACTCCGAGTATTCAGAAATAGGTATACTCTTCAGTTCTGAATTTATCCTCCTGGCAAGGTCCTCTTCCCTTCGAAGAGGATCCCAGCAAGTTTTTCTGACAATTTAGGGAAAGCCAAAAGTCACACGGTGCCGTCCTGACCTGACACTGACTTTTGACTATTCCCTAAGTTGTCAGAAAAATTTGCTGGGACCCTCTTCGAAGGGAACAGGACCTTGCCAGGAGGAAAATTCAGAACTGAAGAGTATACCTGTTTCTGAGAACTCGGAGTGCTTTGCTAAGTGGATATCATGGCTCCAGAAGTGTATAAACCTTAGAGGAGAGTATGTTGAAGGAGTATGAACTTCAATAAATGTGTATCTCTATTAATTTTTCTTTTATTACCCTGTTGCTAAAACTTTTTGAACACACCTCATATATAACAGCACGGGCTATACACAGTACATATATATGTATATATATATATATATATATATATATATATATATATATATATATACTGTATATCTCTATTTCTATCTATTGCCAGACGCCTCAATCCCGTTTGGGGTGGCCACAAACAAATCGCCTCCAAGTCGCCCTGTCCACCGCCATTTCACTGCCCCTCTCCCAACTCACACCCTCCTCTCTCATATACCTCTCCACCCCATCCCTCCATCTCATCCTCGGCCTCCCCCTCTCTCTTCCCCCCTCCACCTCACTCACATACACTCTCTTCGTCAGTCTTACACCCTCCATCCTCTCCACATGGCTAAACCACCTCAGTGTGTTCCTCATAACGCTTCCTATCACATCCACATCAACACCACAACGCTCCTTTATATCCTCATTCGTCAGCCTCTCCCTCCATATGACTCCACAGGCTCCTCTTAAATAACTCATTTCCACTGCTCTCACTCTTGTGTCCTTCCAACAATGTCCAAGCTTCACTTCCATACATTAAAGTTGGTATCACAATACTGTCATGTAGTAACTTTTTCACTTCCATGCTCACTTCCCTGTTTATTATCACTGCTTTCAAAGAACCAGCAACCTTTCTTCCCTGCTGTACCCTTTCAAGCACTTCATCCTCCAAACCTCCATCCTTACTCATCACACTACCCAAGTACTTAAACGTACTCACATTTTCCAATTCCTCACCATCCAACCTCGCTGTACATTCACTGACTTCACCTCTCTCAAAGACCATCACTTTACTCTTCCCTACATTCACCTTTAGATTCTGTTTCTTACACACTCTCCCAAACTCATCCACCAAGCCATGCAGCTCCCCTTCGTCTTCACTCAACAACACAGTATCATCTGCAAACAACAGTACAGGGAGTTTCCAAACACTATCCTCTCTCACCAGGGCCACTCCAACAACCACTACCCTACCTTGTACCTCTTTTATTACCCCATCCATATACAGATTGAACAACCATGGAGACATGACACATCCCTGTTTCAACCCAACTTTCAAAGAGAAAAATTCACTTAGTTCACCATCCACACACACTGCAGCCTTCGCACCATCGTACATACTCTTCACAGCATTCAACAACTTCCCATCTACTCCATATATTCTTAACACTTTCCACAATCCTTGTCTATCCACCCTGTCATATGCTTTCTCCAAATCCATGAAAGCCGCATACAACTTCTTTCCCTTCTCTAGAAACTTTTCCACTAAAGATCTAAGAATGAATATCTGATCTACACAACCTCTTCCCTTCCTAAAGCCTCCCTGTTCTTCTCCAACTAATTTCTCTGTTCTTTCTCTAACTCTGTCAATAAGTATCCTACCATACACTGTTCCTATTATACTAAGAAGACAAATGCCCCTATGATTACCACACACTTCTTTTTCCCCTTTTCCTTTGTACAAGGGAATAATTATACCTGACTTCCAATCCTCCTGGACTCTACCTTCCTCCCAGGCCAATCTGCACATCTTCCACATCCATTCTACTACTATCTCTCCCCCATGCTTCAGCATTTCACCACACACTCCATCAATTCCTGGGGCTTTCCCCGATTTACCTTTCTTCATTGCTTCCACAACTTCTATCCTACCGATTTCTTCCTGTCTTCTCACCTCCCTCCTTCTCCCAGCCATTCCCCAGCCACTTATACTCGCATTACTTCCATCCTCTGCGTTCAACAAATCCTTAAGGTGTTCTCTCCATCTGCTCACTTTTTCTCCCTTCTCCACTAGTAATCTACCATTTTTATCTTTCACTCCCCTGCTAACTTCATTTCCACCCTGTCTTACTCTTTTCACCTCTTTCCAGAACATTTTCTTACAGTCCCTCCACTTTACACTCAAATTCCTTCCAAATTCCTCATCCACTCTCTTCTTACTCTCTCTTACTAATCTTTTCACCTCTCTCATTCTTTCTACATATAACTCTCTCTTCCACCTCTCAACTTCTTCCATGCCCCTATTTCTCATCCATTCATTGAATGCTTTCTTCTTTTGTGCCACAGCCTGTTTCACCTCTTCAGTCCACCACGCTGTTCCTTGCACCCCCCTCCGTCTTCTCTTCCTTCCACACACCACATCATATATATATATATATATATATATATATATATATATATATATATATTATATACAGTAATCCCTCTACTATCTGACGCAACAGAGCCAAAGGCATGTCCAGAAAGTGGTGCCATCAGGAAAGTGGGCCCCTGGCTCCTGGACTGGTACTTAAGGACCCTAACCCAGCCTAACTTTGAAAGCCACCTAAATAACTCCCTACTGGACATGCACAGCACTTATTTCAACCTATTTAAGACCCTATTCACACCAATAATGGACATAAAGCATGAAATAAATGAAAAGGAACCAAAGAATGAGGAATTAGAAGTGACTGTACCTCAGCCAGGGTACTTACAGCACGTCTGTGGCCGCCTTAAGGCTTTGGCAGTGGTGAAAATGCTCTTGAAGCACGTACAGTAATCCAGTGTTGTGCTGCACTTAGTTCTTTGCACTGTATGTTATATTGTTTAACACTGCACATTGTTCTTAACTGCACCACACCAGTTTCAATCACCTATTTGCACTCCACAGTTAATCCTTTGCACTCTAAATTCTAATTTCTTAACACTGCACAACACTGTAAATTCCCGTGTGGTCTAGTGGCGAGGTATTGTAGTTTATTCACTGTTATTTCACAAAAAACGAGCATGTGTGGCTTCCATTGCGATAAGCATCTACTCGCGATCGAAGTTAGGCAGTAACTGTTGGACAGTGTTGATGACGGGGAAACAGAGTTGCCAGATCGCAATGGCCACATTACCAAACTCATCAATTTTCATTACCAAATTTAATTTTTCATTACCAAATTCGTAAAGCTAGGATTTATTCTTCGCTAATTATATATACAGGTGGAAATACATGTAATCACTCTCCTTATAATTAACGCCATGTTGATTATTTTCACGCTATGTAGGCTAGCAGATTAATCAGAGACAGCAGACAATCCACCACCTCCATCCTGTGTATTCTCATACATGTGAAAAATCCGTCTGGTTATGCATTATTCTGATTCGTTACCAAATATTTCAATACCAAATTGGCCCACATTTGGTAATGAAAAATACCAAATGGCAACCTTGACAGTGGAGGGGGGAGGAAGGAAGGGGTGAATGGGCCATGGTGTAAACAGCTGTTAAGTGCCACGCGGCAATTTCAAATTACGGGTGGGAAAAAATTAGGATTTTGGGGGGATTCTTTTTTTTTTTTTGGCCATTTTTGGGTTCCGAAGGTCCAGGCCCACAATGTCCAGAAAGTGGGGTGTCCGGAAAGTGGGTGTCCAGATAGTACGGGGATTACTGTACAGTATACTGTACATACATACATATACAGTATAAATATATATATATATATATATATATATATATACTGTAGTTTCTATAACAACAATTATGCTGAAAATAATTCTCAGTAAAACAAGTGTGATGCCAGGTGGTGGTATCAAAGGATTATACAGGTATTGGGGGTTTTCAAGATCAGATTAACTGGCAATCCTTGGTGGTTAAAATTATGAGGGGTCTGGGGCGCAAACACTCCGAAATCCTCCCTACCCTCTTTCCACAGGCCTATTATGCTCTTGTCCAACATCGAGAAGGTCTTTGAGCACATGGTCTGCTGTCGCTTTACATGGTGGTTGGAACACAACAGCCCACACAATGCAGTTTCAGGCCTAGCCATGGCATCATGGATCTCCTCCTCCAGCTGGAACGCCACATTAGGCTGGTACAGTATATGCACGCTCTTAGTTCCTCTTAGTGGCCTTCCTGGACTTCCAGGGGGTCTTTGATTCTGCACCTCATGTTGGGATCCTATATAAGCTATGCCCCATGGATGTGAGGGACTCTGTCCTCATGTGGGTACAGAGCTTTCTAGGCAATTGTGGTTTCTCGGTCTCCCTGGGTGGCACCACATCTTCCTGCTCTGCCACATGATGAGGGGTCTCTCAGGGATCTGTTCTTAGTCCTCTCCTCTTCAATGTGCTGCCCTCTGATGTCCCCCGCTTCCCAGAGATCTCCCTTCTGATGTATGCCAATGATGTCTCCCTACTCTGCAGTGTGGACATGCTTGAGGGTGCCAAGGCTGCCCTCCAACAGGCAATGGCAGCCTTTGCCCCCTGGGCCTCCCGGTGGGTGCTGGTTGTACGTGACCAGATGAGTGCCCTGATGTAGGGTACTTCTCCCTATGGAGACTCCCGACCCTCCCAGAGATTCAGTTGGGCGGCACTCCGCTGCGTCTTTGACACACTATCCTTGGCCTACACCTAGATGGGTCCCGCCTGACCTGGAGGTGCCACACTGAATAACTCTGGTCCTCTTGTCTCCGCCGCCTGGATATCCTGTAGAGTATTGCCGGAGTGTGTTGGGGGGCCAATAGGGAGACTCTCCTCCATATCTATTCAACCTTTATCAGGAGCCACATGTCTTATGGATCATCAGTGTATGGGTCTGCCTCATCCACCCATTTACATAAACTGGACAGGATCCAGAACATTGCCCTAGGGGATTTCGAGTCCCCCCATGTGGTGCCTCTACACACAGACTCTGGGATGCTGCCCCTCTTGATGCTCTGTGTTGAGGACAATTGCATACTCCTTCACCAGGTCCTCAGGTACCCCCATTCCCATCCCCTTTCAGTCCTTTTGTCTACTAACCTGCCACTGAACCCACTCCTCCTTTGGTCCCGTACTAACACACCCTTCTTTGTCCAGGGTAGTCGAGCCTCTAACTCCCTCTCGATCCTACCTCCTTCTCCCTCCCCGGTCTCCCCTATCTTTCCTGTCCCTCCTTGGGCAGACCTTTCCCTCATGATCTCCCCTTCCCTTCCTATTCCATTCCGAAGATATGCAAACTCCGCCCTTGCCAAACGGCTCTACCTTGTGATGGACAACACCCTGTATGGTGGTTTCTTTCAGGTGTTCACTGATGTGTCCCACTCCTCACCTGACTCTTTTGCTTCTGCTGCCTACTATGAAAACCTCTCCCTCTGCAATATATGGATCACAGCCTATCTGGTCATCACTCACCACGGTGCTCTATGCCATTCTTCGAGCGCTGATGTTTGTCCGGAATACCCTGACCTCACAACCTGTAGTCCTTTACACTGACTCTCAATCCTCACTCTGCCTTCTCCTGTCCTGGCACCCTCTCTGCCATGTCCCATTAGTCCATGTAATCCTCTTCCTTCTCTGCCTCTCCTCCCCGCCCTGTTTGGTGTGCCTTCAGTTGATACCCTCTCATGAGGGCATCCATGGAAATGAGTAGTTGACCAGGTGGCAAGGCAGGCCCATATGTCTGATCAAACAGTACCTCTGGTCCCAGATCTGTCCATCTCGTGCACCAAATCCAACAAGCCTGTCAATCTGCTTGGGAGTCGTCCCTGGCAGCCACTCATCTGGGACTCCTCGGTAACAATGCTGCTGCCCCCCCCTGGGCCCGTCACCCAAACAGGCAACTGGACACTGCCTTGGTTTGCCTCTGCATAGGACATATTGGTCTTCAAGGTCACTTGCACCAGCTGGGGATGGTACACTCTTCCAGATGCCCATGGTCCCCCCGCACAGTTGAATCAATCGGACATTTTCTTCTACAGTGTCCAAGAGTCACCTCTCACTGTACCCACCTTCAAGAACATCTTGCAACCCTGGGGATACCCCAACTCTCCCTCTCTGTTCTTCTTGGTGGCTAGGTTGGCGATTCCACCCATTGTCATCGCATTGTACAATTCACCTGTGACTTCCTGAGCTCCTCTAGCCAATTCCCTTGCATGTAATGCAGAACAACCTGCCAACGGCTGTTTCTGGGTGCAGGGTTATTAATGCGACCAACGTCCATAATACCCAGATGAAGAACACCCCCAGATAGGTGGTTAGCTTAAGATATTATGATATTTCCAGTCAGTGAGACCTTACATAAACACACTGCCGAGGGCATCTGAGTGCTATATTATCAATAATAACCGAGGAACTGCTTATAGTTTCATAAACATATTGGTAAGCATACTGATTTCAGTCTCTGTTGGTTGAGTTTAATTTCCAAACAGTACCGTACAGTACAGTATAACAGCCAACTTATTTACTCCTTGAATAATTGCTTTCCTTTTGCTATTCTAACTTATTTCTTTTAACACTGGATTGGTTTCTAATACTGAAGGGATTAATGATGGCTATACCTACCACCTGTAACACCCCTATCCTGAATGAAATCGTCAAACTGTAATGAACAACCAATTAGGGACAGAACAGGTTTCAAGGGCTTAAGCATCATATTCATTGTAATAACTAGATATAGAAAATGTGCACTGATTTATTAAAGGACAAATTTTATACTGGACCAAACTGGTATTCGTCTGTAAGAAATTTACCTCGTCGTGAGTCTAGAGACGAGTTGAAGATTTTCCTGTTTCACGGCACGTCCTTGTCTTAGCCTATGAAAGGTGGTATTTGTTGTGCAACTTGCCCAGTCTGGTTATCAGGACGGCTACACATGCTTCAGTACAGGATGTAGGATACGTCTCCTTCTCCAAGTGTTTACATTACACCTCTTCGGAGAGTTGACGCTGCAACCATCTCCTGACATAATGTCTAGAGAAAATGAACTTTGAGGAGTAACTAAACCTTTTGTGTTTTGCCCCAGTTCTGCTTGGTTTTCAGCAACGACGCTCCCTAGAGTGCTGAAACTTGTACCGAATGATAGATAATTTTTCTTAAATAAAAAAAAAAACATAATTAACGCTGATTAATGTTTTAAGAGAGACTTCGAAATGGAGGAGTTAGCGATAACCTTCATAAATCCCTTCAACGCGAGAGGGCTTGTCTTTGGCGGATGCTGCTAATCGGGTGGTAAGAGTATCTGGCTGCAGTCCGAAAGAATGTGAGTTCGATCTTGAATTAATTTAAAACATGAGGGAACCCATTACCCATTACCCAGATAGCCTATCTAGACTGGACCTCATCTTCACAAAGACTGACTGCGAGATTATAATAGTGACCCGAAGTTCTTAGCACCACTAGGTCACAGCAAACATGCCGTATTGAGTTTTATCCTTGCCGTTGATGCCAAGCCACAAGAACACGAGGGCAATAAAATCAAATTAAACTACCACAAGGCAGACATTGCTAAAACGAGAAGATTATTCCGGGATGTTGAGTGGGGACTTCTGTTCTCTGGCATAGCTGTCCAGGAAAATGGAATGTATTGCCGAAAAACTATGAAAGAATTGTAGCACTCTGTGTACCAACAAACAAAAACAATCACCAACAAAACCCAAATGGATGAACAGGTGCTTACGGATACTGAATCGGAGGCAGTTTACGGATACAGATTCGGAAGTGCCAGGAAAATACCTGAAAAACGCGAACTGTACAACGCAGCAAGAAACACAGCTACCAGAGAGGTAAGGGTTGCCAAGTATGAGTACGAGCAGAAAGTGGCCAAAGATTCGACGACAAACTCAAAAGATTTCTGGGCATATGTCCTTTCGAAAGCCAATATCAAGGAGACTGTTATGCAGCGTATTAGACTATTAGGAGTCCCGACTTCTCGGGTTCAGGTACGGTGCGACCTTGGGTTCTGTGTTCTCGACCGGGTCGGTCACAGGCAAGGAAGGAGAGTCCAAACACAGCTGGTCAAAGGCACACTTATATATTAATAAGGGACAACTACATACCCGTGATAAAAAACATGGGACATATAATAACCAGATAATCTCAGAAGTCTAGCCCATACAATAAATATCTCCACCAAGTTCATCGAGTTTGACCTTTACACAGTATTCTACCTTTCCTTACATATGATGATTTCCACACACTGTCATACATATGGTTCACACAATACACCAGGTGCGTTTGGTCTCAGATATATAACAGAGACAGTCAATTATATCTCATTATATCCAAACGAGTGACACAGACGACAGTATATACTCAAGTCCTTATATATACACTCATCCAGTCCTACATTGCCCCATGAGGAGCGTGGGAGCCCGGGGCTAGGCAGTTGGTCCCGACATTTAAGATGAGAGTGACCAGCCTCACTCATCCCTGAGTGGCATTACATTAGCAATGAACCCCAACCATTCCTTGGATATAAACCTTCACCGGCTCAATCCTTTTGGAGCGCAATAATTACCCACGAAACCACAAGGCGCCAAAATTGGTTATATGGTTACCACCCAGCGTAGTAAATGGTTTCCTGGTGCACAGGAAACCATTTGGCTTGTCACTCAGTGTAGAATCACCCACAGGCTGAAGGAAGTGGAAAGAATGAAGGAAAGAAAGACAGAAGAGGGAAGGTAAAGTCACCTGTAGGCAGAAGGACAAGGAAAGAATGAAGGAAAGAAAGACAGAAGAGAATGGAAGGAAAGAAGGATGGAGGGGAAAGGGCAGACACCCGAGGGCAGCACAACATCGAGTGAGTGGATGGTAAGCGCCCCCACCTACCACCAACACGCGTAACATAAATGGCTCCCTATGCTAGCTATGTGCATCTGCATGACACAGACGATACCTGTAATGCTAGGTGTTTAAGGCTCGACTTCTCGTTCCTAGAACACCTAACGTGTAGCGGGGTCCTCTTTCGAGACCGGGGCTTAGCACAAATAAGAGAGAGGCAGGACACAAAAACTCCAGGCAATAATCTTTACACGTGTATTACTCAGTCAAACAAGGGACAACAACAGATGTTACAACACAATATTTGGTCAGTTACAAACACTTATAATTAGATAATCAGTATCTCTCAGGATACTATGGTAGTATGCACTTGAAATAACACTCGAGGCGGAGTGTGCAGAATTAGTACAGTCCAAGGTCTCTGTGCACGTGGAGGAGTTAGCGATGAGGTTCACTAGGGGAGGGTGTAAGGCACTGGGATCTAATTGCAATTATGGTAGTATGAGGCGGAGGTTATTGATAGCGTGTTCGATTTATTATCTGAGACCAAGGGACTTTTGGTAAATTATTAATACGAACTCCACGGATTGGGTGTTTCTCTTATTATAATATGAGGGGTATCGCACATGGGTCTTATTCATTATCACTTGGATTCTGCAGGGGTCATTCACCATTCCGCCCTGTCGTATATTAGACCATTATTACAATATCACGTAAACACTTGGTCTGGTACTATGAATGCACTTTATCGCCTCGTCACTGTTACACTACACTAAGGGCGAAATCACTGTCTCATAAGTCAATGGGCGGCGGGTGCGGCGGGGGGACACGCCGGCGACAGTTCTGCCGGGACAGGGGCACCGCCAGGGGAGGTCGTGCCGAGAGAGCACGAGACTATACGCAGGGGCGTCTTCTCTCGTCCGGGGCTGCAGGTGGCGAAGGGGCCCGTGCTTTCCGGGCTAGGAACAGGAGTATGGCCCTCAGGACTGGGGCCGAACAATTCCCTGAACCTTTCGTTCAGGTCTCGGCCGGATGTAGAGGTCCTCCGCCGTCGGGGCGTAGGGAGGTCCCGCCCGGGTGTTCTGGGGAGGGCCTGGAGTCCCCGAGGGCTGCGGTCCCCAGAGCCAGGCGGCGCCGTCAGGGAGGGGCTGCGGCACCGGTCTACGTCAGGGTCCGTCAGGTGGGTCTTCTCCAGGGCCAGTCGTAGGGAGCAGAGGCCGGGGGAGGCTATAGGGCCTCTCCAGTACTCTCCTACGTCCTCTGCGTCGGGGGTCAGGACACTCGGCTCACACTGGGGCGGCGGGGCTGCTTCCGGCTGTGGGGCCCGGCTACTGGCCGTGGCTTCCCAGGGGCGCGACCATAAGGCGTAGGCAGCCCCGCCCAGGGAAGTACTACCGCCAAGGTTACGGGAGACTCAAGGAATAGCCTGGATTCCATTTTCTCTCCTAGGCCTTGGTAGCTGGTTACACATCTTTCTGCCTCACATACCGGAGGGCATCAGTCTGCCCTCTTTACACAACACACACATCCACATTATATTACATTACCTTAAACCAGCTATCCTCTCTCCAAAAAAAAACGATCTTGTCATTACCTATCACGCCCATTCCACAACACATCCCTGTTCTCCCCCCCCCCCATAAAAAGAACCATGGCTGCTGCTATACTGGGAATCAGTGCGGTGGTTTCTCGGGTGACCACCACCGGCAGGGCTGGGTTGTCTGCACACGGCCCTCCCGGTCGTTATCAAGCAACTGTGCCACCTCCAGTGTTGCGGCGCCCTAAATGTGCTCGTCAGTGCAGTAAAATTTTCTTTTGCAATATTAGGGGACTTCACTCCAACATAAATTCTGTTCAAAATTTCCTCTAGTTTGAATCCCCTGATCTGCTCTTTCTGACGGAGACACAAGTAAGCTCCATCTCTGATTTAGCTAGATTTACTTTTCCTGGTTATATCTTGATTCAAAATTTCAGACCCAAAGGAGGCGTATGTTGCCTTGCTAAATCAGAAATTGCCCTGGAGGAGATTACTAAATTTAATTGTCCTTTTTTCGACTATTCCATATACAAATCAAATTCTTTTGGTAAAATTAAGTATTTCTGTTGTGTTTATCGTACACCTAATGCCCCTTCAGAGCCGAGTTTATTTGACTCTGTCTTCACAACTTAGTGTCCTCAACATTAATACGGCATCAGAAATTACTGTTCTGGGTGATTTTAATGTCCATAATGTCGAATGGCTCACTTATTCACCCAGAACTGATGACTCTGGTCTTGAATGTGAAAAATGGGAGAAATGGAGTTCCCCCGAGCTAAGCCCTGTATTGGACTATATAGCCCCGCTAGGGTTACAGGAACGAGCTACCACTCCCGGCACGGCAGCCCGGGCGAGGCTCGAACTCGCAATCCCCCGATTACGAGTCTGGCGCGCTACCACTGTGCTACTGCGCCCCGGTCTTGAATGTGAGCTATTTGCAGACTCATTTAATCTCACCCAGTTAATCAGTCAACCCACCCGTGTACCAAACAACCCCGATCAAAATCCCCACCTATTGGACTTGTTTCTAACAACCAATTCACGTAATTATAATGTCGAAGTGAAGTCTCCCCTCGGATCCTCGGATCATTGTCTGATTCAAGCCACCAGTTTCACACCTACCACACCCTCCTGCTCTGAACCTGTCGTGATGACTAAATGGCACTACGCGGCAGACTGGGAGGGACTTCAAAATTTTCTCATGGATATTCCTTGGACCTCCTTTTTCTCCCATGACGCAAATTCCACATTGGGCCATGTAATGCTGGGTAGAATTAGGCTCGACTTCTCGTACCTATTTCACCCAACGTGGAGCGGGGTCCTCTTTCGAGACCGGAGCTAGTGCCATAAAGAGAGGCAGGATATAAAAACCTTCGGCAACACCATACACATATATTACCACAGTCAGACACAGGACACTTCAGCAGATATTACAACACATTATAGAGCAACACAAAACCTTATCTAAGATATGTGTATCTCGCAGGATACTGGCTTTCTAGCTACTAATGACAATACAACAAATCTTAGTATTAGGAGTGCAGTAAATACAGGTGCGCGCGGAGCGCGTGGGGGGGGAGGAGGAGGAGGGGTTTGTGATCCACTAGGAGGAGGTAGGGGAGACGCGGAGAGTGACTTAAAACGGCGAGGAGAAAGTTATGGTAATATTGGAGGATGCCCGATATTAGCAAGGGAGTTTAGGTGTTTTCTGTTAGCGAAGATTCTTTGACAAATAACTCTGATTCTTACTTTGGCTTTAAGAGCGTGAGCGAGGAATGGAGAGGGTTTTTAGGAGTAGCGTGCGGAGGGAGGGAATATCATTAATACTCCCCTTTCTTGATATTTAGAGTGGGAACATGTTTCTGGAGGCACAGGTTTATTAATTACACATCTTCCAAGTATGATATATAGACTCTCGCTTCACAACGCGTAACAAAGTCGGAATACTCGTAAATACTATTCCACCATATTACTTAGAGACTAGCCAATAGAACTCCAATAATGTTTTAGTCTTTCTTCGGGTTCTAGAGATATGTCTTTAGAAAGATTCGGGGTGACACTCGCACGTATTTTCACTTTAGGTCTCAACCCACATTCTCGTCCTTGAACTGGATATTGTGTTCTGATTTACCCCAATGGAGATTACATAAAGTCACTGCACAATACTTATTCTAAGAGAAAGGGAGTCACACTTAACCTACTTCACGATTGTTACAGGGTCACTCGTATTTCCTCATGGAGAGAAATAAGGACACGTCATCGGCGATCCGGTCGGACTGGGGGCGTCGTCAGGGCGGGGCGAGCCGGGAGGGCATGGGGCGGCTCGCGAGGGCATCCTCTCGCGTCCGGGGGTTTCCGGACTGGGCTCCAGCGTAAGGCCCGTAGGACTGGGGCCGAAGAGGTCTAGGAACCTCTGGGTCAGGTCCCGGCGTCGCGGGGACGTGGTGAGGTCTCGCCCGGGTGTCCTAGGGCGGGCCGGAAGAGGTGACAGACTGTGGTCTCCCACGACCAGGGGCGCCGTCAGGGGAGGGCTGCGGCAGCGGCTGTCACGGGAGCCCGACAGGTGTGTCTGCTCGAAGGCCACGCGTAGGGAACAGAGGCCGGGGGAAACAGGGAGGTCTCTCCGGGATATTCTGGAGCGAGACCCCTGAAGTTCAGCCTCCGGTTGTGGAGACGTCCCTCTCCTCACTACACCCTGGGAGCGACCATCGATCGTCTCTACCTGGACACTGGGGGAGCGACCATTGATCGTCTCTACCCGAATATTGTGGGAGCGACCATTGATCGTCTCGACCGGAGTGCTGAGGGAGGGACCGTTGATCGTCTCTACCTGAGCTTTGGGGGAGCGACCATTGATCGTCTCTACCTGGATTTTGGGGGAGCGACCATTGATCGTCTCTACCCGAGCACTGTGGGAGCGACCGTTGATCGTCTCAACCGGAGGGCCAAGGGAGCGACCGTTGATCGTCTCTACCGGGGTTTTAAGGGAGCGACCATTGATCGTCTCTACCTGGATGTTGTGGGAGCGACCATAGATCGTCTCTACCAATTCACTGTGGGAGCGACCATAGATCGTCTCTACCGATTCACTGTGGGAGCGACCATAGATCGTCTCTACCAATTCACTGTGGGAGTGACCATAGATCGTCTCTACCAGAGGGGCGCTGCCTGGAGTGTTGTTTCTGACTCCACCCTTAGCTAACTCGGTGATTCCGCCACGCGAAGGTAGTGTCTTTCGCCTACGGTGGCGGCGGCGTGGTGGTTGAATGTCACAGGGGCACACGGCCCGGGCTGACATACGTCGTTGTTGCCCGGAGTGGTGGTGGCTGGTGGCGGCTACCCCGTGGGGTCCAAGTGGGGGTGTCGGCATTCTTGAGGGCGAACTCCGCTGCTTCTGGTTTGCCTCGTTGTCGGGGATACTATGGTATTCTCCGGAATATTCCGGAGTACCGTATGTGTGTCCGTCAAAGCCACGCATTTCACCACCGTGTTCTTGAAAAAAGTCACATCCCTGTGGTTGGAGGTGGAATGCTAGAGTGTTGGGGGTGGTGTAAACGGGCTGGAGGTGTCGGAGTGTGGTCTGCCAGGCGACAGTGTAAGAATTTTCCTCTTGTGCTTGGTCATGGGTGAGGAAGAGGGCGGAGTGGGTGGTGGTGTGCTGTAGGATATTTAACAGGTGGTGTGGCCCGCAGAGCCGGTGATTCTTGGTAATGGAAGGGGCCCATACAGCCCGCTTAATCCTCATGTTGCTTGGTGTGGCTGTCGGTGTGGTTGGAGGTTGAATGCTGGATAGAGTGGGCGAAGGCCGGGTTTTGTGTCGCGGTAATGTGGCGTTGAGTCTCTGGGGAGTACAGGTAGGAGGGATTTGGGCCTGGTGTAGCTAGACGGTGTGAAGTCGCAGGGAGGTGGGTGGTGTAGGGGTGTGTGAGTATCGGGCGGGTGGGCGTGAGAGGCGGCCTGAGCGGGTGGTGGTGGTGGTGAGGGTTGGGGTGGGGGGAGAAGTGGGCGTTGGGGGTGGGCGTGTTGTCTTGCGTGCCGCGGGCGTGGTGGAATGTGGTATTGGTGGAGTGGGCGTACGGGTGGTGGGTAGGGGAAGGGGGGTGTGGCAAAGGTGTGGTGGTGCGGGCGGAAGAGGTGGTAGTGGGCTGGGGGGAGGGGGTGGTGGCAGGGGCTGGAGATGTGGGAGTGAGGATTGAGGGGGAAACCGTGGATGGGTGGGGCGAGGGTGAGGGGGGGGTGGCGGGGTAGGCGTCAGGTGAGGCGCCTGGGGCAGGTGAGGTGGAGGTGGTAGGGGGGGCAGAGTGGGAAGGTGAGGAGGAGATGTAGCACTCATATGTGGCTGTAGATGGCGGGGCGGGAGCCGGGGAGGGTTGGGGGTGTGGGGTTGGGGCGGGGGGAATGGGCGTGCGGAAGGGGCGCACGTGCCGGTTGCGGAGGGTACGGGGAGTGCCGTGGTAGTCTACAACCACCTGGTAAGGGTTGGGGATTTTGGTGATGGTGTGGGGGCCCGTGAAACGGGGGGCAAGTTTGTGGGGAGTGGGGAGTTGGGCGACGACTACGGTGTCGCCCGGCTTGAAGGGGTTGGTGGCTGTGTCAGGTTCAAGGTCTAAATTCCTCTGTAGGTGGTATATCCGCCCTTTTAGCAAGTGTAGCGGGTCCGTGGTGGGGGCGGAGATGGGCGGTTGCAGGTGACGGCGTAAGGGTAGTAGGAGGGGGGTTTCGCCAAAGATCCTTTCGTGGGGGGAAACCCCATCCTCTAGGGGGCACGAATTCATGCTCCACTGGACGATTTTGACGTGTGCCGGCCAATCGTTGTCTTTCGTAGCCTCGATTCTGGTACGTAGCTGATTGACCAGGGTACGATGGCTGCGTTCACACACCGCGTTCCCTTGGGGCCAGTATGGTGAGGAGTGGGAGATTTCGTATCCAAAAATCCTGGTCAGTTCTTCCCAGACTTTTCCAGAGAACTCGGGGGCATTATCGGAATGGATGGCTTGGGGAATGCCAAAGTAGGGGAACACGTGTCGGAGTAAGGCATCGGCGACAGCGACGGCGTGATGTTCCTTAGCGGGGCAGGCTACTACGAATTTAGAATACGTGTCGACAAAAGTGATCACGTATTTATATCCCGATTTAGGGGGAAGAGGCCCTACTACGTCGACTGCCAGGAGCTGCCAGGGTTTGTGGGCGGTGATATGGCCAGATGGCCCGGCGGTCCGGGTAATGTCTTTCCCAAGCGCGCAGGCGCGGCAAGTTTGAATAATTTCCTTGGCGAGGGTGGAGGGGTTCGGGGCCCAGTAGACGTCATTAAACACCTGTAGCAACTTTTTTGTGCCCAAATGGATGCCGTTGTGGGCGTGTAACTGGCGCAGGGTGTCGCGTGCCGCATCGGGGGCCAAGAGGATGTGCCCAGACGGGGTTAAAAGGTGGTCGCCCTGTCGGCACAATTTGGGAAACAGGTGGGGGGGAATCCAGGGGGGTCGTTCCTTGTGGTGCCAGAGTTTCAGCAGGTCAGGGTCTGGTTGGGCCGTGTGGATGGGAAGGCGGGAGAGGGCATCTGTGTTGGTGTGGAGCTTCCCGGGTCTGTACGAAATCTCATACTGAAACTCCTCTAGGGTGTCACGCCATCGGACGATTTGAGCATTCTGGGAGTCCGATTGTCGCAGCCACTGGAGTGATTGGTGGTCGGTTATTATAGTGACTTGGGTCCCGGAAAGATAAGCCCTAAAATATTGGGGGGCCCAGATTATGAAGCGGCTTAGCAATCTGTGCAAACCCCTTCACGAAGCGGCGATAGTAGGACGCGAGTCCCAAGAAGGCACGGATGCCGTGGACATCCTGCGGAGGTGGTATGTCCGCTGTGGCATGCAGCTTGTCGGGGTCTGGGGAAAGTCCCGCTTGGGAAATCGTATGGCCTAGGAACGCGACGGTTTTCACGGCCAGGACACATTTGGATGGATGTAACTTGAGGCCTGCCTGGCGAATTCGGGTGAAAACTCGGCGGAGGCGCTGCAAGTGGTCGGCCCAGGTCTGGCTAAAAACAATGACATCATCAAGATAGGCCAAACATATCTCCCAAGTGAGGCCGCTTAAGACAGATTCCATCAGCCTGGAAAATGTGGCAGGAGCGTTGCAGAGACCGAATGGCAGGACATTAAATTCGTAATGTCGGCCATTACTGGTAGAGAAGGCCGTCTTGCCTCGATGATCCGGGTGGACGGGGACCTGCCAATATCCAGACTGGAGGTCAAGGGTAGAAAACCAAGACGCCCCGTAGAGGGAGTCTAGGGAATCGTCAATGCGGGGGAGGGGGGTGGCATCCTTAATTGTGACGTCATTCACGCGGCGGTAATCAATGCAAAACCGCATTGTGCCGTCTTTTTTCTTTACTAGAACGACGGGGGAGGACCACGGGCTGGTGGAGGGGGAGATAACACCTGCCTCTTCCATCTCGCACACCTGGCAGTCCTCCTCTTCTCTCTGTCGGGGGTTCTTACGTCGGGAAGGTTGTCATATCGGTGGGCCTGTCGTATGGATCTCGTGAGACAGGTACGTAGTATGTCCTATATCTGCGGGTCCTGTCGCAAACAAATCCTGAAACTCCAGGAGGAGGCGGCGTAAGGCATCTGACTGATGGTCGGAGAGATGGTCAGGGATGGGGGGAAGGGGGGCGGGGTGGTGGGAGGGGGATGGGGCGCAGGGCTCGGCTTCTTCCATCTCTCCGATGATAAGCCCTTTGGGGAGGGTGAGAGGGGATGGGGCGAGATTGGCGATGCGAATGGCAGTGCGGTGGGGAGGGAGAAAGGTAGGGGAAACAAGGCAGGCAGAAAGGGGTCCAGAGGGGAGGAGGGGGGAGAACAAAACGGACGGGCCTGAGGGCCTGTTCAGGGGCACCCATGCCTCGTGGTGAGGGGATGGTAACGGCGGTGGAGATGGTGACGGGGAAGGAGGGGGCAAGAGTGGGGTGGGGCAGCGTGGGGGGAGGGGGGAGGGAGGCAAAGAAGGGGGGGAAGAGAGGGGGTGCTGGGGGAGGGGGGGTGAGTCCTTCGGCCGGGGCCGCGGCGTGCAGGTGCAAACGGCTGGAGCAGAACGGGGTGGGGGGCGGAACTGGAGTTGTCGGTTGCGACAGTTGATCGTGGTTCCAAGTTTTTGAAGTAAGTCTAGCCCTAAATATCCGTCATAGCTCCGGCAGGAGGAATAAAAAATGATGAATGGGTGTTGGGCGGACACTGGCTGGTGGCTGTCGACCCGTAGGGCCCGAGTCTCCCCACGGGTGGGCAGGGGGCCATCCCCCGCGTCTACAAGGTGAGTGGTAGTGGGGCGGAGTGGGCCAAACCGTGATTTGTAGCGGGAGAAATAATGGCTGTAAAGGCAGGATCTGGCTGCTCCCGTATCAACCAGTAGTCTGGCCTTCACGCCATTTATTTTCATCTTGTGGTATACTGGGGGGCGATACTTAGGGGTGATGGCCCCCGCCACCGTGGGTTGGTGCGGGGGCGGGCCTAAAAAATCCAGCTGGCTAGGGCTCTCGTGCTCCTGTTCCTGCTCTAGTTCTCCTGGGGGGGGGTTCGTCCACAGGCGCCAGCTCGTCCCCTGGGGCCTCGCCTTCTAGGGCGGAAACTTTACACGAACCCGGGGTTGTGCTTCTGCGGCGAGCAGCTTTCAACTGGTCCCGTATGTCGTGAAGGGGGCAACGGGAGTAGCAGGCTGTGAATTCCCACGGGTTGATCAGAATTAAGTTTGGGTTTTCTCGCGGGGCGGGGCGCCTACGGGAGGGGTGCGCCCTGGGTGGGCTAGGCGTCGGGGTCGGGCTGGTGTGAGGCAGGGGCGGACGCGGTGTGGCTGGGGGAGCCGGGGGTCGGGTGGGGAATTTCTTGACATCATTAATTTGTTGTGGAGAAGGGCAGGCGGTCAGGAGGCGCCGTATCAGCTGTATATCTCTATCCATGTCTCCTGTTGGGTCATGGATAGTAAAGTGTTGCTTCACAACACTTGGGAGTACTCGGAGCAGAGTATTGAATGTGTGTTGGTCCCGGGTTTCTTCGTCTGCCTCCGGGTAAGCAGCAGTAACCAGGCGTCTTGCCTGCAACAGGGTATTATCTAAATCCCCGTCATATGTAAGGCTATCCAATTTGGATAGAGCCACCACTTTCCCTAATGATGGGGTGATGGCTTGGACAGCGAACTTGGTAAAGTTCTGCCAGGTGAGTTCTGGGACGATTTTCGGCGCAATATTTGCTGCGGCTTTACCCAGTAGTGGTAGTGTGACTGCAATTTTTTGTTGGTCATTTTCGAAGCCAATATCTAGTAAGGGTTTAATCATTGCAAGATATGTGTGTATGTCATACTGGTCAGGGTCAAACTTGGGTAACTGAACGTGCGGTTTAGTTGCCATTTTTCCAAAAATTTCCTGCTTACCTCTCTTCTACGCTCGGATCTAGAACCACCGCTGGCCACCAGTGTAATGCTGGGTAGAATTAGGCTCGACTTCTCGTACCTATTTCACCCAACGTGGAGCGGGGTCCTCTTTCGAGACCGGAGCTAGTGCCATAAAGAGAGGCAGGACATAAAAACCTTCGGCAACACCATACACATATATTACCACAGTCAGACACAGGACACTTCAGCAGATATTACAACGCAATATAGAGCAATACAAAACCTTATCTAAGATATGTGTATCTCGCAGGATACTGGCTTTCTAGCTACTAATGACAATACAACAAATCTTAGTATTAGGAGTGCAGTAAATACAGGTGCGCGCGGAGCGCGTGGGGGGGGGAGGAGGAGGAGGAGGGGGAGGGGTTTGTGATCCACTAGGAGGAGGTAGGGGAGACGCGGAGAGTGACTTAAAACGGCGAGGAGAAAGTTATGGTAATATTGGAGGATGCCCGATATTAGCAAGGGAGTTTAGGTGTTTTCTGTTAGCGAAGATTCTTTGACAAATAACTCTGATTCTTACTTTGGCTTTAAGAGCGTGAGCGAGGAATGGAGAGGGTTTTTAGGAGTAGCGTGCGGAGGGAGGGAATATCATTAATACTCCCCTTTCTTGATATTTAGAGTGGGAACATGTTTCTGGAGGCACAGGTTTATTAATTACACATCTTCCAAGTATGATATATAGACTCTCGCTTCACAACGCGTAACAAAGTCGGAATACTCGTAAATACTATTCCACCATATTACTTAGAGACTAGCCAATAGAACTCCAATAATGTTTTAGTCTTTCTTCGGGTTCTAGAGATATGTCTTTAGAAAGATTCGGGGTGACACTCGCACGTATTTTCACTTTAGGTCTCAACCCACATTCTCGTCCTTGAACTGGATATTGTGTTCCGATTTACCCCAATGGAGATTACATAAAGTCACTGCACAATACTTATTCTAAGAGAAAGGGAGTCACACTTAACCTACTTCACGATTGTTACAGGGTCACTCGTATTTCCTCATGGAGAGAAATAAGGACACGTCATCGGCGATCCGGTCGGACTGGGGGCGTCGTCAGGGCGGGGCGAGCCAGGAGGGCACGGGGCGGCTCGCGAGGGCGTCCTCTCGCGTCCGGGGGTTTCCGGACTGGGCTCCGGCGTAAGGCCCGTAGGACTGGGGCCGAAGAGGTCTAGGAACCTCTGGGTCAGGTCCCGGCGTCGCGGGGGTGTGGTGAGGTCTCGCCCGGGTGTCCTAGGGCGGGCCGGAAGAGGCGACAGACTGTGGTCTCCCACGACCAGGGGCGCCGTCAGGGAAGGGCTGCGGCAGCGGCTGTCACGGGGGCCCGACAGGTGTGTCTGCTTGAAGGCCACGCGTAGGGAACAGAGGCCGGGGGAAACAGGGAGGTCTCTCCGGGATATTCTGGAGCGAGACCCCTGAAGTTCAGCCTTCGGTTGTGGAGACGTCTCTCTCCTCACTACACCCTGGGAGCGACCATCAATCGTCTCTACCTGGACACTGGGGGAGCGACCATTGATCGTCTCTACCCGAATATTGTGGGAGTGACCACTGATCGTCTCTACCCGAATATTGTGGGAGCGACCATTGATCGTCTCGACTGGAGTGCTGAGGGAGCGACCGTTGATCGTCTCTACCTGAGCTTTAGGGGAGCGACCATTGATCGTCTCTACCTGGATTTTGGGGGAGTGACCATTGATCGTCTCTACCTGGATGTTGTGGGAGCGACCATAGATCGTCTCTACCAATTCACTGTGGGAGCGACCATAGATCGTCTCTACCAGAGGGGCGCTGCCTGGAGTGTTGTTTCTGACTCCACCCCTAGCTAACTCGGTGATTCCGCCACGCGAAGGTAGTGTCTTTCGCCTACGGTGGCGGCGGCGTGGTGGTTGAATGTCACAGGGGCGCAAGGCCCGGGCTGACATACGTCGTTGTTGCCCGGAGTGGTGGTGGCTGGTGGCGGCTACCCCGTGGGGTCCGAGTGGGGGTGTCGGCATTCTTGAGGGCGAACTCCGCTGCTTCTGGTTCGCCTCGTTGTCGGGGATACTATGGTATTCTCCGGAATATTCCGGAGTACCGTATGTGTGTCCGTCAAAGCCACGCATTTCAGGCCACATACAGGATTTCATTAAAGTCGGCATGGAAACATTCATTCCCCATCATAGTTACAGAAAAAGACGTAATTCTCCTAAATGGTTTAACCACAACTGTGCTAGAGTAACAGAACATAAAACAATAGCCTATAACACTTATACAAGGACCAAAACCAAAGAAGTCTTTAACTATTATAAAAGTATCAGAAACTATGCCAAAACTATTATCAATCTTTCTAAATCAAACTTTCTACACAGACAAGCTAACAAACTACTAAACAATCCAAATGATAAAATATTCTGGTCAACCCTTAATTAATTCAAAACTAACTTCACTACCTCCTCTTCCATTCCACCGTTACAGTCCCCCAATGGAAATCTAGTAAGTGACCCACGCGGAAAAGCCAACCTTCTTGTTGACATTTTTTCAACAAACTCATCCCTAAATTCAGAAAATCATAATATTCCTGTACTTGATTTTGTTTCCCCTCAAATACCTCCTTTCATGATTCACACCAGACACGTACAAGCCGTATTACAGAATCTATCAGCAGACAAAGCCACTGGTCCAGATGAAATTCCTTCAATAGTACTTAAAAATTGCTCCTCAGTGTTGGCTCCTAGCTGTATTAACAAAATTTTTCCGCTTATGCATCCGTACCTCAATTTTTCAAGCCCCTTGGAAAGAAGCAAATATGCATCCTGTTCCTAAAAAGGGGACAACTTCTGATCCATCAAACTATAGACCAATTGAAATAACTTCCGTTCTCGGTAAAGTTTTTGAGACACTAATTAACAAACACATAGTCAAGCATCAAGAAATCAATAAATTAATCAATGATCAGCAGTATGTATTTAGACAGGAACGTTCAACTGTAGATATTCTTTGCCTTCTTACCCATCAGATTAACAAAACAATAGACCACCATGGTGAAACACACAGTAGCACTTGATATTTCAAAAGCATTTGACAGAGTATGGCACCAGGCCTTATTGTCTAAGATGTCACAGTATGGCCTTGCATCATTGGTTACTCTAATTTCTTCTTACCTTCATAATAGAAAATTACGGGTCATGGTAGATGGAATTTATTCTCAGTTTCATTCCATAAATGCTGGAGTACCTCAGGGATCAGTTTTGGCGCCAACCCTCTTTCTCATACATATAAATGACCTCCTATCTGTCACGCACAACACTCTTCTGCTGATGACTCGACCCTTCATAGTTCTTTCACATTTAGTACCTCCTTTACACAATTTGATATTATAAATTCCCAAATAAACACAGCAATTTCTCTGAACCAGGACCTTTCTAAAATTAGTCAATGGGGACAAAAAAATCTGGTCTCATTTAATGCTCAGAAAACTAAATACATTAACTTCTCCAATAGAAAGAATCCCTCAGACTCTCACATAATTTTAAATGATGTCAGTATTCCCATAGCCACTACAATTGATATCCTAGGTGTTACTCTAAACCCCAACTTAAGCTGGACAGCTTATGTTAAATCCTTTGCTAAAAATGCTTCTAATAAACTGGGACTTACGTACAGAGTTCGTGAGTTCTTCATTGACGAGCAGATGGTCACAATATACAAAAGTCATGTGCGTTCTCAGATCGAATGCTGTTCACCACCTTGGAGTGGATGTGGAGCGGTTGCATTGAGGCAGTTGGACAAATTTCAAAATAGAGCCATTAGATTAATCGATAATCCTGCCATAACGCAGGACCTTCCTTCGTTATCAGTAGGTAGAGATGTTGCTTCTTTAGCACTATTTTATCGATATTTTTACTGTAAGTGCTCTAACGAACTGGCTTCAATTGTGCCTCCCCTTCACATTTTCGTCCGAAATACTCGGGCAGCTGGGAGCGCCCATGATCTCTCTCTCCCCTACAATGCAGAACCTCTGCTTACAAAATTCATTTATCCCCAGAACTACTACTCGCTGGAATTCACTTCCTGGGAGTTGCATCCCACATACATTTAATCCTCTCAATTTTAAATCCAATTGTTATAAGTATTTTATGAATGGAGGATGCCTTTAGGCACATGGACTTATTTTTTTTCCTTTGTTTTTCCTTCCTCCATTCATTATAAAAAAATAAAAAAAAAGGCGCCGAGGCCCGGCTACTGGCCGTGGCCTGAGAGGGTGAATGGTTACCAGCGCACCTCGGGACACCTTCGAAGTGGCTACCGGCCGTCTGACGAAGGCGGGAGCGGCTACAGGCCGACTCCTGCAGGAGGGGTGTGGAGCGGCTACAGGCCGACTTGAGGACAACACCTTCAGAGCAGCTACCGGCCATCTGACGAAGGCAGGAGCGACTACAGGCCAACTCCTTCAGCTGGTACAAGGAGCGGCTACAGGTCGACTCAGGGGCAATGCCTTCGGAGTGGCTACCGGCCGTCTGATGAAGGTGGGAGTGGCTACAGGCCAATTCCTGCAGGAGGGGTGTAGAGCGACTACAGGCTGACTCAAGGGCAATGCCTTCGGAGTGGCTACCGGCCGTCTGACAAAGGTGGGAGCGGCTACAGCCCAATTCCTTCAGGAGGGGGTGTGGAGCGACTACAGGGCGTCTCCAGAAGGACACCCTCTGATGAAGATGGGAGCGACTACAGGCCGTCTCCTTATTACCCTCAGGTCGGCTACTGGCCAATTCCTTAGCGAGGGGTGGGCAGCTACCGGCCATCCCAAGAGGGAAGACACCTTCGGAGAAGCTACTGGCCGACTCCTGAAGAAGGCGGGAGTGGCTACAGGCCAACTCCTTAGGGGCACTGGTAGGAGCTGGATAGACAGCTCCACCCCGAGATTGGTTGGTGGAACCTCGCCCAGAAGGTAGTGCAGGATTCCTGCTATGGCGACGGCGGGAGGGCTCCGAGTCATAGGGGCATATGGCCCGGGCTGACTTGTGCCATTGTCGCGCCGAGTCTCGATGTGCTGCTGCTGCTCCTCCGAGGGGTCCTTGTAGGGGTGTCTGGGAGTTTCTGGGGGCACTATGGTGAATCCCTGGTGGAGGTGATTGGACACTATGCTGTATTTCAATACCCTAGCTATCCTTATCCTACGTGTGTGTTACACAGGACGAGAGAATATAGCCTTCACGATCTATCCACGCGTGGGGCAGAGGGGGGAGGGGGAGGAGGGGAGTGGTGATATAGACTTCCTTACGAGACAGGAGGTTGGGAGTATACTTCATATATCACTTTCTATTCACTTCATGCGGCCAAAGCAGAAAGGGAGGAGGGGGAAGGGGTGTGGCGCTGATGCTGTCTGTCTGCATGTAACACTGGGGGGGGATAGTCACACTTGGGGGCGGCCCGTGGCCTAGCACCACACACTCCGCGCGTGAGCTTATTGGTGGGGAGTTCATTATTCCACACGGGGAGGTAACACTGGGGGAGGGGGAGACACTGGGGCGAGGGAGCAGGTCCTCAGAGTCTTTTACTCACAGAACAGGCAGAGAGGAGTGCTTGAGTCCTAGGCGGCAGGAGGCCCTGCTCCGGGATCCACAGGTGGTGGCCGGGCATTGGGGTGGGCCGTCCAGGGCGTATTCCAGGGGTAGGCTGCCTGTGGGGTCGCCACGAGTCTCATAGGAGTTGGTGGGTGGCCCTCTTTCTGTAGAGGCCCTGTGTGATGCGGGGCTCTCTGTGCTAGGGCCAAAGAGGGCCAAGAGGCAGACCACACGGCGCTGGCCATTAGTCGTCGTCGGGGTACTTGGGGCGGACCTGGGGAGGCCCGGGCTGAGGGTCGGCTGCAGTGGGGGCGGCGCCCTGGCTGGGCAGCAGTCTCGTCCAGCAGGAGCGGCCGTCAGGGGAGAACTGCAGCCGCCAGCACTGGGGGAGGTCTGGCGGCTATAGCAGGCGCCGAGGGAGGCCTGCTGACTCCAGGGGCTGCGGTCTTGCTGTCAGGAAGAGGCCGGCAGGGGTGAGCTGTGGCCTCTTGTCCTGGGGGAGTCCAACAACGCCTGGGGCTGCAGAGACAGGACACCAGGCCTCGGGGATGTCATGCCTGCTCTGAACTCTGGTGGGGTCCCTGAAAAGGAGCAGGAGTCGCCCTCTCATGTAGAGGGGTGGGGATAGGGGCACCTTGCTTCACCACCAGAGTGGTGGTCAGGGCGGGGGGCACCTTCCTCTACAGGAGCCTGGGTATGGGCTGAGAGGGAGCGGCCAGGAGCCAGCCCTCCAGATGCTACAAACCCTGATGACAGGCAGTAGGCACCTGATGGATGCGCCCGGCTATTGCCACAGCTCCGACGGAGGCTGCACTCCGGCCGTTGTTCTGGCGGCGGGGAGAGGGCACCCGATGGATATGCCCGGCTATTGCCACAGCTCCGAAGGAGGCTGCTCTCCAGCCGAGGTTTTGGGGGCAGGGAGAAGGCACCTGACTGATACGCCCGGCTACAGCCACAGCTCCAATGGAGGCTGCTCTCCGGCCCTTGTTCTGGAGGCAGGGAGAAGGCGCCCGATGGATACGCCCAGCTATGGCCACAGCTCTGACGGAGGCTGCTCTCCGGCCTTTGGGTCTGGGACTCCCGTCCTGGAGACAGCACTGGTGGACGGCGATGTCTCGTCCGGTGCTCCTTACGGGGAACAGCAGCCCTTGAGGCTCCTCCTGAGTCCTCTGTCAAAAAGGTGACCGATCCAGGGAACTCAGCGTCCGAGGGTCTGCTTGGGATCTTGTCACTGCAAGTCCCACCCCGATTCTGGCGAGTGTTCCCTCTGCTGAAGTGTAGTGTACTTTTACTGTACACTGCCCGGTGGTCAGGCTGCGGGGAAGAGGGGGATAGGGTCACGGGGGAGATACGCTGTTTATTCCCGGAAGGCTCAGCAGGTGAAAAGAGCCTCTCCGTCATCTCCTTGTGGGGTGGGGGTCACCTTCCTGTACCCTCCTCTTAGGGTGGTGGTGTCAGGCTCACTCCGCCGAGCCGGTATTTCAGAGACTATCACTAGACTAAAAATAACCAATGGAACACTTACTGACGATGACAAAGTGACTGCAGAGATAATGAATAAGGCTTTCAACAGTCTTCGTTAAAGCAGATCAAAGTGGACCAGCCCCATCTTCTGACGCTATATTCCAAATCACAAAAGCTGAAATAAGCCAACTGGAGGTAAAGAAGAAGCTGTCCAATCTCGACACCAACAAAGCGCCAGGACCGGATGGTGTATCACCAGTAGTCTTGAAAACTTGTGCTAACATATTGTGTGACCCTTTATTCGACATATTTTGCTCATCTCTTGAGGCTGGTGAAGTTCCGAGTGACTGGAGGAGGGCCAACATCTCACCCATTTTCAAGAAGGGCAGCCGAACTGAAACACTAAATTACCGGCCAGTGTCACTGACCAGCATAGTCTCCAAAATGTTAGTATCATTCGACAGGATATTGTAAACCATGTGACGAGAAACAACCTGATCAGTGATGCACAACATGGCTTCCGAAGCAACAGGAGCTGTCTGACAAATATGCTTTGCCACCTGGATGACCTCATTAATTCAGTAGATCATGGTAAATGTGTTGATGTTAGTCACTTGCTGTGAAAAATCTGTTATCAGGGTCCCCCATCAAAGACTGTGCATCACGCTTGAGGAGATGGGAATTACGGGGAAAGTCTTAAGCTGGATCAAGATCTTTCTTTTGGAGAGACTCCACAGGGTCTTCATTAGAAATGAGGCATCAAATTGGCTCCCAGTTGAGAGTGGAGTTCCCCAAGGATCTGTGCTGGGACCCATCCTCTTCATAATTATATATCAATGGCTTGGTCTCAAATTTAGAATCTACAGCCATTATGTTTGCAGATGATGCAAAAATATACAGTCACTGGGTCAGATGAAGACATCTGCGCAATGCAGAAAGATATGGAGAGGCTGGATGAGTGGAGTGGCAAATGGTTGTTAAACTTTAACGCAGACAAGTGTAAGACAATGCACATAGGACACAAAAACCCTGTGGCCAACTATCAGCTGGGCAATAAAAAGCTTGAAAAGTCCACCTTAGAAAAAGATATGGGAATCCTGATAGCATCGGACATGAAGCCTTCGTCACACATCGCACAGGTAGCAGCGAAATCCAACAGTAGACTTGGCCTCATCAAAAGAAATTTCACCGCCTTGATTAAAGAAGTCCTTGCACCACTTTATCTCTCCTTGGTGAGTCCTGTTCTTGACTATGGAGAGCAGTGCTGGTCGCCATATTTAGTGAAAGATATCCAGACACTGGAGAGAGTGCAGCGGCGAGCAACGAAGCTGGTTCGAAGACTGGAAGGAATACCATACGAGGAGAGATGCAGACAACTCGGACTTCAGGCGTTAAGTGAAAGAAGGAAGAAGGGGGATATGAGCGAAACATTCAAGCTTATCCATGGATATTGTATTGCTAGGTGTTTTTGGGTCGGCTTCCCGTCCCTCTAACCCCTATAGCTGGGTTCTCTTTCTAAACCGGAGCTTAGACAAATAGGAGAGAGGCAGGACACAAAAACTCAAGGCAACAACATTACATGTGTATTACTAAATTCTACAGCGGAACGGGTAGATGTCACGAATATAGATATACTGGACAATTATGATTCTTAGGCCTAGATATGGGTCGTTAGTATCGCGCATGATACTACTCAGGTCAAGGTCGGGTAAGGTGAATAGCATTTAGGGCACAGGGGTTATGCGCTATTATTGCAGGAAGTCCAAGTTTTATATATTGGTGGAACTGGTGGTACTGTCTCATTGTGGGTAATTATTACTTTGACACTGGGGCCTGTGTATGATCTTAGTGTGGTGCGGCGTTATTATTTGGTAGCGTATTCACTGTGATTGACCCGTATTTCACACACACACACACACACACACACACACACACACACACATACATATATATATATATATATATATATATATATATATATATATATATATACTCTATGTATACTTATTTATATATGTATGTATGTATGTATTATATATGTATGTATGTATGTCGTAACTCTAATTAAACGGTATATCACACCCAGGCCGACTGGGAGTTTCATGGTGTATTTCTGTCCATTTCTCCTTTCTCTGAAATCTCCATTCTTGGAGATTTCAATGTTCACCACCACCTTTGGCTCTCCTCTCCTTTCACGGATCCACCTGGTGAACAAGCCTACATCTTTTCTATCCTTAATGACCTAGAGCAGCTTGTACAGCACCCTACCCGTATCCCTGACCGCCTTGGAGAGAGCTCCAACATACTTGACCTCTTCCTCACAACTAATCCTTCTGCTTACTCTGTTAATTTTTTCTCTCCATTGGGCTCCTCTGATCACAACCTTATTAAATTAACCTGTCCTATCACTCCGGTACGGCCTGTGGACCCTCCAGGGAAGCGTCGTCTGTGGCATTTTGGAGCCGCGGACTGGGAGGCCCTCAGGCAGTACTTCTTTGATTTTCCCTGGAATGATTATTGCTTCCATGGCCGTGAGCCATCTGAGTGTGCCTTGCGCATTACAGAGGTTATTCTCTCGGGCATGGAAGCATACATTCCTTTCTCATATCCTTTGACTAACGCAAGAAAGCCTTGGTTTAATCACGCTTGTTCTAATGCTGTCCGCAACAAGGAGAAGGCCTACAAAGGGTACCGGAGCCAACCCATCCCTGAATCACATCGTCTTTACGTTTCTGCCCGGAATCGTGCTAAGTCTGTTCTTCACTCTACTAAAAATAATTTCATCCATACTAAATGCTCTCAACTCTCCAACTCGAATTCTTCCCGCTCATTCTGGCACCTTGCCAAAAATCTTTCTAACAACTTTACCTCATCATCCTTCCCTCCTCTTTTCTACTCTGATGGTTCTGAAGCTATTTCTTCTACTGATAAAGCAGATCTCTTCGCACAGACTTTCTCCTCCAATTCCACCTTAGACGATTCTGGTGCTTTTCCTCCATCACTTCCCCCCTCTGACTTCCTTATGGCTGACATTAAAATTTCTTCAGTTGATGTATTTTCTGCCATCACTGGCCTCAGTACTAACAAGGCATATGGGCCTGATGGGGTCCCTCCTGTTGTTCTCAAGAACTGTGCTTCTGTGCTTACACCCTGCCTAGGCAAACTCTTTCGCCTTTGTCTGTCAACTTGTACCTTTCCTTCTTGCTGGAAGTTTGCTCTCATTCAGCCAGTCCCAAAGAAGGGTGACCACTCCCAACCCTCCAACTATCGTCCAATTGCTTTAACGTCCTGTATTTCAAAAGTTTTCGAGTCAATTCTTAATAGAAAAATTTTAAGGCATCTTTCCTATCACAACCTTCTTTCTGATCGTCAGTATGGGTTCCGTCAGGGACGCTCCACTGGCGATCTTCTCATCTACCTTTCAGACTCCTGGTCATCCTCCTTTTGGGACTTTGGCGAAAGCTTTGCCATTGCACTTGACATCTCAAAGGCTTTCGATCGAGTCTGGCATAAATCTTTAATTTCCAAACTGCCCTCCTACGGTTTCTATCCTTCTATCTGTGCTTTCATCGCTAGTTTCCTTTCTGGTCGTTCTAAAGCCGCTGTTGTAGACGGCCATCGTTCTTCTCCTAGATCTATCAACAGTGGTGTTCCTCAGGGCTCTGTCCTATCACCAACTCTCTTCCTTTTATTCATCAATGATCTTCTAAGCTGTACATCTAACCCTATCCACTCATACGCTGATGACTCCACCCTTCACCTTTCCATTCGGTTCCCGCAACGCCCATCTCAACAGTTACTTCAACAAACAAGGGATGAGGCTATGGCACACCTAATGTCTGACTTGGCTCATATCTCTGACTGGGGTAAAAATAATCTTGTTGTCTTTAATGCATCTAAGACTCAGTTCTTACACCTATCAACCCGACAAAATCTTCCACAGGTATACCCACTAATGTTTAATAATATTCAGCTTAATCCTGCATCATCCTTGAACATGCTTGGGGTTTCATTTACTCGGGACTTATCTTGGAAAAATCATATTACATCTCTTGTAAAATCTGCTTCCAAGAGATTGGGTGTGCTAAGCCGACTCCGCTCTTTCTTTACCCCTGCACAATTGTTGACTCTATACAGGGGTTTTATCCGCCCCTGTGTGGAGTACAACTCTCATGTGTGGGGAGGCTCCCCACATACAGCTCTTCTCAATAGGGTGGAGTCAAAGGCTTTTCGTCTCATTAACTCTCCTCCTCTTACTGACACCCTTCAACCTCTGTCTCTTCGCCGCTCTGTTGCATCTTTATCTCTTTTCTATCGCTACTTTAATGGTCACTGCTCCTCTGAACTGTCTGCTTGCATTCCTCCACCTCTACGACGGGCGCGTAGCACCCGTCTGGCAGCAAACTCTCATCCCTTTTCTGTCCAGCTCTCTAATGCAAGAGTTAACCGTTACTCCCAGTCTTTCATTTATGCAACAGGTCAGCTCTGGAACTGTCTCCCTCTGTCTGTATTTCCTGCTGCCTATGATCTTCAGTCTTTCAAACGCAGTGTGTCCAGGCATCTCAAAATGATCGGATCTTGAATTTGGCTCTCTATTGTATTTTGTTTTTCTCTTGGAGGGAACTGTTACTGCGGGCTCATGGCCTTTGGTTCCTTCTTCCTCGCATAAAAAAAAAAAGGGTAACGTGCGAATTTTAACTCCTTCATTACGATGACGTCTTTTTTAACTATTCCTGCTACCTTTAGACGATTTTTTTTCGGCAATATACTCACCAGAGTTAATAAAATTATATTCGTATGGAATCAGAAAAGATTGAAGTAAAATAAGAGGTCCAAATGGTGACAGATTCAAACATGCGTTTGTATGATTAACTTCGTGTATCGAGTTTAGGGAAGAAAAGGTTTAACTTTGAGTGGATCGACGACATGCGGCTCCACTGTAAGGGGAACAGGTACGAACTTCACCGCCGACTTTTCTTGTGTAGTTGTTGGGACCTTGTTGTCGTTGGGAAAGCCGTCGCCAAACTCTTCATGGTGAGATACAGAAGCAAGAAGTGTCACAGCCGCATAGGACGGAGGGATCACTGGGTCTGTGTCGCCGTTTGTAGTTAGCAAAGGCGGTTTTTTATTGACTGTTGTGTGTCCATTGACAGTTGGCGGAGAAAGTTTTACTGTGAACGCTGACCGTCCGTTTGTAGTTGGTGGAGGCGGTTCGGTTCTGGTCACGGGCTTGGGAGTTGCTGGTGGGGACTGGGTAGTGGTATTGGTTGTGGTTTTGGTCACATTTGTGGGTAAGGCGGAAACATCCTGGAAAGTTGTAGCTGCATCTGATTTCGCTTTAGATATGACCAGAAGTTGGTTTTGAGGGGAGTGAGCGTATGTTCTCGTACGTAAGGAAGAAATATCCCTGGAAGTTGTAGATTCACTCGACGTTGTGATAGAAATGCCCAATATATGCTTGAGAGGGGACTGAGAATAGTTCTTTTCAGGCAATTTAATGCTTGAGACTTTTTTATGGATTCTTGCTTTCTGCGGCGAGAAGGAGCCATCAGTGTCCGACCTAGAGCCAGCCTTGTGTCTGGCTGAAGAGCGGCTGGAGCCACACCGCCTCGCCTTCACCACGCCTGATTTGTTGTCTTTATTCTCCCGCTTCCTCTTTTTCTGAAATAGAGAGCACAGACTGATGTGTTTTGTAAGATGTTTGAGACTTCTGTCTAATGATGCCATATATGAATATCTTATATATTCGTTATCTCATGCCATTAAGATAAATACATATCACAGATCACAGTAATATTCTGCATTACAGATAGTCACATAGTCAGAAGGTACACAACCAGATCTTACCTCAGTATGTCATTTAAATGCTAATATCATCACTGACTGAACAACTGGCCCAAGAAGGCAAAACGAGTGTTACCTGGTTATGGTAAAGGTTACTGATGAGGTCTGATTAAACAGATGATAAGACAAAACGAGTATTACCAGGTATTGTTGGGGTCTGATTAAACAGTTGATACAAGAAGACAAAATGATTATAATCCGGTACTGATGAGGTCTGATGAAACAACTGATATAAGAAAACAAAATGAATATTGCCAGGTATTAACAGAGACTGATTAAATGTCCGACATAAAACAAAACGAGTATTACCTGGTACTGGTGGATGTTGCTTAACAGTTGATAAGGGAAATCTAAATGAGCATTACCTGTTATTGGTAGAGAATGATTAAACAGCCGCCGTGAGAAGACAAAATGAGTGTTACTGGCACTGCTGAACTCTGCTTAAACAGTTGATAAGACAGAGTCAGTGTTACCTGGTACTGGTAGAGGTTGCTGTTGAGGTGGTATAGTGTGGTGGTGGTTTGACAGTCCACCTTGTACCAGTGGTCGCAGGTGAGGTACCTCTGATGGAAAACCGTACCGTTGGGACACAGGAAGCTGTCACGCCTCCCTCGTTGATGGCACATGTGGAACACCTGCACTACCGCACACGGAAAAGCAATCTCGTCATTATCTCTATAAGCCTATTTCCAATTATAAAATGCTTGGCGGGTTAGAACAAAGAAAAGATGATAATGATTATGATGATGATTGATAACTGATGACTGAAGACTGGTGATGATGATGATAATGACGATGATGATGATGATAATGACGATGATGATGATGATGATGATGATGACGATGATGATTGATGATGCCGATGATGAACCTATTTCCACCTAAAGCGAGCAGGTTAGAAGAAAAACAACTTCCTCATCATCAACATCATTATCAGCCTCACCACTGTCATCCTAAACCTTTTCCATTTGTCTCTCCATTCAGTTCTTTCTTTCTTTTTTTTTTTTGCCCCATCAGGAATGTAAGGACCAGGGAATAGGCTATTCAGTACCAGCACTTACAGTGAGAGTGACCAGGCTCACTTGACCCTGAGTGGCATTATGTGAGCAATAAGCTTAACTATTCCTCCGATGCAAGCCTTTACAGGCCCCATCCAGTTGGAACTTCTTAAGACTACTAGACTACCTGGCGTCATTTGGTTATATGATTACCACCTATAACGAAGCAGATGGTTTCTTGGGTTACAAGAAACCATTTGGTTTGTTAACGGTATATCGAGTGAGAGGATGGAGGATGCTCCCACTAGTCTTTTATCAGCTATATGAGCTGGGCGGTTAAGAGCAAAAACGAATTTCATCATCATCATCGTCGTCGTCGTCGTCGTCGTAACTCTAATTAAACGGTAATAGATGAATCCATTTTAACCTCATCAAGGCAGCTTAACCAGAGGCAAACGCTACTATAATGCAGTGGATACAAGGCAAGATGGCTAACCCACTTCCCTTGGTGACAATTATGACAGACAAATCTCCAACCACCTCTCGAGGATCGAACCTATATACTGTACATGGCCAGGTCGACATACCGATTGGTGCGTTTTAACCACTGGCAGAGGCGCGGCCAGGATTTTGTTATGGGGGAGGGCTTAATTTTCGTTGTCATTATTCTTGAGATATGTCTGCTTGCAAAGAGTTCTTAAAATATGTTGCTTAATAAAAATGTATCTAGTGTTAAACAGTAAAGGAATGATCCAAGAAAACAATAAAATTAATTGCGAATGATTAAGTAAAAATATAAATAATTGACAACATGATTACTTTTCCGTTCATCATATTCTCATAGGATGGAGGGCCACCCTCCTCTGGCTGCGCTCTTCAGCATTCGGTGTCTCGCAGTTTAAAAGATAAGGTCAGTAAGAAGAAATAACAACAAACTCTTGCTGCTGCCCACAAACGCATTCTACTCACTGTTGTACACTCAGCAACACCTCTTTATATTTAACCCCTGTACTTACAGACCTCTCCTAACCTGATAAAAAAGTCTGGCTTTAAGAAGAACATGATAGAGATTGGCTATTATACTGTAGAGATTAACAAAGATTATTAATTTCCAACCCCCTCGATATCATGACAATTTCCCAAAATAGTCCACTGAAAGAAAAGATTATATTACAAGGCGTCTTCTAATTGAAGTGATTCACGTTTATAGCCTACATGTTCGGTAAGCTTTCAAATCACGAAATATTACACATTTCAAAGCAAAAAAATGGCTCGTAGATATAAAAATTAAAAATTTAAATGCTGCAAGAACCTTCACTTTTGATATGTTACGACTTCTACTCTGATTTCTGAATATTCCGTGTCGTGTTTACTTGTAGTCGTCATGCTGTCAGTGGGTCGTACTTAGGGTAGGTCTGGAGATTTTCTAACTAGTCCGATGACTTACTTTCTGTTTTATTGTTATCTCCTGTTTTATTTGCCTATGGACAGACTTTTTGAACGGGAAGAATTTGATCTGGCCTTATTTAATCCCTTCAGTAACAGGGATCCTTCCTAAGTAAAAAAAAAAAAAAAAAAAAAAAAAAAAGTAGTCAGATGGCAGCAATGTTATGATACGCAATACGTCATCGGATTCAAAGGATAACGGTATAGTTTGTATACTACAGCTTAATCTTCTGTACCGGTATACTCTTTTTGCTCTTTTAATGTCGACATAGATTCCACAAATAACGCACGCACATGAGGATAGTAACCTCTTCAGTCAGAGGACATATTTTTCATGATTCTCCCTACCTCCAGACGATATGTAATCAGCTTGGGAAGAACCCCTTCTTAATATATGCCTAATGATTTATGAAGGCTATATATACCTCCTGCCGTTCGAAAAGTCTGTCCTGGCTGGAATAAAACCATCTGGTAGCATCAGTATTATAGGCTAATAGAAATAATGTCCTTTCTCCATGGAATGAAAATGTTAACGTGTATATGAAGAAAAAACTGTATTCTTTTCATATTTTGACCCAGATTTTCGTCCATGTGCAGCTTATTTCGTGTAGTTCAGAGACTGAAAAAGACATAGCTCTTCATCTTTCCCAAAGCACTTATTCGTGACAAGCATCATATGCCGGAGTCAATCTACTGTTACAGCTCAACATTTACAATGGAGAGATGGCAATCCGGCCAAGTAAGATTAAAAAGAGTATAGTACGGAAGTGCAAGGCAGTCTTCAAAACTGACGCGGGTGTAGAGGCGTGAGATAGAGGACTATACTTCTACTGTACTGTAACTGACGTCAGAGATTTCGTAACGTCTCCCTCACAGCGTTTTTTTTTTATAACATCATAATAATCCACTTTTATATAACATTATAATAATCCACCTTTATGTTACTGATGTCAAACTGTGTCAGTATAAAACAGATTACACACACACACACACACACACACACACACACACACACACACACACACATTATATTATATATATATATATATATCACTAGCAGGGGTACCTGGCGTTGCCTGGGCCAAAGAGACGAACACTCTAATCCTATTTCTACTCCAGAAAGACCTGCATGTACCTCTTTTGCTTTTGAAGAGGATTATAAGAGGTTCAGGAAGTTTCTATTTCAACTTTCGCAGACTAACGCACAGTAGCTATTTTTGTGCACCTGTTTACTATTATTGATGACCTCAAATGACCTCCGACCAGTGACCTCAAATGACCTCTGAGGTAAACCTCACATAGCCTATGTCCGAACTACAGGTCAAGTGAATCTCAGAGCCAAAAATTGGGCTGCTGGGTTCAGTCGTTCTAGCGTGTATTACCGGTGACCTCAAATGACCTCTGAGGTCAACCTCACATAGCCTATGTCCGAACTGGAGGTCATGTGTCTCCATGCCAAAAATTGGGCTGCAGGGATACCCGGTGTTGCCCGGGCCAAAAAGGCGAAGACTCTACCGGTAACCTCAAATGATCCAGATCTGAATTTTGACCCACCTAAAACCATCCTCGGTTCACCCTGACTCAGAATATATATGGGTCTGGGGGTCTCTGGCCCTTGGTTTGGGAGTGATTGAAGGACAAACAACGTGGCTCATATATACAAGTATATATATATATATATATATATATATATATATATATATATACTCTTAATACCTCTCTCTCTATAGATAGATAGATAGATAGACATAACTATAGACAGATAGATAGATAGATAGACAGATGGAAGGAAAAGTAAGGTGTAAGGCGGATAATACATCGCCAAGGAAGTTGCATCAAACAACGTTTTACCTACACCAACCAACACACCGGTCCTCACAACTCACCAACACGCGGAGTCTGACTCAGCACCTGGTAACAACACGGAAGAACCTGCTAACGTCACGCTGCCAGTGAACATAAATACCAGAAAGGAAGCATGGGTCAGACTAACATGCGTTTAATTGTTGCAAATTAATAAGTTACGGGAGTGTATCAAAAGTTTCGCAAAACGATTTCGAAGAGAAACACTTGTAGTAATACTTTCTATTGTGTCTAAACTCACACACATACAGCATGCTACTGAGTGAGAATGAAGGTACAAGGAGGAGTAGAGGGCCAGTAGTAAGCAGTTTCGATGCCGTATGTTTTGTCAGTATGTGAGAGATCAGTGTGGAGACTGAGGACGCAAACCATCGGCGAGACTCGAGAAACAATGAGCTGCACTGTATTTTACCTTTATTTACTTACTTTTTATCACCTTGGCAGTCGATTGAATGGTTTTACGCCTCATGTATTGCGAGGGCGACTTAACTCCTTCATTCCAATAACATTTTTAAATATCTTATTCTTGCTACTTTCAGGTGATTTTATTAAGCTTTAGTAGGGTTCACGGAGACTGGCTTTAACCACATCATTACGAATGATTTCTTCATGGTTAACAAAGTAATAAAAGTAGCAAGGGAGAGAAAAGTCACCGTGCTAGAGACGGTAGCCAAATGAAGCAAGTATGGGTGGGAAAAAGGATTCGGATGATAATGATGGCGGCACAGAGAATTTCGGAGGCTTGAGTGACGAAGGAACAGGTTTGCATAAACCACATCACTGGGTACTCTGGCTATAGTCTTCTTAATTTCGGTTTACTCTTTTTTCCTATTCCAACCCATCCGTTTTATTAATACTGTAGGAACGTGGTTATAACGATGATAATGGTACTAATGACTACAGGTGATGAAAGTGGTTTTATTAAAACAACTCTGCAAGTTACGAGTTGATCTGCAGGAGAGAGAGAGAGAGAGAGAGAGAGAGAGAGAGAGAGAGAGAGAGAGAGAGAGTTAATGGACTGTATTCTCACTGACTGCCCTATAAGACTGCGTAACGCCTCTTCCTCAACAAATGACTTCTCCAAGTACACCTTAACCTTTTGACTGCTAAGTATTTACCTTGCAACTGCTTTAGCCAGTGTTAGACAATATTACAGTGTTCCAAAGAAATTAAAGAAACAAAAAGGCCAAAGAGCAGGCCTATCACCATTAACATTTTTGTCATGAAATAAGAGTTTATTTCATTTGATATAATGATGGGCCATTTTATTCACCTCATAGAAACTCGCCTCAGTCAAAGAGTTAACACCCACTTGTATGTCACTGATGCAATGTGTGACGATATTGCTAAGATGAAAGCAAAAAACAAGTGAATACTAAGATGCAATATACAGAACGAACTAAATCGTTGCAGAATGATTGCAAGGAAGCCTCCTATGCCAACAAGAATAAGACATATTGCATTACCTGGCACCTGGCCTCTGGATCAGCGTAGTAACCTGTCGTCCTGCTGACACATGAGAACGAGGTGTGGGGTATGGCGGCGTACATGGGGTAGTCTAATGTACCTACTCCAGACACACCGGGTATCCTTTCACCCACGCCAGCAAGCAAGCCGCCACCGACCTGACACCAACAAAATGTAAGTTTGCTTTAGATTAATCCTTTCAGTCCGACAACCTCTATCATAATCGTGTTATATCCAGACGACTTTATTAAGTTTAGAAGACTGTTTTCGAAGTGGATGGGAAAGATCTAGCTTTCATATGCCTTTCTCAAACAGAGCTCCTTCCTGAGTGTAACAATATCGTCTGGAGGTAGCATGCATAAATCAGAAAATGTTATTTAACTAAATGGGTTAAAATGATGACATACAATAAGGATACCCAGAGCCCTGCTGGAGTAGAGATGGCTGTCTGAAAACAGATGCGCTAAGGAAAAAAATTAAGCATGGTAATGTTTGGTGTGGAATGTAGATGGGCTAGTCCAGTGCCCCTACCCTACACCAGGTATCCTCTCATTTACCACCCTCTGCAGGCCCTTTGTACTGACCACATCATTTCGCACACAACCACCACCAAAATGTGATATACAAGGTTGTTTGCTTGAGTTTTGTCTAAACAATACAGTCTGTAATGGATTATTGTTGGTGGTTTTGTGTCCCTAGGATCAAGTAGTTTAGAAACAATTTACGAAGGTTCACTCACATATGCACCTTCACTAACCTTCCAGGTATAAGGCTTAATAATCTTGTTCGTGACTGTTCTCGTGTGGCTGTAATGCTAAACAAAGCTACTGCCGAACCCGGGAGGCACTACCATGAAAGGGTAGTGTGACTACATGCTTGGTAATCAGGCACATAGTCATCACTCTTAGGCAGGAAACTAAGCCACACGAAAACAGTCTAGTCCAAGCTGAGGACACACATTGTTAAAAAATTTATCACATGCCTTAGATTTCTTCTCTCCTAGCAGTTTCCAGCAAAAATAAATCAATGAACAATCAAAATAAAAAATCTTTTGGGAATTAATTAGCTGGTTTTTGCACTTGATTTAATTTCCTCCTCATGGAAAACATCAGCTTTATCATGAAAACCTTAATGGCGTCATTAATTTGATTTGATCCAATTTACACAAGGCGACTCACCGTGACCTCCGGTGGTCTGAACGCTGTGGGTGAGAGGATGTCATTGGCTAGGTCAGGCGGAGGAGGACTGTTGTGGTTGTTGAAGGTGATGTCCGTGTACCCCTGTTCACCCAGTACGTTGACCTCTAGGGGACTGAGTAACCTATGATCTGAGTTGGAGCTGACTGGGTGATCTGTGGTGATGACTGAATAGCGTGGGGGAGGAGGAAATGGGTAATGAGGGGCAGTGATTGACTGACGAGGATTAGTAACTGTTTGGTGTGGAATACTAAATGGCTGAGGCAAGTCAGTGGTCGGATGACTAATGTCTGGTTGATGTGTAGAAGGAGGGACTTGGTGAAGAGGAGTATTGATTGGTTGACTTGGAATACTGATGACTGGTTGAGGAGTAGCAATCTGGTGGTCTGTGTGCCCAAGCTGGTGTATTCTAGCGGGTTCGTAACTTAGCGTGTTTACATAACGATCAAGATTTCTGGCTTGATGTGGCTTGGTGGCTTGATAACCCTGCTCGACAGGGGTTTGAAGCCCTTCCCGATTGGCTTGGGATGGCTTGATAACTTTGTAAACTGGCTTGAGTGTGCTTTGGTACTGGGGTTTCGAGTTATTCCGTGGCCTGCTGGATTGGTGCCTGGAATGAGTTCGTCTTCGCCCTGGCTTGATGGATGATGGGTTATTTGAGTCACTGTAGATAGGGACAAGTGGCTTACGGGTGGTGGGTGAAACAGGTGGTTTGGTGATAGAAGAGGTGATTGGGGGGGTAGTTACGGGTGAAATGGGTGGACTGGTTGTGATAGTAGCTGGGTTTAGTGAGGAAGATTGTATAGATGGCCGGGTAGTGACAGGAAAAATGGGTGGTTCGGTGATTATACGTGGCTTGGGAGTGATAGGTGATATAGTTGGTCTGGGAGTTATACGTACAACGGGTGGCTTGGCAATTATACGTGGCTTAGGAGTAAAGGGCGACTTGATTATGAGTGACAGGGGTGACTTGGATGTGATACGCGAGAATGGAGAACTGGGAGTGGTGGATGAGGTGACAGGTGGCTGGGCAGTGATGAGTGGCTTAGAGATGACACGTGATAAGGGTGGCTTAGAAACAGTGGGTGAAATGGGTAGCTTGGAAATACTTAGTGAAATGTGGGGTTTGGTGATGCCAATGGGAAAGAGTGGCTTGGAAATAGTAGGCGATATGTGAGGCTTGCCGGAAATTGCTGAGATGGGTGGCTTTGTGACGGCTGGTGTAAGAGGTGGCTTGAAAATTACGGGTGAAATCGAAGGATTGGAACTGATTTGGGAGATAGATGGATTTTGACTGAGTACTGAATGGACGGGTGGCTTGAGGATGGCTTGTGAGGTGGGTGGCTTGAATAGGAAGACTGGGGGGATGGGGAAGCTGTATGGAGGGATGGGAGGGAAGGGGTAGTCGGGAGGAGGGGGAGAGGGAAGGGAGTAGGGACGGGGGAGAAGGGAGGGGGAGGAAAAATACTGCTTGCTCTTTATCTTAGACGGGCCCTGCGGCGAAAGGTAGGGAGTTGATTGAGGGGTAGATAACGTGGTTGATGATGGAACTGATGAAGGGATTGATGAATTAATTGATGGAGGAGTTGGCGAAGAGATAGATGAAGGGATAGATTTGACTTCGGTGGATGATAATGATACTTCTCTCTGACTCTCAAAATGGTGGGAATATGGAGGGGGAAGAGGAGAAGGAGCGATGTTTTTTCCAGCCTCTCTGAATGCTGCCGTCACGTTGTACTTGCGAAATTCATACGGTCTCCCAAGGTATCGTAGGACGTGTTCGGGGCTGGAGTAGTTGGATTCTGGGTGACCCGTTTTAACATACACCGATATTCTGTCAGGTTTTCTACGACGAAGATTCTCTATGATTTTTATGGGTTCTGGATGGATTGTGTCAGGTTTTCTACGATCAAAATTATCGAAGTTTTTGGCGGGTTTAGGTTGGGGTGTCGTGGTTGGTGGGGTGATTGATCTCTCGGTGGTTCCCGTTTGAGGGGTTGAGAGTATCTGGAAGTAATGTGGGGCGCCGATGGTTGGAATTACCGGTGTCAAATGAGGGTAGGAGCCCCCTATTCTGGTGGCACGGTTTGGTCGAACCGTGGTTGTGGCCGTGAATTTTGATCCCCTTTCGGGTGGCTGGAGGGTGGTGGTTGATATGTAGTTGAGAGTGTCAAGTTTACTGGGTCTAAACCTTGGTGCTGTCGTTTCCGTATCTGTTCTTCCGCTTTTTGGCAGGGCTGTTGATATGTACTCCGTAGCGTTAGGGTTACTGAATCTGTAACTTGGCGTTGTCTTTTCTGTTACTGCTCTTCCACCTTCCTGCTTTGTGTTTTTCTCATTTATTTTACGGAGTTCCATGACACCCATTAGTTTAAATATTCTCATGTCATTTAAATCCGGGTCGACCTTGGCCATAGACGCCTGTTGAGAGTGGCGAAAGGGAGACATGGTAGTGGCGCCTTCGTTTATAGTTACTGGACTAATTTCCTCCTGGGCTTGTCCATGTTTTATCTCAAGAGAGTCATCTTTGCCTACTTTATTTTTTAGCCACCGCCTGCGACCAAAAATAATTATGTCATCACCGTCACGAACGAAAATATTTGGATACGAGGATGAATAATTCCTGGACGTACTGTGTACTCGACGAATTAATTTCCTGCGCCGCTTCTGGTTCGGCGGCAGCGGTGCCTTAGGCCTTGTAATCTCGGCGAAGTGGCGTCGAACGTAATTTGATCTCCCACTGTCGTAAGCCCGATTTTGCAGATCCCCCGACTTGACTGTTTCCTGTCCCACTTGGCCCGGCAACATTACGGTGTCGGGGGCTGACTCAACCGACGACACACGGATTGATTCAGACGTTTTAAGACCGAACTGTAGCAATGGCGAAGGCGAAGTGTTACTCTGGTCACACTTCAGGCTCTCTCTTGGTACCACATTATCACTCCTGATGCTGTCTGACTCTTCTCTGCCCAGTTCGGACTCTTCTCTGCTCACCTTGGACTTTTCTATGCCCAGCTCGGACTCCCTTCTACTCAAGTTGAATTTTCTTCTGCCCAGCTCGGCCTCCTCTCTACCCAGGTTGTATTTTATGCTGCCCCGGTTGGATCCTTCTCTCCTTAGCCTGGATTCTATTTTACCTAGCTCAGACTCTCCCCTGCCCAGCTTGGATTCTCGTTTACTCAGGCTGGATTCTCTTCTGGCCAGCGAGATCTTTTCTCTGCCTGGCTCGAATTCTGCCTCACTAGTGGTGGCGGTACTTGCTCTTAATTTTGTTGAGTCAGCCAACGACAGGAGCATCAGTACACAGATCAGTGATAGCAGTGACGGCCGCTTCCCTAGAGCCATTTTCTGAAAGTGAAACATCATTTACGTTCCTACAAGGCATTATGGATTATGTTTATGAAAACAGTTTGACACATGAATAATTGAATTAGGTGCACCTCGCTAGTAATCGTTAATAAAGTCAATCCCATATAAATAAATAAAGAATTAAATAAATAAATATATATATATATATATATATATATATATATATATATATATATATATATATATATATATATATATATATTTACCGTACACATTTTAGTTCGCTTAAATGAATGAGTACTAAGAGCATTATAGATAATAAATTTTCTACCTTAATAACTCCAACCCTTCTGCCGCTGCTTCACTGGCCTGTACAAACGGTAAGATGAATTTACAAAATGCTATGTCGCCAATGTGTGCTGAAGAACGATAAATAAATAAAATATCGGTTATGACAGTGGCTGCAGACACCCACAACTGAATTATTAACCTATTCGCTACGATGACGTCATAATGGAACCTTTCAGTGCGATGACATTTTTTTTTCTCTTCTTGCCTTTATCAGACGATTACATTCAGCTTGGAAAATCCCCCTTGTAGTGAAGGTTTAATAATGAAGGCTATCCTCGACCCTTTCATTTCCGTAAGTCTCTCCTAAGCAGAATAAAATCGTCTGGCAGTGGCAAGATATGAAAGACGTCATCGTACTGAAGGGGTTGCTTCTAACTACTTGTCTGTATACCATATGGCAGGGCTACTAAACTATTATGAGCAAAGGTCTAGTTAGACAAGTTCCAATGTATGCAGAGGTCCGGATAAATATTTTACATGCAATCATGAAAATAAAACATCCAATCTGAGTACTTGTATTTAAGGCCCTGGGAGCATTTGTAGGTTAAATACATATGTACGATAGACCCCTAACTTACCCTACAGTCAGTCGAGGAAATATACTTGCAAAAATCCATCGCCAGGATCTTCATGTTATTTAATTATATCTTTCTCCTCCTGGAGCCTGGAGTCCAGCTACAACACTCAGAAGGTCTGGATTCGGACTGCGGGCTGCCAGTTGAGTATAGCCCTGCCATATGGGATTAGCAGTCGTAGCTGCGGTAGGAAGGTCAGTTCTGGGATGGGAGTTGCGTAGTTCTTTTGTCTGAACATCCCAATGGCACGAATTATTAATAGGGAAAGATTACACACACAAAAAAAATAATTCCTTTGGGTGGAGAACAGTTTCACCCCGACTAAAACCCACTTCCAGCCCATACCAATTTTAGTTTATCATATTAATAAGAAACTTTTCTTTGTGTGAGTATAGTCATCCCAAATAATGTTGTCTTAAGAGTGGGAATCGTGAGTATAACAGTGGCAGTGGTGGAATTAGGGGCTGAGGGTGTTGTGGAGGAAGTGCTTATGGTGCCGGACGATTTGACTCAATAGGCACCAATCCTAGGTCAACCCCTTCTCGAAGATTATGATATTTTTACACTCGCACGCGGTACCACAGGGCTGTATTGTTTTCGATCTTTCTCTCTCTCTCTCTCTCTCTGTATATATATATATATATATATATATATATATATATAGATATATATATATATATATATATATATATCTACGGAGAGAGAGAGAGAGAGAGAGAGAGAGAGAGAGAGAGAGAGAGAGCAGATGGAGCAAGAGACTGCCTGACTGGACACCAAGAGATTGTAAGAAAAAGGCTGGACAGAAGGTGGAGAGATGAGATAGAGAAATTTGCAGGAAAAACCTGGCAAAATTGGCTCAGTCAAGGAACTCGTGGAGAAGCTTGGGGGAGGCCTTTGTTCAGCAGTGGACTTGTAATGGCTGATGATGATGATGATTAGCCTATATATATATCTATCTATCTATCTATCTATCTATCTATCTATCTATATATATATATATATATATATATATATATATATATATATATATATATATGGGGGGTGATAGGTGTGAAAAGCATAACTCAAGCAGTTTTGATGCGATTTTGAAATCATTGAGTAGAAGAGGTGAAGGGCAGGCATGGATGAAATTTTTCGATTCTGAGAACAACAGGTCAAAAGTCAAGGTCACAGGAGACGCTAAATTCAGTTTAATCCTGTTTTGACCAAAATTGGCGAAAAGGCTGATAGTCAAGCAAGGACGAAATTATTCTACTTAGAAAACAATCGGCAGAGGGTTAAGATCAGAGGGCTTGGGTCAAATGTTCTGTTCACGGATCGATTGTAGGACACATATTTACACCCTCTTGTTTTGTTTTAATTCCTGCTACCACCAGACAGGTTCGTTCAGCTCAGGAAGATCACGACAGTAATGTTACAGAAAAGTGAACGTAGAACAGTATTCTGATATCTGTACTTTTCTTGTCCGTTTGGATATAGTATTGGGCAATACGTGGGGTGAGGCAAAACATAGTGTGGGTGGGGGAGTGGGAGACGATCGGGGGTTAGGTGATGGAGAAGGCGGGAGACGAGAAAGAAGAAAGGAGAGGATGGTAAGAGGATGGTAGGGATGTGAGAGAAGAGGAGAGACTATATATATATATATATATATATATATATATATATATATATATATATATATATATATATATATATATATATATATATATATATATATATATTCTCTCTATCTCTCTCTCTATCTATCTATATATATATATATATATATATATATATATATATATATATATAAGTAGGAGGAGCGAGGAGAGGAGAGGAGAGGAAGGGTGAGGATAGGAGAGAGAAAGTGGAAGAAGAAAGGAGAGAAATTAAGTAAAGAGGAGAGTAAAAAAAGTGAGTAGAGGGAGTGAACAGGCTCAGAGAGATTATGTTTTGTATTATGAAGGAGAGGACATGAGATGAAAGAAGGGAAGGGCTGGGGAGATTGAGGGAGAGGATGAGAGAAGAGACGAAGGAAGAGGGGCGAGGAGAGAAGAAAAGAGTGGAGGAGAGTGAGTTCTGATTTTTTTCAACAAAATGGGAGAGGAAAAGAGAGGAAAGGGAAGAAAACAGTTAAGAAGAGGATCAGACTGGAAGTGATGGAATGAGAAAAGAGAGGAAGGGAAGGGACAGGAGAGGTGGAGTGGGGATGGGAGAGGAGAGATAAGAGGGGAAATGGAAGGAGAAGGCAAAGGAACAACATACGAGCCTTAGTGGTGCTGAAGATCCAGCTAAATTTTAGCTTTAGGCGCCACACCAGTAAATTAACTACCGGTACACCATAAGAAGGTACGATACTTGATTACAAGAAAGTTTACACACACGAATACATACATACATACATGCATGCATACCCTACCTAAACATGTTCAGTTACATTTAATATTTCTAATTGCTAGTCTATGAACAAATAATTCTAAACTGTAACTTTGGAGAGAGAGAGAGAGAGAGAGAGAGAGAGAGAGAGAGAGAGAGAGAGAGAGAGAGAGAGAGAGAGAGAGAGAGAGAGAGAGAGAGAGAGAGAGAGAGACTATCAGTGTGAAGTTTAAAAAGAGAATGAATGCACAGCCATAGAAGAAGAGCTATCACCTATAATTAATTTTGTACTTCGCCTTGACTACATAGGACATAGGAGGGCCGCAGCCGGGTAGCTAGAGGGCCTCAGATTATGTATCCCTGCTGTAGACGCTGTGGCTTCTGAGAGGTTAGAATTTATCCCAACTTTCTTCCTCCCTCTTGCACAATATTATAACAACGCTAAATTACCTGTATGCAAGTGCGGCCGTATTCCCGTCAACCTGGGAGGCTCCGGAATCCATAGTACCTACGCCTTACATGTTAATCCCTTCAGTCCGATGACAACTTTTTTTTTTTCATTTTATTCTTGCTATCCCCAGACACTTTGATTTAGCTTAGGGGAGATTGTTTTTTTTTTTTTTTTTTTTTAACTGGGTAGGTTAGTTATACTTTTCATTCATCCCCTCACTGCAAGAGGGCTCTCTAAAAATTAATAAAGCCGTATAGAAGTAAGAACAATAGAATATTCATCATCGGACTGAAGGGATTAATTTTTGTTTTAGTCACTCAAATCCTTATAACCGAGAAGCACACAACCTAAATAATACATGTTCTTGGCAACCAGGATAAAATTTAGAATTTTCCAAGTTTTAAAATGGATGCTCGCTGGTTGTATCCTCTTAACTTCGCTGATGTGTTTTTCATTTTATTCATGCGACCACCAGACGCTTTGTTTAAGTTTTGGGAGTGATATTAGCAGTGAAGTGGTTAGTGAAGGCTACATCTAACCCACCCCCAAATAAAAAAATATATATCCTACGGTGAAGAAAATCATCTGGAGATGAGAATGGAATGTAAAACAAGTCTGTTGAGAGAATGGGTTAAGACTCAGAGGATGATAGTCCACTCTAAGGAGAAAAAGATACGTGTTCATAGCCATCACAAAACAGTAAAAGAATTCTGATGTGGTGAAAAGGTGGGTATTGTGCGAATTTCTTTCCTAGCTGCTTTAATGAGATGACACAAAACAAGCTAAAAGAGATTACTAAGGTCCAAGAAGCAAAATTAATAATTAAGTAAAGGACACTACATATGTAGAGCTTCTTAAGCTGCGGTATCTGAATGGTTAGCATTGCTAGTTACGAAACTGGTGACTTGATAGCACAAGGGTTCGAATTCTAGTGCAGACAGCTAGTGCCACTCGACTCAGTGTCCATTCATCTTCTGCAGATTGACAGAAAAAATGAGGATATATACACGAAAACGCACAAGGGGAGGTAACTGTGGTAACCTGGATGATGCAGTGGCCTTATATTCCAAGACAGTTGGTGAAATAACCCATCAAAGGTGAGTTATCCATATCATACAGTAAATCACGCCTTATGGTGTCTGATCCCACATTTACTTTACCATCTAAGCTTACGAGAATATGGTCCGTCGATTTTCATATAAGGAAAAAGTAGGGGCCTAGGATTAAAAGTAAGGGCAACAGGGAAGGCAATAATGCAGGAAGGGAGAATGGGAGTGAATTTATTGAGAAGCATGGGCATGAATAGTTAGTATAGATATCATAGAGGAGAATATTAACTAAACAGACACAGATATAAACTGGCAGTGAAAACGTCCTCATAAGTCTCCTAATCTCACAAGAATGCGATCCTTGGTGGCAGGGAGGCTTCATACAACCTCTTCCTTAGCAATTTATCTTGCACATTGCAACTGAACATTCCATTTTATTTTATCAATACCGGTTTAATATCGACAGTGTCTGCATAAATAACATACAAAAGAACACAGAGATATAACAAGCAGAATAAGTCGCTAAGGAAGAGACGTTGAAATCTCCAAACCCACTCAGAATACAGCCTCATAGGCTGCAATCTTTTGGAGGAAGGTGTGGATAGTGGCAGATTTGCAACTGGGTGACTTGCGCTCTCTCTCTCTCTCTCTCAGCGTATGTGTGTGTGTGTGTGTGTGTGTGTGTGTAACAAAAATACAAGTACCCACAAAAACCGTCCCTTCCAAACAAATCTAGGAAAAAGCCAAAATCAAGATCCTTTCACTTCAAATCTCCTAGGGCACTTATAGAGGCCGTTGCCCTCATTAATTTGTGTTTCCTAGGGCCACGCTAGACAGGTGGCTCTTATGATAACATGTTAACCTCTTTGGTCTTGCTGTATTATACTGTACTTTCATTTTATTAGTGATGTCTCTACACAATTTTATTCAACTTAGGTAAGAAACTTTTTGAACTGGGGAGGTTATCATCATCATCGTCATTATTATTATTATTATTATTATTATTATTATTATTACTATTATTATTATTATTATTATTATTATTATTATTTATTATTATTATTATTATTATTATTATTATTATTTGTAGTAGTAGTAGTAGTAGTAGCAGCAATAGTCCTATTTTATGCGTCCGACTTTGGGCTTTATTTATCAGTTCAGTGCGATAGGTGTTAAGTTCAATGAAAGAGCAACAAAAATAAACTAAAATCTACATCTTCAGTTTGAAGATGTAAACGCGCGCAGACCATGAAGGCACACTTTAAACTCTACACAACACAACAGTACACAAGACTGCCTTCTGGAATCCACAACTGTCATCATCTTACGACACAGCTTTCTAAAACCAGCGAAATTTCAGAGGTACACTCCAGAAGATGATCTTGTGTGCAGTAGTGCGTGCAGGTACGTTTTTTTTTTTTTTTGTATGCACACATCTACGAACACACACAGCAGAGACACACAAACGCATTTACGATCAAAGGACTATAGTAACTCGGGTTTTGAACTGTAGGAAAAACAAGGAGGGTGTCGCATCTTCCTCTGTCTTCTATTCTGACTTCATAAACAGATCTTAGTTGCGAGACGAAAATTACTGCAGGTTATTACTGTTCTCGGCAAGAGGATCATGGAAAAGGGTGCAAATTCTTTCCTTATCTAGCTTATCCTCTAAAAACAAACAATGTTTACGACACACACTTCCTCATAATTATTATTGAGCATCTCACACCAAATTATCAGCGCTATTCTAGTGGGAAACCTAAACTTACTTTTACCAAAGAATGCATGTCAGAGGTACTATTTTCAATGCTTTGTCTTTATTCATAGAGTTTTCTTTCGCTTCTCCATTATTCAGTAGTGGCGTTGGCCCGGGTGCGTGGTGGTGGGTGGCGTGCTGGTGTTGTATATACTGGTGATGCTGCTGCTGCTTCTAGTCACACCTGGGTGTCCTAGTGATATTCTTCTTAGATATTGGGCAGTTCTAATCTTTAGTATTAATCCTGTAGTGTTCCTTAACCTTTTCAGTTGTTGATACTCACTTGCGAATTTTATTCTGACAGCCAACTAATATCAGCTGAGGGAAAGTACTCCAAATGAGTAACTAATTTCTATAATTATTTCATTTCTTTAATTTCTTGAGACTTGAAATTAAGCGGCCACTGCTGTCTTACGCTGAGAATGATGGAAACTATTCACAGTGTAAGTACCGTAGTAGCAACGAAATTTGCATTTTTCATTAACCAGTAGGCAATCTTACAGGTCAGCATAAAATATAATATTATGAGCACTCAAGTCACAGGTCAGATCTAATTGACGTCAACAACACAGTTTCCCATACACAGGTTGTGCAAAAGGTCTGAACGTCCGAATCGATTGCACATCCGCCAGCAACACTTCACACCCTCCGACTGAAAGCTATAACACGCCCCGCGCCAGTATTTTATACGGCCCTAACCACCCTCCGCCTGGGCCCACTTGCTGCCGAACCAGTGATTTACCAAACCCGTGATTTCCTGATTCACGCCCCCTCACGCCCGCACGCCTCCTTGCCTGTCTCTGCCATCTTTTAATGTCAACTTTCTTTTGTTATTTTTTCCGCTTTCCATCTCTCTCTCTCTCTCTCTCTCTCTCTCTCTCTCTCTTTTCATAAGATACGATATTTTACGCTTGACATTCAGTGAGTGGCAAGTAGCATCGAAAATAAAAGCAAACCAAGTTAGTTCAGCATCTGTTAATGTCCATACTCTTTTCTTATTCTGAGCACTTTCCGTCAGCTTTTTTTTTTTTTTTTTTTTTTTTTAATACAGAACGTACGATTTGAAGTTCGTCATTCAGTAAGTATTTGGTAGCATGAGTTAAAAAGATAGAAAAACGCAGAACATTAAGTAATTCTTGTTTTCTCTAGTTTTCTCAGTTTTTCAATTTTTTTCTTTTCCTTAGCTGATGTGATTTTACGAGTCATTCAATAAATGTTTAGCAGCATAAAAAAAAGTAAAAGTGAGTGGCTTGTTCATTTTTATTGACCGTTTTCTCTTGTTTTCTTGCACTTTCTATCCCTGTTTACTCTTATTACAGAAAGTATGATTTCACATTCGCCATTCAAAAGGCGTCTGGCAGCAATACAAAAAGAATAAAAAAGAAAGGAAAAAAAAATTGTTTTGAGATTTCATAATTATTAGAGATACTGATTTTATGCGCGTCATTCAATATAACGTATGCCTAAGAGAAAAAACAACGAAAAGGAAAAATGTACCGTGCAGTTAGTGACCAGCATTCTTTTTACATTGCTTCATCATCTATCTTTCTATTTCATTCATCCATCTATTATCCAGTCCTTTTGTGCCCCATCAGGAGCGTAGGGCCAGAACTAGGCTGCTCAGTTCCGACATTAGCCACGGTGACTAGCCTCTGAATGGCATTATATGAGCAACAAACTGCAAACAATCCTTGGATGTAAACCCTTGCCGGCTTCATCCGGTTGGAACGCCTTAACCCACTAGACCACCGGAAGCAGTAAATGATTTCCTGGGTTGTAGAAAACTCTTTACCGGTAGCTTGTCGGTCAGTGTAGAGTCCCCTAGAAGTTGCATTACATCCAATAAAAGTATGACACTGACAGGGAAATAAATGCTAAATAAAGGAAAAAAAAAAAATGTTCAGGTGAGTTGCGTGGGGGTAAGTGTTGGTGAGGAATGTTGTAGGGTGTCATTTACTCCAGCATGCTCGGTGGAGGATGAAGGGGGGAAAGAGCGAGAGTGAGGTGGACGGGGGGTAAACGACACCTTAAGCGTAGAAGAATGGTGAGAGAGAGAGAGAGAGAGAGAGAGAGAGAGAGAGAGAGAGAGAGAGAGAGAGAGAGAGAGAGAGAGCATTATATCCTCAGACGTGTTTCAGTACTGACCGTCGCAGATTAGGAGGCTCCCTACACCTTCGCGAACTCAGTTTTAATAAGACGAAGGAAGAGTGAGTCAGTGAATGAGTGTATGAGTGAGTGACTAAGTGTATGAGTAAGTGAGTGAGTGAGAGTATGAAAAAGTGAGCGAGTGTGACAGTATGAGAGTCTAAGTGAGAGGGCGAAGGATTTTAAAGAGTGAGAAAGTATTAAAAAGTGAATGTGGGTAAATACGAGAGTTTGATATTGTAAAGATGTGTCAGTTGGAGTGTGACTGAATGAGACTTTGAGCGTAAGAAAGTGTGAAAGAATGAGATTGTGAACAGTGGAGAGTGGGTGGGAAGTTGAAGGTAAGGACGGCTAGCTATGTGAAAGTGTGAAAGAGTGAGCAGCGGATGACTATGTGCAAAGAGTGTGAGAGCTGGTGATATGCTGTAAGAAAGTGAACAAGAGTGCGAAAGAGTGAGAGTGTGAGCGGTGGATGGTAGAAATAACGAGGTCTATCCACATGCCAGTGTGAGAGAAAGGGTGACAGGAGTGAGCGAAAGTGAGAAAGTGTGAGTGAGTAAAATACTGAGAGTGGGCAAGAGTGTGAAAGAGTGAGAGCAAGTACGATTATGAACGAGAAAATATGAGAGTGAGTATGCGGCATATTGTAGGAGAGTGGGAGAGTATGAGTGAATGAATTCGATAGTGTGAGAGTTAAGAAGAAAGTGTGAGTGAAATACTATAACAGAGTGAGCCAGAAAGTAACGGAGTGAGAAGAATAGCGGAAAAGTTAGTGAATGATATACTGTAAGAGCCAAAATGAGTGAGAGAATGACTGAGTGTTGGAGGAAACGTGTGAGTAAATGAGTATGAAAGTGAGTGAATGAGATTTTGTAAGAGTGAGCATAGGAGTGTGACAAAATGACTGTGAGTGGATGAGTGAATGCGTGAGAGTGAGTGGGTAAGAAACTGTAAGAAAGTGAGCAAGAGTGTGAGTGATGACGATAATCAGGACCATCCACGTGCCAACATTTATCTTCCATCCTCGAGGCTGAGGTAAACACACGGCCAGGTGTCTCTACCGCCTCCCTACGGCCGTTATTACAAAGTGGACATTTCGGTTTTTCGTAACTACTTGCGTCAGGTATGGGCGTTTCATCGGCCGCCTCGGATAGTAATTTACGGTTAAGAAAGTACGCGGACCATTACAAAATGGTGAGGAGGTATGGAAAACATAAACGAAAAAAATGGAGTAGCGGGGTATATATAAGCGATATTTTCTGTTTTACACTGAACAGATTCCTGTAAGTACTGAACGAGGCTCCTCGCCTTTACCTCAAGCCTTAATCATACTGCGTAAATTTGCAAATGATTATTTATATTAGATTTTGTAAAGAAAATTGACGGAAATAGTGTGATCGTTTACATTTACAGTATTCTGCAGCATTTAATGTGAAATTCTCCTCCGGAGAACAGCAGCTGCTGGACACGGCCTGGATGGAAAGGGGTGTGGTGACGCTGGGCGGCAAGGTAAAAATGGTTTGTTTTAGATGGAAATAAATCAGTTAAAGTATAGTAACTGAGCATCATGATTTTACAAAATATCATTGTGATGATTTGTATTACTTTCAGTTATCTTTAAAATATCTCTAAATATATATACGTAATGATATAATTTCATTTAAAATCACTCAGTTTCATGGACAAATACCCATGGCCTCCCGTATGTCTGAGTGTCCAACAGAATCGTGAACATGCGGCAGTTGTGGAAATGCTGACGGAAACCGTTAATTATTCGAGATCGACAAAAAATTAACCTAGAGTGACATAATGCTTTGCCATCACCTCAGTGAGCTATAAAAAAAATTAAAGCGATAGACTCATTATATTATGACCTGTTTCATACCTCTATAGGTTAGGTTAGGTTAGGTTATGATTAAACCGGAAGTGGGTTTGCTTGTGAGTCCTAATTTCACAATTTTCAAGTTCTCATTTTTTTGTTTTTGTTTTTTCCAGTTTTTCGAAATGTCTAGCAGTAGTGTTATACACTACTGCTAGACATTTCGAAAAATTTAATCCGTGAAATCTACATTCGGCAATCCGTACAATCACAATGCCGACATTTGACTCCGTCAAATAAGAAAACTATATTATCTGTGTGTCAGTCCTGTTCTAACGAATCTAATTATGGTATCAGTACTATGGTGATCACACTACGTTTGCTCAGTTTCGTTCGTTCGTTCTTTTGTCTTCTCTTTCTCTCTTCTTCATTTCCTTTCTTTCCTCCATCTTTCTCCAAACACTTTAATTTGGTATCATACCATCGTTTCTTCACCATTCACTTCTGGGTAGGTGCTATATTGTTTCTAGGGCAAATATCCACTAGTACCTCCCTCATTGCTTGGATTTGGAGCTTTGAAAGGGTTTTATGGGGTAAAAGATCACACCATACAAACACAATTTAAAGGGTTTTATGGGGTAAAAGATAAAACCATACAACTAAAATAAGGTAACAGGAATCCGTAGTGTTTACCATCTGTTGCGAGGAGGGGTGTACTGTAGTTATGTGGAGATAATCTTCTATTCTCTGGTAAATGCGGCAGTCTTTAATTAAAACCATAGAACGTAAACAAAGACTGCTCAGGGAGAAAAGGATTATGTTAAGTATCACACATGTGGATAAAAATGGAGCGTTTTGGATAAGATACAAACAAATGTGGAGAATATAATCACTGCAACTGAGGGCAGATGGCCAAAGGCAGGTCACGTCTTTCACTGATGAAATAATATATGAACGACCAAGGCTACCAGTGGCAACCCCTTAAACAGAACGCAAGGAAGAGGTAGAGAACATGACAGAAAGATTTACTAAAACTGGACGGTACAGGTTAATGGTCAACAGGTCGGAATTGAGGAAGATAGTACAGGCTTTCGTCTAGCAGTGAACTGTCTTAGCATAACGATAATGATGATGATGATGAGTTACTGTATATGCTCAATCTCTTCACAGTTAAACGTCAAAGGGTTACTCTGGTCTATGAACTGCTGATCTGTCCATGTCATAAAAGCGTTACCAAACTCAGGAGAAGGAACTTACTTCAAGAGATGGTTAAGAGAAGATGGTGAGTCTGAGTGTGGTGAGGATGGTCTTGCATTGTCATCTTCACTGGCTTCTACACACGGAACGTCTTCAAAAAACATACTAATGTGTGTGTGTGCGTGTGTGTGTGTGTGTATGTGTGTGTGTGTGGAGGGGAATCACCATCATAACCAGTCACCTGAATCAGTGTTTTGCCTCACATCACATATATGGGCTTCGATTGGTAACTGAACCTTCATTTGAGTCTGCGTCTCCTCTGTCTCTGTCTGTCTGTCTCTCACTCACTTTCACACACACACAGAGGGAGTCATCAGATGCAGACGTCCGACATCGGCGCTCCGTACCAAACCAACACGGCCAGTGGCATTACCTAAATGAGTATCTTTGTATGAGTCAAGCTCTGTACCAGGTTAGACTAAATGATTTTTCATTATTAAAAGGAAAAAAAATAATTTTAAACAAGACTTGTTCAAACAGAAAAGAGAACCACGAGGAAAAAAATGCGCTGAGTCAGCTGGGTTTGTTTAGACTACAGCAATGCGGGGAAAGTGTACATGCTCTGTAAGTACATACTCTGTTCTTTTAGTATTGCAAAATGGATACATACTTTAGTAAAACAAATTTGGAAAAGAAAAGGGATAAAAGTAAAAAGCAAAATGACGATTTCTACCAAGAATTGGTTGAAGTGGAGACTCACAATAGACTGGTTGAACGTGTACACAAACTAGAAATGGCTTTCAAAAATGAAATTGATGAAATAAAGAAGCAAATGCACTTGCAAAAGGAAGAGATAGAAAAACTAGTAAGGGAGGCCAATAAGAAAGACACAACCATCAGTGAACTAACAGTGGAATTGAGTACGCTTAGGAAGAAAGTGAGTGAAATGGCAAGTACAGTAGTCAATCACGAGTGTTATGGAAGAGTTCAAAAATGACAGAGACAATTAGGCATGCAAGTAGTCTTATGGACCAGAGCAGTGATATTGAGGAGAAGATAACACAGGTGAATGAAGCTGTGCAAAGCTACAAAAATGATGTAGAAACCACGTATGCTGAAATGGTGAAAGTAAAAAAAGACTTAGAAACAAGGGTGGAGGAAAAAAGCATTAAAAAGGAAGTGAAAAGAATAATCCAAAACAATCCAAAATTAGTCAGAGATTCAGTAGGGATAAACAAATCTATAGTAATCACTGGTATAGAAGAGGAAGAAGTAAAAAACAAGATCACAAGAGACAAAAAGAAGATGGCAAATGTAATGAGCTTACTGAAAGAAGTATCAGAGGAAATCTGTAGTAAAGACATAGAGGAACACAAAAGGTTAGGGAAATACGAGAAAAGCAAGACAAGATCTCTAAAGGTGACTTTCCAGAGTGTAAACACTGTGGAAGAGATACTAAAAAATGCAAAGAATCTTATGGAAAAAGAGAAGCTCAAAAATGTGTGGATAAAAAGATGCCTAACACAAGAGGAACTGGAATTACTGAAAGAGAAAAGAGAGGAAGCAAAAACAAAAAATGAGGGAAGATCAGAAGAGGAGAAGAAGAATTTTTTTTACAAAGTAATAGGATTGCAGGTACGAAAGTGGTACACAAACAGGATGGAAGAAAAAGGAGGAAGGTAGTAGAACCATGTCATGACAAGTATATAAACAAGATGATAAAGTTGATGTACTCAAATGTGGAGGGAATGGTATCAAAATTACTAGAGATGAATGATTATGTCAGAGAAAATGAACCACAAATAATATGCCTAACTGAAACAAAATTAACACCAAGGATATCCAATGACATACTAAACTTAGAGGAATACAATATATGGAGAAGAGACAGAAATTTAAAAAAAGGAGGAGGAATTATAATATTAACTAAGAAAAATCCAAAAGTCAAGGAAATAAACCTAGATATACCATCACAAGTAGAACTGATTGCAGTAGAGATCAACACATCTGAAGGTAAAGTAATTGTAGCCAATTTGTACATGCCACCCAGATCAAACACATGGGAAAGAGACGAATATGAGGACCTGGCAGAGAGTACAATTCAAAGTATAAGATCATTACTACATAAAATGGAAGAGAATTCGGAAAGAATTATACTAACTGGGGATTTCAATACAAATATAAATTGGAATACTCTAGATATAATTAGCCAAGAAAGTTGTTGGGACCAAAAGCTCCTGGATCTAGTACAAGAGTTTTTCCTAACGCAACATGTGAGGGGAACCACCAGAAAAAGAGGACCTGATGTATTTTCAGTGCTAGATCTAATATTTACTAGGCAAGAAAATGATATTGACAGTTTAATATATCACCCTCCACTCGGCAAAAGCGATCATGCAGTACTAAATTATAACTTCAGGATAGCATATGACATAGTAAACAGCAATGACAGTTACAAAAAGAGCCTAAACTATAAAAAGGGAAATTATCAAGACCTAAAGAAGTATTTCTTAGGAGCTGATTGGGAAAATGAGCTTAGAGGACAAGATTTAAATGCTGTATATAAAAAATTCTGTGAATTTTATGAAATAGGAGTCCAGAAGTACATCCCACAGCACAAAGAAGCAGATAAGAAAATACAGAAATGGTTCAATACAGAATGTAAAAAATCAAAAGAAGGAAGAGATTTGTTGTGGAATAGATACAGAAGACACAATAGTGAAAGGGCGTATAATAATTACAAACAGGCAAGAAACGACTATACAAGAATAAGGAGGGAAGCCCAAAAACAGTTAGAGGAGAATATAATAAATAAAAGTAGTGATCAACCAAAGCTGTTTTACAGCTATATCAGAAGCAAAACCAAAGTAAAAGATATAATACAATCCATTACGGACGAGGGAATCACTTATACACAAGAGAAAGATATTTGTGAAGCACTAAATAAGAATTTCCAATTAGTTTTTACAGAAGAAAAAAATTTTGAGAGGGAATATGTGGAACACGCATGTCCACACATACTACCAGATATACAAATAGCAGAAAAAGTAATACAGGAGGAGTTAAGTAGATTAGACAGAGGAAAAGCAAGTGGTCCTGATGAAATTTCATGTTGGGTATTACGAGAATGTGCAAAGGAGTTAAGTAAACCATTATTTTTAATTTTCAAGAAATCCTTAAGTCAAGGTAAACTACCTGATATTTGGAAAAAAGCAAATATTGTCCCCTTATTCAAGAAAGGAAATAGACAAAATCCTCTCAACTACCGACCAGTATCACTGACCAGTGTTGTAAGCAAGGTATTAGAAAAGCTTATAAGAAAAGCTTGGGTAAATCATCTAGAAGAACACAGTATGATAACAGAAAGACAGTTTGGTTTCAGAAAAGGAAAATCATGTGTTACTAATCTGTTGAGCTACTATGACAGAGTAACAAACACAATACAGGAAAGGGAAGGATGGGTGGACAGTATCTATTTAGATTTCAAGAAAGCTTTTGACACAGTACCACACCAAAGACTTTTATGGAAACTGTACCATCAAGGAGGAATTCGAGGCAAACTGTTTTGTTGGATGCAAGACTTTCTCATAAAAAGAGAAATGAGGACAGTACTAAGAGGAAACTACTCATCATGGAAAGAAGTGACTAGTGGAGAACGACAGGGTTCAGTGCTGGCACCAATCATGTTTTTAGTGTATATAAATGATATAAACAGTAACACTGGAAATGAGAGCTATCTGAATATGTTTGCAGATGATGCAAAAATACAAAGGAGAATTACTAGCACAGACTCTTGTAGGGAGCTACAAGAAGAATTAAATAAACTTCATGAATGGAGTAGTACATGGCAAATGGAATTCAATGTGGACAAGTGTCATGTAATCAAGTTTGGTAAAGAGTGGAAAAAGACCTGATTGGGATTATAAGTTAGGAAATAAAACCCTATACACATCAGAAAGAGAGAAAGACCTAGGTGTGATTATCAATAACAGACTATCTCCGGCTGACCACATCAGCGAGAAGGTACGGAACATGTATACACTGCTTGCAAATATGAGAATAGCATTCACATACATAAATGAAGACATGCTAAGAAGGATAATAACATCATTCATTAGACCAACCCTGGAATATGCATCAGTAGTCTGGAGTCCTCAGCTCAAAAAGCATATAGACAAGATTGAAAAAGTTCAAAGGGCTGCTACAAGATGGATACCAAGCTTAAGGGACCTAAGCTACGAAGAAAGACTAAATAAACTGAATCTACCAACACTACAGGAGAGAAGGAAAAGAGGTGACATGATAATGCTATATAAGTGCATATCAGGGAAGGAGAAAATAGACATAAATGATTACTTAACATATGGAGAAGCATCAACAAGAGGACACCCCAAAAAACTGCATAAGAAGAGAGGTGATAAAGACGTAAGGAAATTCAGTTTCCCAAACAGAGCAATTGATCAATGGAATGCACTACCGAATGAAATAGTGTGTGCCAAAACAATTCACAAATTTAAGGATATGTACGATAAATATGGTTTAAGACACAGGACAGTACGAGCTTGACTCATTCCTGTAAAGATACAATTAGGTAAGAACAATTAGGTAAGGTAAGAACACACACACACACACACACACACACACACACACACACACACACACACACACACACACACACACACCGCTCGCTGGTGCAGTGGTAACGTTCTCGCTTGCCAACTGGTGGACGGGAGTTCGCGCCTCGCTCAGGTTGCGAAAAGTTTCACTGACGAAGTGGGTGGTTACTGTCCCCCTTGAGCAAGGGGACGGGTGTGTGCGTGTGTGAAGGTCACAGCCTTGCCCTTAGATCGGACTATATGAGCTCTCAGCTCTCTTCCGGGAGGGTAAAAGCTGACGATCACGACCATCAAGTGATCCTGACCGACCCGGTGAATTACACACACACACACACACACACACACACACGTACACTTTTAAAATCTGTTCGGTGATTAACACTCCTAGGTTTATTATCATCAAAAATTATTTTCTGGCTTTTCTGACAGCATTCATTCATAATCACTGACTGAATGTGTGAAAAAAAAAAAAAAAAAAAATATATATATATATATATATATAGATATATATATAGATATATATAGATATTTATATATATATATAGTTATATATATATATATATATAGATATATATATATATGGATCGATGGAGTGAGAAATGATGAAGTGCGAGGGAGAACTGGAGTTATGCAAGAGATGACTGACCGAATTGAAGACACAGTGTTATGGTGGTTTGGTTATATGGAGAGAATGGATGAAGTGCGATTGGCAAAAAAGATAACTGCATCTGATGTGAGAGGTGAAAAGTTGAGAGGAAGACCACGAATAGGATGGGTGGACAGTGTGAAGAAAGCTGTAGATGCGAGAGGGGTGTGTGTAGAGCAAAGGAAAGTGGCAGCGCGTGATAGGATGGAGAGAGAAATTGTGAATGCATAAATGATAATGCGGCTCTGCCGGGATGCTTTCCCGCACCTGGTCTGAGTAGCTGATCGGGTCAGAAGCGGAGAGATGGATGGGTCCATTATGATGTGGCAGGGGTAAACCAGCTCTGCTGTCGGGCCCTGCTGCTGGTGTCTCTGGATTCCACTGCGCAGTTGATCCTCGTGCGGTATGGAGCGGTGAGGAGCGTTCCCATCTCCCCTTTGAGGCTAAGATACGAGTAAATGTGTGTGTGTGTGTGTGTGTGTGTGTGTGTGTGTGTGTGTGTGTGTGTGGATGAGTAATTTGGTGAGTGTGGCGTCCTGTCTTGACTACCCCCCGTTAGAACGGAAACAGCAGAAGTATATAGACGGATAGATTAGCAGATTTTCTTCGCTTTAGGGGGGACCTTGCAAACCGGATGAGATAGATATAGTGCTAATTAACACCATTCTTTTTAATAGTCTTCCCAAGTTGAGCAAAACTAGTCTGGTGGTAGGAATAGTAAACTAGCAAGTGCTCGTGGGCCCTTCGGGGCCCCTCGCACTTGCTCCTGCTGAGGGCTCTCGCGTTTATGCGGTGTTCTAGTGTAACGTTGTCACTTGGATTTTTTGCAGCTAACCAGTTGATCGTGTTATTTGCAGCTTCGGGAATGGAACCCAAGTTGTCCGAACGGAAGTCCGAAATACTTCAGTTGTACCTGTGGGCAAAAAATTCTACGGAGATCCTATGCCGGGCGCCAGGAGAGGCGTTTTTTGGTAAAAATGTGATCGCTCATTAAATACAGTAAAAGGTTTTCAATCGTGATGGGACCAAGTTTTTTCACATCAACGATTTTTTTTTTTTTTTCGATTTCTGTGCCAATTTTGGTGCGATTTGAATGTGTAGTTTCGGCTGCCTAAAACACACACACACACACACACACACACACACACACACACACACACACACACGGCTACTGCTATAGTATATTAGAAGTACGGCGTCACCACACTGAAGTCGCTAATGTACAGTACTGTACGTTTAGTCCTCAGAGTTCAGTTAATCAAGCAGCTGGGGGGGGAGGGCACATCTAGCTCGCAACTTAAAAAATCCGAATTCAGTTCTCAGATGGGTCACCCTATTTCTCCCTTCTTCCTGTTAACCCAGCAATACAAGCAGGGACCTGGATGTAATACGAGTGGTTTTGATGCTTAATGGAAGACCAGGACTGAGTGAAAACTATTGTCTGATTTAATGACTCGTGTAGCCGTCATAATTCGAGTCTTCATATGAGAGAATGGGAATACGGTGTAGGTATATGTGCGGGAGTCAGTGAGAATGAGAGGGCAAGAGAGGGAGTATGTCTGATGATAAGCAAGAAGTGGAAGGAGAATATAAGAGAGTATGGAACAGTGGGTGCAAGGATTGTATGGGTGAGGATGAAAGTAGGTATACAAGCATGGGCGATTGTATGTGTGTATGCTCCAACAGAGGATCGAGTGGCAAGAGTGAAAGATGAGTTTTGGGCGAGAGTAGAAGCATGTATGGACAAGTTTGAGAGGAGCGAGAGAGTGCTGTTGATTGGAGACATGAATGGCAAAGTCGGGAATGTACGAGTGGATGGAGTAGTTGGTCAGTGGGGTGTGCCAGCAGAAGTAGATGGGAATGGTAGTGCTTTGGTGGACATCTGTGCTGGTAAGGGGTTGGCAATAGCCAACACCTACTTTCGTTATAAGATGATCCACCGGTATACATGGAGAGTAATGAGGAGGATGGATGGTGAACCTGTTGAACGAAAGGCAATGATAGACTACGTGTGTGTGGATGAGCGAATGAGAAGACAAGTGTTGGATGCAAGGGTGTGGAGAGGGTGGGGGAATGGAGTCTCGGACCATCACTTAGTGATGGCCAAGGTAGAGCTGCAAAGAAAGTGGTTGAGGAGGCGAAGGGGAAGACAGGAGGAAACAGCTCCTGTGAGAAGAGTGGAGAAATTGCAAGATAGTGAGAAGAGGACAGAGTATAAGAGCATAGTGGAAGAAAGATTGGGAAGGTATGAGCTAGAGCAGATGGAAGGGGTGGAAGACGTATGTAAGATATTCACGGAAGAGATAAGCGCAGCGTGTGAGGTGGTTTGTGGAGTGAGGAGGAGATGCAAGGGTGTGCAAGGGACAGCATGGTGGAATGATGAGGTGAAACGAGCTGTTGAACAAAAGAAGAAGGCATATGGTGAATGGTTGGCGAGTAGAGGTAGGGGAGAAGATGAGAGAGAGAAGAGAGAGGTATATGTGAGCAGGAGAAGGGAGGTTAAGAGACTGGTGAAGGAGAGTAAGAAGAAAGTGGATGAAGAGTTTGGGAGGAATCTGAGTGTGAAATGGAGGGAGAGTAAGAAATTGTTTTGGAAGGAGGTAAAGAAAGTAAGGCAGTGTGAAAGGGGAAATAGTAGGGGAGTGAAAGGTAGGAATAATAGATTGTTGGTGGAGAAGAGAGAGAAATTGAGGAGATGGAAGGAGCACTTTGAGGATTTGTTGAATGTAGAGAGTGAGAGCAGTGTGAGTATAAGTGGTTGGGGAATGGCTGGGAGAAGAAGAGATGAGAGGAGGGAGGAAGAGATCAGTAGGTCGGAAGTAGTGGAAGCGATGAAGAAGATTAAGCTGGGAAAGGCCCTAGGAATTGATGGAGTGTGTGGTGAAATGCTTAGGTATGGGGGTGAGATTGTTGTGGAGTGGATATGGAAGTTGTGTAGATTGGCTTGGGAAGAGGGAAGGGTTCCAGAGGACTGGAAATCAGGTATAATTGTTCCTCTGTACAAAGGAAAAGGGGAGAGAGAAGTATGTGGTAACCATAGGGGTATTTGCCTTCTTAGTGTGACTGGTAAAATATATGGTAGAATACTCATTGATAGGGTTAGGCATATGACAGAGGAGCTAGTTGGAGAAGAACAAGGGGGATTTAGGAAGGGAAAAGGGTGTGTAGATCAGATATTTGTTCTAAGATGTTTAGTGGAGAAGTATCTAGAGAAGGGAAGGAAAGTGTACGCTGCCTTCATGGACTTGGAGAAAGCTTATGACAGAATAGATAGGAAAGGTATGTGGAAGGTATTAAGAATATATGGAGTGGAGGGGAAATTGTTGAGTGCTGTGAAGAGTATGTACGAGGGAGCTAGGGCTACGGTGCGAGTGGATGGTGAGCTGAGTGAGTTCTTTGATCTCAATGTGGGACTGAAACAGGGGTGTGTAATGTCTCCATGGCTGTTTAATATATATATGGATGGGGTCGTAAAGGAGGTACAAGGTAGGGCAGTGGATGTGGGGGTGGCCCTAATGAATGAGGGTGAGATTTGAAAGCTTCCGGTGTTGCTGTTTGCTGATGATACAGTATTGTTGAGTGAAGATGAATGGGAGTTGCAAGGTTTGGTGAATGAATTTGGGACAGTGTGTAGGAGGAGGAAGCCGAAAGTTAATGTAAACAAAAGTAAAGTTATGGTGTTTGAGAGGAATGAAGTCACAGAGTGTGCAGTGAGGTTGGATGGTGAGGATATGGAGAATGTGAGTGCATTCAAGTACTTGGGTAGTGTGATGAGTAAGGATGGAACTTTGGGGGATGAAGTACGTGAAAGGGTACAGCAGGGAAGGAAGGTTGTTGGCACACTGAAAGCAGTGATGAGAAATAGGGAGGTGAGTATGGAAGTTAAGAAGTCTCTGCATGATGGTATTGTGATCCCTACCCTGACGTATGGAAGCGAGGCGTGGACCTTGCAAGAGGGGAACAAGTCAAGAGTGAGAGCAGTGGAAATGAGTTACCTGAGAGGAGCATGTGGAGTGACATGGAGGGACAGGTTGACGAATGAAGAAGTGAAGGAACGTTGTGGGGTAGATGTGGATGTGGTTGAAAAGATTAGGAGAAATACACTGAGGTGGTTTGGACATGTGGAGAGGATGGAGAGTGAAAGACTGACTAAGAGGGTGTATGTGGGTGAGGTGGAGGGAGGGAGAGGGAGGGGTAGACCGAGGATGAGGTGGAGGGATGGAGTTGAGAGGTATATGAGGGAGGGGGGGGGTGAGTTGGGGGGAGGGGAGTCAAATGGTGGGTGACAGAGTGACTTGGAGGCGTTTTGTCTGCGGCCACCCTTTGCGGGATTAGGGCGTCGGGCTATAGATAGATAGATAGATAGATATTTTTCCCCTCAAGATGTAAGTGACATGAAGGTGAAGGTATGATGAGTAACTAACCAAAGCGTCAATGACAATGAAAAGTCGGACATAAAAGAAGTGAGTCAAATGAAAAATAGCAATGAATCGCCTTTACAGGCCTGAGGCTAGTTAACATACTAATCTCATTCCTTCTTCGTGTAACGGAATAATCATTACCGTTGTGGACAGTAATGACGATCCACGTCCTATCGAGAAATGAGTCCACTTCCTAACGATAGATAAAAAGTGAGCAACGACTTTCGGAACCTAGTAATGCCATCTTCGACGTTCAGCTAAAGAGTTCATGTCAGAATTTCATTATTGTTCGACTAGAAAATGGTGCAATATAACTGTCCGTAGGTGTATAATTCAAATGCGGTCAGTATATTCTCTTCAATTTATCTTGATCTAAATTTGCCATCTCTCTATCTTGAATGGTGAGCTGTGGCAAGTAATTGACGCTATACTACAATGTTAATCAGGGGTAAATGCTAATAAAAAGATGTACAACCGTATTACTGTCTTACCTTGACACTAAGTTACATAAAATAAGCTTCAAAAGGACCAAAATCTGGGCCAAGGTGGAAAAAAAAAAAAAAAAGTTCCTCTACCGCTTCGAAATAGAGTCTGAGATCTTGACTAACAAATCAGCAATACTCCAGGGAACTGAAAACGGCTTGGGATTCATGCTTATCGACTGTACTAAGGTCCTTAACGCAGACAGTCAACTTTTACCAAGTCACAATCTTCCCCAAGAGACCGACACTTACTCAGCAATCGAATTTACCACCAAATCCCCAGTTGTACTATTAGGTGAACAGGGACACAGGAAAACAAACGCTGAATCCTGGACATGTAAAGGAAATACCATTCACAACTGACCATTGTTTCGATTCCTGGTCTGGCCATGAGATATTTGGACACCCTTTTTTAATAGCCTGTTTGTATTTTGAATAAAATAGGGACCTGGACTGTAAATTCGATAGTTGCTTGTCGCAGTCTGGGGTAAGAGTGAGACTTTAGCAAAACTGAATATTGCCTCAATGCCCCTTGTTTTGTTGATAGGCGTTTATTTAAACCTTCTAACTATAGTGTACTGTATACATCATAATTATCAATCGAACTCTCAGCCAAAGAAATCCCTTGCCGTACGAGAAACTTAGAGACACGTAAAAGTAGAAAGTCTTAATGTCAAGCTGGCTTGGTATAAGAGCATGTCGTCGTCAACTCCGCCATTTAAAACTTTCCCTCTCGTTTAGGTCTCACGCAACACGAGACTCACTTGTTTCCCCAACATATTTCACCGCCACCCCGTCCCAGGCTTGACCCTGATGGCGTAGCAGGTGGCGTGACAGAGCAGCTTGAGGGTTCTGCAAGAAGGTGGGTCCCTATGCCTCGGGGGCCGCCATTTGCTGCCGCATTATTAGCAACACTCAGCGTCGGTCACTTTGGGTCAAGCAGCCACACTATAGGAGAAATTTCTGGACACGATAGTTATTCTGCCAAATTTCCCATATACCAAGACAAATTTTACTTTCGCTGCAGTAGTTTCCTTGAAGTGTACAGTACAAAGGAACAGCAATTTTTCCAGTTTTGCTTTAAGATCATTTTCAACTAGCAAAACGGAACGAAAGCCATAACTCGACTAAAACGTGTCTCGAATAGTTCGACCTTTCTGCAATGTAGCCTATTCAGGCCTTAGAAAGATAAGTTTTAAATACAGTATTGTACTGTGCACTGCTGTAGTTATCTTTATCTTGAACGAGTGTTATTTCTGGTCTAACACTGTACCTATAGGGAATGTTCCATTGTTTGAATATAATCCCTTGGGGAGCCAAATTTCATAACCCAACACATATGTGGCAGTTGTCAAGTATAGCATTAAGGTTTTATGATCGATTTTTTTCCTCTATACACTCTTTTCTCTTTACTGCTGCCATCTCCACTCCTTATTGTCTTGTTTCCTCTTCTGATTCTTATTTTCCCCTCTTCATTGTATCATTTGTCTGGTCTATTATCACCCGAAAAATATTACCAAAACGTGCACAGCACAGATAACCGTCACATCAAGGGAATGTAGATACCCTCCAGCAGTTCATCTGTTCATTCTCTTTTCCTTATACTACCCCTTAAGCCCGATGGCGTACCGTATTTTAATTTTAATCTTGTTGTTGTTGCTGTGGCCTAGGCTCACCTGAAAAATTAACCTAGTGGACTGCAGGCTTAAGGTACCCTTCTGCAGTCCACAGACCTCCTTTCGGGGGACAGAGAAACAACTGGGGTACGTTTTATAACCAGGCATTTGAGTCACCCGGTTATTTCTGTGCAACCATATGCAGCCGTTCCTCTCCAGCATCGTTTCTAGTGTTACTGCGTACAGACATTTAACTCAGCAACTGAAGAATTCAGATTGTGAAGAGGTTTATGGAGACTTTCTAAACCTGTCATGATAAATGGTTTTCTCAGGGTCAATAAAACTCGCCTGGAGTTAACACGAATAAACTATAACAAAACAAAGAACACCACCCAACCTTATCCACCACCCTCACACACCCAAAATGAAATCTTTTGTTTTTGGACATCCCTCAGACACATTTCTGACGCACACCACACACAGTTCAGAAACCCTAGACACGCCACTAATATCCCCTCACCCTTCAACACCCTTCCATGGGTCACGCTTTCAAAACTCTACGCATGCAACTTGCCATATTCCATCCTTCAAAAAGATAGTGACTCAGGGAATGAGTGAGCGACACAATTAGGGACACATAAGATTGTTTGGCCTTATACGTGCGGCAGAAAGTCGTCGGATTGAAGAAGTTAAGCAAGACTATTTGGGGGGAGGGGGGGCACTAGGTAGGGTAAACGTCCTTCATCCACCCACAGTGTTGAGAGAAAAGGAGAGGGGAGGGGGAAGAAAATATATAGGTAAAATAATTATGATTCTGAAGGAACACTCGAAAATTATATTACTATTTGGAGGGATTTGTCAATAAACATATTCATTACACTCTAGTTATGCAGATTGTGTATGTGTGTGTGTGTGTGTGTAATTCACCGGGTCGGTCAGGATCACTTGATGGTCGTGATCGTCAGCTTTTACCCTCCCGGAAGGGAGCTGAAAGCTCATGTAGTCCGATCTAAGGGCAAGGCTGTGACCTTCACACACGCACACACCCGTCCTCTTGCTCAAGGGGGACAGTAACCACCCACTTCGTCAGTGAAACTTTTCGCAACCTGAGCGAGGCGCGAACTCCCGTCCACCAGTTGGCAAGCGGGAACGTTACCACTGCACCAGCGAGCGGTGTGTGTGTGTGTGTGTGTGTGTGTGTGTGTGTGTGTGTGTGTGCGCAATGAGTGCAGAGTGATTTAGCATGTGTGTGTGTGTGTGTGTGTGTGTGTGTGTGTGTGTGTGTGTGTGTGTGTGTGTGTGTGTGTGCAATGAGTGCAGAGTGATTTAGCATGTGTGTGTGTGTGTGTGTGTGTGTGTGTGTGTGTGTGTGTGTGTGTGTGTGTGTGTGTGTGTGTGTGCAATGAGTGCAGAGTGATTTAGCATGTGTGTGTGTGTGTGTGTGTATGTGTGTGTGTGTGTGTGCAATGAGTGCAGAGTGATTTAGCATGTGTGTGTGTGTGTGTGTGTGTGTGTGTGTGTGTGTGTGTGTGTGTGCAATGAGTGCAGAGTGATTTAGCATGAGTGTGTGTGTGTGTGTGTGTGTGTGTGTGTGTGTGTGTGTGTACAATGAGTGCAGAGTGATTTAGCGTGTGTGTGTGTGTGTGTGTGCAATGAGTGCAGAGTGATTTAGCGTGTGTGTGTGTGTGTGTGTGTGTGTGTGTGTGTGTGTGTGTGTGTGTGTGTGTGTGTTCTTACCTAATTGTTCTTACCTAATTGTATCTTTACAGGAATGAGTCAAGCTCGTACTGTCCCGTGTCTTAGACCATAATTATCGTACATATCCTTAAATTTGTGAATTGTTTTGGCACACACTATTTCATTCGGTAGTGCATTCCATTGATCAATTGCTCTCTTTGGGAAACTGAATTTCCTTACGTCTTTATCACCTCTCTTCTTTTGCAGTTTTTTGCAGTGTCCTCTTGCTGATACTTCTCCATATGTTAAGTAATCATTTATGTCTATTTTCTCCTTTCCTGATATGCACTTATATAGCATTATCATGTCACCTCTTTTCCTTCTCTCCTGTAGTGTTGGTAGATTCAGTTTATTTAGTCTTTCTTCGTAGCTTAGGTCCCTTAAGCTTGGTATCCATCTTGTAGCGGCCCTTTGAACTTTTTCAATCTTGTCTATATGCTTTTTGAGATGAGGACTCCAGACTATTGATGCATATTCCAGGGTTGGTCTAATGAATGATGTTATTATCCTTCTTAGCATGTCTTCATTTATGTATGTGAATGCTATTCTCATATTTGCAAGCAGTGTATACATGTTCCGTACCTTCTCGCTGATGTGGTCAGCCGGAGATAGTCTGTTATTGATAATCACACCTAGGTCTTTCTCTTTTTCTGATGTGTATAGGGTTTTATTTCCTAACTTATAATCCCAATCAGGTCTTTTTCCACTTTTACCAAACTTGATTACATGACACTTGTCCACATTGAATTCCATTTGCCATGTACTACTCCATTCATGAAGTTTATTTAATTCTTCTTGTAGCTCCCTACAAGAGTCTGTGCTAATATTCTCCTTTGTATTTTTGCATCATCTGCAAACATATTCAGATAGCTCTCATTTCCAGTGTTACTGTTTATATCATTTATGTACACTAGAAACATGATTGGTGCCAGCACCGAACCCTGTGGTACTCCACTAGTCACTTCTTTCCATGATGAGTAGTTTCCTCTTACTACTGTCCTCATTTCTCTTTTTATGAGAAAGTCTTGCATCCAACAAAACAGTTTGCCTCGAATTCCTCCTTGATGGTACAGCTTCCATAAAAGTCTTTGGTGTGGTACGGTGTCAAAAGCTTTTTTGAAATCTAAATAGATACTGTCCACCCATCCTTCCCTTTCCTGTATTGTGTTTATTACTCTGTCATAGTAGCTCAACAGATTAGTAACACATGATTTTCCTTTTCTGAAACCAAACTGTCTTTCTGTTATCATACTGTGTTCTTCTAGATGATTTACCCAAGCGTTTCTTATAAGTTTTTCTAATACCTTGCTTACAACACTGGTCAGTGATACTGGTCGGTAGTTGAGAGGATTTTGTCTATTTCCTTTCTTGAATAAGGGGACTATAGGCTATTTGCTTTTTTCCAAATATCAGGTAGTTTCCCTTGACTCAAGGATTTCTTGAAAATTAAAAATAATGGTTTACTTAACTCCTTTGCACATTCTCGTAACACCCAACATGAAATTTCATCAGGACCACTTGCTTTTCCTCTGTCTAATCTACTTAACTCCTCCTGTATTACTTTTTCTGCTATTTGTATATCTGGTAGTATGTGTGGACATGCGTGTTCCACATATTCCTTCTCAAAATTTTTTTCTTCTGTAAAAACTAATTGGAAATTCTTATTTAGTGCTTCACAAATATCTTTCTCTTGTGTATAAGTGATTCCCTCGTCCGTGATGGATTGTATTATATCTTTTACTTTGGTTTTGCTTCTGATATAGCTGTAAAACAGCTTTGGTTGATCACTACTTTTATTTATTATATCCTCCTCAAACTGTTTTTGGGCTTCCCTCCTTATTCTTGTATAGTCGTTTCTTGCCTGTTTGTAATTATTATACGCCCTTTCACTATTGTGTCTTTTGTATCTATTCCACAACAAATCTCTTCTTTCTTTTGATTCTTTACATTCTGTATTGAACCATTTCTGTATTTTCTTATCTGCTTCTTTGTGCTGTGGGATGTACTTCTGGACTCCTATTTCATAAAATTCACAGAATTTTTTATATACAGCATTTAAATCTTGTCCTCTAAGCTCATTTTCCCAATCAGCTCCTAAGAAATACTTCTTTAGGTCTTGATAATTTCCCTTTTTATAGTTTAGTCTCTTTTTGTAACTGTCATTGCTGTTTACTATGTCATATGCTATCCTGAAGTTATAATTTAGTACTGCATGATCGCTTATGCCGAGTGGAGGGTGATATATTAAACTGTCAATGTCATTTTCTTGCCTAGTAAATATTAGATCTAGCACTGAAGGTACATCAAGTCCTCTTTTTCTAGTGGTTTTCCTCACATGTTGCGTTAAGAAAAACTCTTGTACGAGATCCAGGAGCTTTTGGTCCCAACAGCTTTCTTGGCTATTTATATCTAGAGTATTCCAATTTATATTTGTATTGAAATCCCCAGTTAGTATAATTCTTTCCGATTTCTCTTCCATTTTATGTAGCAAGGATCTTATACTCTGAATTGTACTCTCTGCCAGGTCCTCATATTCGTCTCTTTCCCATGTGTTTGATCTGGGTGGCATATACAAATTGGCTACAATTACTTTACCTTCAGATGTGTCGATCTCTACTGCAATCAGTTCTACTTGTGATAGTATATCTAGGTTTATTTCCTTGACTTTTAGATTTTTCTTAGTTAATATTATAATTCCTCCTTTTTTTAAATTTGTCTCTTCTCCATATATTGTATTCCTCTAAGTTTAGTATGTCATTGGATATCCTTGGTGTTAATTTTGTCTCAGTTAGGCATATTATTTGTGGTTCATTTTCTCTGACAATCATTCATCTCTAGTAATTTAGATACCATTCCATCCACATTTGAGTACATCAACTTTATCATCTTGTTTATATACTTGTCATGACATGGTTCTACTAACTTCCTCCTTTTTCTTCCATCCTGTTTGTGTACCACTTTCGTACCTGCAATCCTATTACTTTGTAAAAAAGTTTCTTCTTGTCCTCTTCTGATCTTCCCTCATTTTTTGTTTTTGCTTCCTCCCTTTTCTCTTTCAGTAATTCCAGTTCCTCTTGTGTTAGGCATCTTTTTATCCATACATTTTTGAACTCCTCTTTTTCCATAAGATTCTTTGCATTTTTTAGTATCTCTTCCACAGTGTTTACACTCTGGAAAGTCACCTTTAGAGGTCCTGTTTTGCTTTTCTCGTATTTCCCTAACCTTTTGTGTTCCTCTATGTCTTTACTACAGATTTCCTCTGATACTTCTTTCAGTAAGCTCATTACATTTGCCATCTCCTTTTTGTCTCTAGTGATCTTGTTTTTAATTTCTTCCTCTTCTATACCAGTGATTACTATTGATTTATTTATTTCTACTGAATCTCTGACTAGCTTTGGATTGTTTTGGATTATTCTTTTCACTTCCTTTTTAATGTTTTTTTCCTCCACCCTTGTTTCTAAGTCTTTCTTTACTTTCACCATTTCAGCATACGTGGTTTCTACATCATTTTTGTAGCTTTGCACAGCTTCATTCACCTGTGTTATCTTCTCCTCAATATCACTGCTCTGGTCCATAAGACTGCTTGCTTGTCTAATTGTCTCTGTGTCATTTTTTAACTCTTCCATAACACTCTCGTGATTAACTACTGTACTTCCCATTTCACTCACTTTCTTCCTAAGCGTATTCAATTCCACTGTTAGTTCACTGATGGTTGTGTCTTTCTTATTGGCCTCCCTTCCCAGTGTGTGTGTGTGTGTTCTTACCTAATTGTTCTTACCTAATTGTATCTTTACAGGAATGAGTCAAGCTCGTATTGTCCCGTGTCTTAGACCATATTTATCGTACATATCCTTAAATTTGTGAATTGTTTTGGCACACACTATTTCATTCGGTAGTGCATTCCATTGATCAATTGCTCTGTTTGGGAAACTGAATTTCCTTACGTCTTTATCACCTCTCTTCTTATGCAGTTTTTTGCAGTGTCCTCTTGCTGATGCTTCTCCATATGTTAAGTAATCATTTATGTCTAGTTTCTCCTTTCCTGATATGCACTTATATAGCATTATCATGTCACCTCTTTTCCTTCTCTCCTGTAGTGTTGGTAGATTCAGTTTATTTAGTCTTTCTTCGTAGCTTAGGTCCCTTAAGCTTGGTATCCATCTTGTAGCAGCCCTTTGAACTTTTTCAATCTTGTCTATATGCTTTTTGAGATGAGGACTCCAGACTATTGATGCATATTCCAGGGTTGGTCTAATGAATGATGTTATTATCCTTCTTAGCATGTCTTCATTTATGTATGTGAATCCTATTCTCATATTTGCAAGCAGTGTATACATGTTCCGTACCTTCTCGCTGATGTGGTCAGCCGGAGATAGTCTGTTATTGATAATCACACCTAGGTCTTTCTCTCTTTCTGATGTATATAGGGTTTTATTTCCTAACTTATAATCCCAATCAGGTCTTTTTCCACTTTTACCAAACTTGATTACATGACACTTGTCCACATTGAATTCCATTTGCCATGTACTACTCCATTCATGAAGTTTATTTAATTCTTCTTGTAGCTCCCTACAAGAGTCTGTGCTAGTAATTCTCCTTTGTATTTTTGCATCATCTGCAAACATATTCAGATAGCTCTCATTTCCAGTGTTAACTGTTTATATCATTTATGTACACTAGAAACATGATTGGTGCCAGCACCGAACCCTGTGGTACTCCACTAGTCACTTCTTTCCATGATGAGTAGTTTCCTCTTAGTACTGTCCTCATTTCTCTTTTTATGAGGAAGTCTTGCATCCAACAAAACAGTTTGCCTCGAATTCCTCCTTGATGGTACAGCTTCCGTAAAAGTCTTTGGTGTGGTACGGTGTCAAAAGCTTTCTTGAAATCTGAATAGATACTGTCCACCCATCCTTCCCTTTCCTGTATTGTGATTGTTACTCTGTCATAGTAGCTCAGCAGATTAGTAACACATGATTTTCCTTTTCTGAAACCAAACTGTCTTTCTGTTATCATACTGTGTTCTTCTAGATGATTTACCCAAGCTTTTCTTATAAGTTTTTCTAATACCTTGCTTACAACACTGGTCAGTGATACCGTACTGGTCGGTAGTTGAGAGGATTTTGTCTATTTCCTTTCTTGAATAAGGGGACTATATTTGCTTTTTTCCAAATATCAGGTAGTTTCCCTTGACTCAAGGATTTCTTGAAAATTAAAAATAATGGTTTACTTAACTCCTTTGCACATTCTCGTAACACCCAACATGAAATTTCATCAGGACCACTTGCTTTTCCTCTGTCTAATCTACTTAACTCCTCCTGTATTACTTTTTCTGCTATTTGTATATCTGGTAGTATGTGTGGACATGCGTGTTCCACATATTCCCTCTCAAAATTTTTTTCTTCTGTAAAAACTAATTGGAAATTCTTATTTAGTGCTTCACAAATATCTTTCTCTTGTGTATAAGTGATTCCCTCGCCCGTGATGGATTGTATTATATCTTTTACTTTGGTTTTGCTTCTGATATAGCTGTAAAACAACTTTGGTTGATCACTACTTTTATTTATTATATCCTCCTCAAACTGTTTTTGGGCTTCCCTCCTTATTCTTGTATAGTCGTTTCTTGCCTGTTTGTAATTATTATACGCCCTTTCACTATTGTGTCTTCTGTATCTATTCCACAACAAATCTCTTCTTTCTTTTGATTTTTTACATTCTGTATTAAACCATTTCTGTACTTTCTTATCTGCTTCTTTATGCTGTGGGATGTACTTCTGGACTCCTATTTCATAAAATTCACAAAATTTTTTATATACAGCATTTAAATCTTGTCCTCTAAGCTCATTTTCCCAATCAACTTCTAAGAAATACTTCTTTAGGTCTTGATAATTTCCCTTTTTATAGTTTAGTCTCTTTTTGTAACTGTCATTGCTGTTTACTATGTCATATGCTATCCTGAAGTTATAATTTAGTACTGCATGATCGCTTTTGCCGAGTGGAGGGTGATATATTAAACTGTCAATGTCATTTTCTTGCCTAGTAAATATTAGATCTAGCACTGAAGGTACATCAAGTCCTCTTTTTCTAGTGGTTTCCTTCACATGTTGCGTTAAGAAAAACTCTTGTACGAGATCCAGGAGCTTTTGGCCCCAACAGCTTTCTTGGTTATTTATATCTAGAGTATTCCAATTTATATTTGTATTGAAATCCCCAGTTAGTATAATTCTTTCCGATTTCTCTTCCATTTTATGTAGCAAGGATCTTATACTCTGAATTGTACTCTCTGCCAGGTCCTCATATTCGTCTCTTTCCCATGTGTTTGATCTGGGTGGCATATACAAATTGGCTACAATTACTTTACCTTCAGATGTGTCGATCTCTACTGCAATCAGTTCTACTTGTGATGGTATATCTAGGTTTATTTCCTTGACTTTTAGATTTTTCTTAGTTAATATTATAATTCCTCCTCCTTTTTTTAAATTTCTGTCTCTTCTCCATATATTGTATTCCTCTAAGTTTAGTATGTCATTGGATATCCTTGGTGTTAATTTTGTCTCAGTTAGGCATATTATTTGTGGTTCATTTTCTCTGACATAATCATTCATCTCTAGTAATTTAGATACCATTCCATCCACATTTGAGTATATCAACTTTATCATCTTGTTTATATACTTGTCATGACATGGTTCTACTAACTTCCTCCTTTTTCTTCCATCCTGTTTGTGTACCACTTTCGTACCTGCAGTCCTATTACTTTGTAAAAAAAATTCTTCTTGTCCTCTTCTGATCTTCCCTCATTTTTTGTTTTTGCTTCCTCCCTTTTCTCTTTCAGTAATTCCAGTTCCTCTTGTGTTAGGCATCTTTTTATCCATACATTTTTGAACTCCTCTTTTTCCATAAGATTCTTTGCATTTTTTAGTATCTCTTCCACAGTGTTTACACTCTGGAAAGTCACCTTTAGAGGTCTTGTCTTGCTTTTCTCGTATTTCCCTAACCTTTTGTGTTCCTCTATGTCTTTACTACAGATTTCCTCTGATACTTCTTTCAGTAAGCTCATTACATTTGCCATCTCCTTTTTGTCTCTAGTGATTTTGTTTTTAATTTCTTCCTCTTCTATACCAGTGATTACTATTGATTTATTTATTTCTACTGTTTCTCTGACTAACTTTGGATTGTTTTGGATTATTCTTTTCACTTCCTTTTTAATGTTTTTTTCCTCCACCCTTGTTTCTAAGTCTTTCTTTACTTTCACCATTTCAGCATACGTGGTTTCTACATCATTTTTGTAGCTTTGCACAGCTTCATTCACCTGTGTTATCTTCTCCTCAATATCACTGCTCTGGTCCATAAGACTGCTTGCTTGTCTTATTGTCTCTGTGTCATTTTTTAACTCTTCCATAACACTCTCGTGATTAACTACTGTACTTCCCATTTCACTCACTTTCTTCCTAAGCGTATTCAATTCCACTGTTAGTTCACTGATGGTTGTGTCTTTCTTATTGGCCTCCCTTCCCAGTTTTTCTCTCTCTTCCTTTTGCAAGTGCATTTGCTTCTTTATTTCATCAATTTCATTTTTGAAAGCCATTTCTAGTTTGTGTACACGTTCAACCAGTCTATTGTGAGTCTCCACTTCAACCAGTTCTTGGTAGAAATCATCATTTTGCTTTTTACTTTTATCCCTTTTCTTTTCCAAATTTGTTTTACTGAAGTATGTATCCATTTTGTAATACTAAATGAAGAGTATGTACTTACACTTTCCGCGTGTTGTTGTAGTATAAACAAACCCAGCTGACTCAACGCATCGTGGTTCTTTGTTGTTTGAACCGGTCTTATTTAAACTTATTATTTCTTTTCCTTTTAATACTGAAAAATCATTTAGTCTAACCTGGTACAGAGCTTGACTCATTCAAAGATACTTATTTAGGTAATGCCTCTGGCCGTGTTGAGCTGGTATGGAGCGCCGGTAATGGACGTCTTCCTCCGACGATGCCGTGTGTGTGTGTGTGTGTGTGTGTGCAATGAGTGCAGAGTGATTTAGCGTGTGTGTGTGTGTGTGTGTGTGTGTGTGTGTGTGTCTCCAATGAGTGCAGAAAGATTCAGCATGTGTGTCGACTAATGCAGTGTGTGTGTGTGTGTGTGTGTGTGTGTGTGTGTGTGTGTGTGTGTGTGTGTGTGTGTGTGTGCAATGAGTGCAGAGTGATTTAGCATGTGTGCGTGTGTGTGTGTGTGTGTGTGTCTGTCTGTCTGTCTGCAATGAGTGCAGAAAGATTCAGTATGTGCGTCGACTAATGCAGTGTGTGTGTGTGTGTGTGTGTGTGTGTGTGTGTGTGTGTGTGCAATGAGTGCAGAGTGATTTAGCATGTGTGTGTGTGTGTGTGTGTGTGTGTGTGTGTGTGTGTGTGTGTGTGTCTGCAATGAGTGCAGAAAGATTCAGTATGTGCGTCGACTAATGCAGTGTGTGTGTGTGTGTGTGTGTGTGTGTGTGTGTGTGTGTGCAATGAGTGCAGAAAGATTCAGCATGTGTGTCGAGTGATGTAGTGTGTGTATTTGTGTGTGTGTGTGTGTGTGTGTGTGTGTGTGTGTGTGTGTGTGTGTACAATGAGTGGAGAAAGATTCAGCATGTGTGTCGAGTGATGCAGTGTGTGTATTTGTGTGTGTGTATGTGTGTGTGTGTGTGCAATGAGTGCAGAAAGATTCAGCATGTGTATCGAGTGATGCAGTGTGTGTGTGTGTGTGTGTGTGTGTGTGTGTGTGTTCTTACCTAATTGTTCTTACCTAATTGTATCTTTATATGAATGAGTCAAGCTCTTACTGTCCAGTGTCTTAAACCTTATTTATCGTACATATCCTTAAATTTATGAATTGTTTTGGCACACACTATTTCATTCGGCAGTGCATTCAATTGATCATTTGCTCTATTTGGGAAACTAGATTTCCTTACGTCTTTATCGCCTCTCTTTTCATGCACTTTTTTGCAGTGTCCTCTTGCTGTTGCTTCCCCACGGGGGGAGAGGGGATGTACCCTTCTCTCCGCAGCGCGGCTACCAGCCGTTGCTATGGTCCTTTCACCGCAAGAAGTCAGTTCAGGGTGGGGCCCACCTGGTGAATCACCTCTAGCGATGCTGCCAAATCAACCGTAGTACATGCGTCTCTCTCTCTTATTTCCCATCTATGTGCTATTTGAAATTGTTTTTTATATTCTGTATATAGTAAAGGAAGCTATATAGTACAATGAGTATCACTTTTTAGAATTATAACAACGATTTGAATGAATTCTATGACACGCGGAAGCGCTTTTTTCCCATGTTGCCACGCCGAGGTCGGCGAGGGACCCAGGGTCAGAGAGAGGATTAGGCCTACAGGGGAAACCTCTTAAAAATAAAACGTGCCTAGACTTTTACCTCATAGGTGGTGTGGAAAAAAGTTGAAAATAAATAATATATATATATATATATATATATATATATATATATATATATATATATATATATATATATATATATATATATATATAGAGAGAGAGAGAGAGAGAGAGAGAGAGAGAGGGAGGGAGAAACAGGTGGGTTGGGGGTAGATAGTGATAATCCGATAATTGGTGGTCAAATTGGCAACGTCGCACTCGGGGAAAGTCCAACTTCTGCCACACCCTGAGCGGACTTCTTGCTGCGAAAGGACCATAGTTCCTGTAGGGGGGTACAGCAGCACCTGACCTCCCCCTGCTCCCGCACCGCCTTTCACTTCCACATACGAGTGCTACGTTTCCTCCTCGCCCTCCCCCTCCACCCCCCCTACCACCTCAGCCTCCCCCGCCGCCACCACCCCCCGCATCTCATCTGACATCTCCCCTGCCACACCAACCTCCCCTCGCTCACCCTCACCCCTTCCCTCTGCTGCCCCACCCTCACCGCCCAATCCCACGTGTTCCGCCCACACCGCCACCCCCTCAACATAACCCACTACCACTGCCCTCCGCCGACCGCCCTTGCGTGCGGCCACCCCGACGGCCTCACCCCCCACTGCGCTCCCAACACGCACAGCAGCCCATACTACCCAACCCCGCCCACCCTGCACGCCCACTTCCCCACCCTCAGAACCACCCCCATCCGCTCCGGCCGTCTCTCACGCCCACCTGCCCGATACACCCATACCCCTACACCACCCGCCTCCCCACGACTTCACACTATCATGATACACCAAGCCCAAATCCCCTCCACCTACACTCCCCAGAGACTCAACGCTGCATTACCACGGCACAAAACCCTATCCCGACCCTCAGTGTCCAGCATACAGCTCCCTACCACACCAGCAACAACACCGAGCATGATGAAAGTGAGACGGGCCATATGGGCGCCTACCCTCGGCAAGAATCGCCGGCTCCGAGGACCACACCACCTGCTAACCCTCCTCCGCTCCACCCTCACCACCTCCAAGCTCTTCCTCATCTGCGACACAGAGCAGGAAGAAAATCCCTATACCACCGCCTGGCAGGCCATACTACAACACCTCCAGCCTGCGTACGCCACACACGACACTCACATGTACCACCTTCAGCCACGGGGACGTGACTTTTCCCAGGGGGAGTGGTGAAAAGCGTGGCATACAGAATAGTGCCCCTGAAAACGAGGTGAGTGAGGAACAGCATAGTGCCCCAGAAAACGAGATGAGTGACGACCAGCATAGTGCCCCCGGAAAGGCACCGACACCCCCACCCGGACCCCACAGAGTAGCCACAGCCGAACTACGGGATCCGTGCGACAACGGCATAAGGCAGCCCGGGCCGTGCGCCCTTATAACTCTCAGCCGTCACACCGTCGCCCCAGCAGGAGGAGGACACTACCTTTGGGGAATGGGATTGCCGGATCAGCTAGGGGTGAAGCTGCCAAATCAGCTCCAGACAGCACCCCTCAGGAGACGGCCTACTGCTGCTCCCGCCTTCGTCAGATGGCCGATTCCCGCTCTGAAGGTGCTATCCCCGAGTCGGCCTATTGCCGCTCCTCCCTCCGGCAGGAGATGGCCTACTGCCACTCCCGCCTTCGTCAGACAGCTGATTGCCGCTCCGAAGGTGTTGCCCGAGTTGGCCTATTGCCGCTCCGCCCTCTGGCAGAAGGAGACGGCCTACTCCCGCTCCTGCCTTTGTCAGACGGCCAATTGCCGCTCCGGTGTTGCCCCTGAGTCGGCCTATTGCCGTTCCTCCCTCCGGGAGAAGGAGACAGCCTACTGCCGCTCCCGCCTTCGCTAGACGGCCGATTGCCACTCAGGTGTTGCCCCAGAGACAGCCTACTGCTGCTCCTCCCTCTGCCAGAAAGAGATGGCCTACTGCTGCTCCCGCCTTCGCTAGACGGCCGATTGCCACTCTGAAGGTGTTGCCTCAGAGACGGCCTACTGCCGCTCCTCCCTCCGCCAGAAAGAGACGGCCTACTGCCGCTCCCGCCTTCGTCAGATGGCCGATTGCCGCCCCGAAGGTGTCCAGAGGCGCGCTGACTCCCCCACTCAGGCCATGGCCAATTGCCGGGCCTTGGTGCCTCATAGTTGCACCCCTGGGCAGCCACGGCCAAAGAAACGTGTTGCTAGTGTCATCGCCCCAGCATGAGGCAGGTGCCCGGACCTCCAGTACCGGAGAAACCCAGCGAGGCCTCACGGCTTCCTCTGGCCTCTGCTCCCTACGCCTGGCCCTGGAGAAGACCTACCTGACGGACCCTAGTTCAGGTTGGTGCCACAGCCCCTCCCTGACGGCACCCCTCGACTCTGGGGACTGCAGTCCTCAGTCACTCCAGACCCTCCCCAGGACGCCAGGGTGAGAACTCTCCACGCTCACGATGCGGTGTAAGACCACCTCCGGCCGAGACCTGAGCCAGAGATATCTGAACCTGTTCGGCCCCAGTCCTGAAGGCCACACCCCTGAACCTACCCCAGAGACTGCAAGCTCCTTCGCCACCTGCAGCCCTGGACGCAAGAGGACGTCCCTGCGAGTCGTCCCGTGCCCTCTCAGCATCCCCTCCCCTGGCAGTGCCCCTATCCCGGCAGAGTTGTCGCCGGCGTGTCTCCCCACCGCCCCCACTATATGAGCAAATCCTGTTAAGTGTGGTGTTGCCCCAGAACTAGTGAAATGACTTACGTTAAGTGTGACGTTGCCCCAGAATCAGTGTTACAGTGACTTAATGTATGTTAAATATTGGGGTGAGTGAAATCACTGGTGGATGAGTAAGGACGAGCGCAGAAATTAAGTTCTGGTGAATCAGACTCACGAGTGACGCCCTTGTAGAAAACCAGTAAGACTATTCCCCCGAGAAATCCTCTGTAGTAAAATACACCCATGTCCTTTGTTACAAGAAAACAGTAGAGAAAGTGTTAATAATATTCTCCCGTTTGTATTACCGTAAACACAGTGAATTCCCAGTGCCCTCCACTCCCTCGCTTTCTAAAGAGCCCTCTTCCAGCAGCTTGTGTGAACGTAAATGAGGAATAGAATCAAATGTCGAAACCCCTTTGCTATCAGATGATACTAAGTTTGAAATAATAATACTTACCCTCTCCCAATATTACTATAACTCCGTTCTGACCCACCGCGAGTCCCTCTCCTCCCCCCCCCCTCATATGAGGCTCACTCCCCGCGCTCCCACACGCGCCTGTATTCCCTGTACACCTGTGCACTGGAGTTACTGTATTGGCATCAGTATCAGTTAAGCCGGTATCCTGTGAGATACTAATATCCTACTTAAGGTTTTATTTCTTTGTCATATATTGTGTTGTAATATCTGCTGTTTTTGTCCTGTGTCTGGCTGGTAATATACTGTACGTGTAAAGGTTATTGCCTGAAGTTTTTGTGTCCTGCCTCTCTTTATTGCACTAAGCCCCGGTCTCGAAAGAGGAACCCGCTACACATTAGGTGCTTTAGGACCGAGGAGTCGGGCGTTTTTCACCTAGCATTACAACTCTGAATATTCCTATGTGCGTTTTGATGTCTAAAAATGCCTGAATGACCGGAAAACACTGCCAGATTAGGCATAGGTACTATACAAATAAGTTAGGTATAGGTTGGAGGTGGGTATAGGTAGGATCTGGGTGTGATCAGGGGAATAGTGTTTATTATCCGGATGTTGCCACTACCCACACATGCCTTTGGCTCTATTATGTCCGGATAAATAAGAGAATACTGTATATATATATATATATATATATATATATATATATATATATATATATATATATATATATATATATATATATAGATATATATATATATATATATATATATATATATATATATATATATATATAGATATATATATATATATATATATATATATATATATATATATATATATATATATATATATATATATATATATAGATAGATAGACAGACAGATATATATATATATATAATATATATATATATATATATATATATATATATATATATATATATATATATATATATATATATCATCATCATCATCAGCGGTTTGAGTATCCACTGAGGACCAGCCTATCCCTACCGAAGTGGGGACGATACAGCCAAAGTATCTCTACCAAGTGGCTTAGGCTGTCTGATAGAGATTGTATGTAGGGTAAGAAGTGCTTGTAAGTGTAATTGTAGTGTTGGAGTGGCTTTGGATGTGTGTGTAGTCTGTGAACCAAGTGTAATCAGCCCGCGCAAGCCGACTGGGTGCAATTATACTTTATAGCATGCGACACTGGTTCAACCACAGTACTCCTTGTGTCCGCCAAGCAGTACGAGGCCAGGAGAACGCTCCCAAAGTTTATTACCCTGGTGAGGCGCGAACCTTCGCTCTCCAGTGTACGAAAACGCACACTTTACCACAGTACCACAGAGGCTTCATATATATATATATATATATATATATATATATATATATATATATATATATATATATATATATATATATATATATATATATATATATAAATATATATATATATATATATATATATATATATATATATATATATATATATATATATATATATATATATATATATATATATATATATATATATATATATATATATATATATACACAAGGTAATCTCTCGATTGGCCTATCCAGTATAACAGAGCCAATGACATGTCCAGAAAGTGAATCCATACAGACAATGGACTTCTCCCCTGGCCCCCTTTGTACACAACCTAACTTTTAAAACCATTGTAAACGGCCACCACAGAACATCGTACAACACTTGTTCCTATTGTTTAACACTCCTCTGTCTGGTCAAGGAGACCATCAACCACAGACAAACAATCACCAATGCAGGGCCATACCTTCCAGCAACATGAAAAAGAACATAAAAAAACTGGATAAGCCTGGCAAAAATGTTGATGTGGCTATACTTTCTACCTGGATGCAAGCATTTTGTGTGGATAAAATGTAAAAATGTACAAATAATGATTTCAAATGGCCAGATCACAGCATCTGGATAATGAATTGTTCGGATAATGGACGTCTGGATAATCCAGGGATTATATGAAAACTACAATATTCTCTGAAAAAATTGCACATTACAGATGTCATTAAAATACTCATTCAGCAGTCAGTCCAGCCACTTTCCTTTCTGTTTAGTTATGACTTGCACCTAGTTATGATGTCCTACTGTATATTCTGTCAGAGGGATAGACTGTAGCACCAGTCAAGCAGGGCAGTACTCACAAGGCAGATGGAAAGCTGATGCCAGGGAGAGCTGCAGCTCCCGTTTCATCAGCCCTCGGGACTAGGTCCCGACCATCCCCCTTTGTTGAACTTTTTCAGTGTCTCGGTAACACAGAGAGTAGGCCAGCATGCTCTCCAATACAAGTTTCTCTATCAACACCAAGCTACATGCAAAGTACACACTACACTTCCTTTTCTAAAATTAAAAAAAAAAATCATGGCAGCACTACACGTGGCCTAGGAGTCCCCAGGGGGGGGGACCATAAATTCCCCCACCTTCCACCCCTCTCCCGGTGATGACTCGAGCTGCCTGGAACCACTGTCTGACTCTCTTCTTTTTCATTTCTGCAACATTCGCGGCCTTTCCTCTAACTTTCGCTCTGTTGAGCACCACCTCTCCCTCTCTAAACCTCATCTTCTTTTTCTGGGACTCAGCTGTCTGAGGTAACTGACAGCAAACCCTTTTCTGTATCCTCCTACTTTATACTCATTTCAAAGCCAAAGGTGGATGTTGCGTATATGTACGCAATGACCTATCTTGTTCTCGTGTTCCTGAACTTGCTTCTTCTGAATTCTCTAAATTCTGGCTTCGGCTTTCCTGTCATTCTCTGACTAAATATAACTGCGCTGTTTACTTATCTCCTAATTCTACTGACTATCAAAAATTCTTTGACTATCTTACTTCTACGACAGAACACATTCTATCCATTTCTCCTTTCTCTGAAATCTCCATTCTAGGAGATTTCAATGTTCACCACCACCTTTGGCTCTCCTCTTCTTTCACTGATCCACCTGCCTACACCATTTCTATCTTTAATGACCTAGAGCAGCTTGTACAGCACCCTACCCGTATCCCTGATCGCCTTGGAGAGAACTCCAACATACTTGACCTCTTCCTTACTACTAATCCTTCTGCTTACACTGTTAATCTTTTCTCTCCATTGGGCACCTCCGATCACAACCTTATCACCTTAACCTGTCTTATCGCTCTGGTACGGCCTGTGGACCCTCCAAAGAAACAACGTCTGTGGCACTTTGGAGCTGCGGATTGGGAGGCCCTCAGGCAGTACTTCTTTGATTTTCCATGGAATGATTATTGCTTCCATGGCCGGGAGCCATCTGGATGTGCCTTGCGCATTACGGAGGTTATTCTCTCTGGCATGTAAGCATACATTCCTTTCTCATATCCTCTGACTAATGCAAGAAAGCCTTGGTTTAATCACGCTTGTTCTAATGCTGTCCGCAACAAGTGTCACGGGGTTTTTAAAATATCACGGTGTATTTAAAATAAATGCTTAAATATTATTTAATTGATAATAATATTCAATAATATTGAAGAGCAAGGACAATGATTGTCTTGCTACATCAAGCAACGATTACTTTACGCTGACTTGCTACGATTCTCTAAGAACGAGAATTTATAAACTTCTCAACAGTACACAGCAGAGACTAATTACTCACAAATGCTGAATTAGTACTGTTAGCCTCTGGAGAAAGTTACTTCACCCCTGACAATAAATAACTAATACTAATAATAATATCAGGTCCTTGCTGATGCTTAACTCCTGGCACAACGGATTTTAAGTTAATACAACAAGACTGGTCTAAGTACCAGTTATGAATAGTAAAACGTGTATGCAAGCTAGGAGCTATGTGGGAAATAAGCTTAATTTGGAGAAATGAAACAAGATTTTACTTTACACTAAGCTCAAGAAAAAGAAGTTAAATTTATTGATTACAAAAAATAAATTTAAAATTACATTTCAAATCAAATCAATGAGACCGCACTCACTCACTCACGCAAAAGCTAAATCCTTACGCCTAGAAAAAAACACCTTAATTAAACTCTTAAGACTAGGGAAAACAAGAAGGAAATACTATAGTCGATGAATGCTGCGTATCACCCAAGCTGAACTAAGGATGGGAGTACTGAAGAACTGTGAAGTGGAGTTTGGGTACTAGCTGACCTCTCACACTGCTGGCACAGGACCTCTCTCCGTCACAGCAACAACTGGACTGAGTAAGTCGTGGGAACAAAAGGGGGAGCAGTAGGCCGCATTTTCTAACAGTCGAGGCAAGCAGGGGCGAACAATAAAGAAACAATAGTATCGCTCAGTACAGCACTTAGTGACGTGCATTAAATCGGTCACTTTTGAAAACAGTGACAAATGTTTTGAAAAGTATACCCCGAAATGGAGAGAGAAACGGTTAACTGAGCGATACACAGTGAGTTTTCCACTAATAGTTCGTGGCTTCTCACAAAAGGGGAATGTCACGAATTTGATTCGTGACATTACGCCCCTACAAAATTAAATTTTTTCCTTATGGGAAAAAATTTGTGGATATATATATATATATGTACACATCCTAACTCAGTCACACAAGATTCACACTGTGGTGTGTGTGCTATCCTGCTACAGGAGAAAGTCACAGTCGCCAGTGAGCGAAAAAACCTCGTATTTACGTTAATAGAAGCAAGCTTGAGGGTCAAACTCCGTGACGACGGTGAAATTCCTGTACTCAGGTCAAACTGAGCGAAAAGTCGCTACATTTACACTGACAACTAATTGTTGTGTAGCGTGGTGTATGTAATACACGGTGTAGGTGTGACAGTTGTAGTGTAACTGTACCTATGTGTAAAATGACACAGTAAATAATATGGCGACGATGAAGGCAGAGGAGAAGAGGCGGCAGCATGCGGCAGACGATCAGCTGGCCCGCACAGCAAAACTGCTACACCCATTGCTGAACCTGCAAAACCAATTGAGGTGGAGCATCAAAAGTGTCAATGAGACAAAATTTTATTATGTTACAATTACTCTCTCTGCCTAGCAGTCAGTGCTACGACGTACATTCGAGGTCGCCATTAATTATAGCACACGATTATGGTCGGCAAGTTGAGAATCCTTGTGCAAACTCGGGTCTTCCATAGCCTCGAACTGCACACGGGTCCTCAACCTTTATTCCTAAATTTCCGACAGAGGATGCCTATCCTGGTGAAATATTATTCGCCCATCACCAACTAAAATAGAAAATGGGAGGAAGTGCCTTAACCTACAGTACTTATATTAGTATCGGAGAGCTGAGAATCCTTGTGCAAACTTGGGTCTTCCATAGCCTCAAGTCGCCTCTGCGGAGTTCTCATTTCCCCCTTAACCTACAGTACTTATATTAGTATCGGAGAGCTGAGAATCCTTGTGCAAACTTGGGTCTTCCATAGCCTCAAGTCGCCTTTGCGGAGTTCTCACTTCCCCCTTAACCTACAGTGCTTATATTAGTATCGGGGAGCTGAGAATCCTTGTGCAAACTCGGGTCTTCCATAGCCTCAAGTCGCCTCTGCGGAGTTCTCTCTCGAACTCCCCCTTAACCTATAGTACTTATATTAGTATCGGGGAGGTGAGAATCCTCGTGCAAACTCGGGTCTTCCATAGCCTCAAGTCGCCTCTGCGGAGTTCTCACTTCCCCCTTAACCTACAGTACACGTGTATGTACAGGCCCTGGACATACTGTGTCCTGTGGGGCCAACAAGTGAGACGTCAGGTCTACACTTTTGACTGGGAACCAGGCTGGTCCTTGGATTACTCAAATAAAAGCTGGAAACCCTGGTGAAATATTATTCGCCCATCACCAACTAAAATAGAAAATGGGAGGAATTATTCCTAAATTCCCGACAGAGGATGCCTATCACGGAACCCAGTATACAACAACTGCTCATGTTAGTCAGCAGTTAGTAGGCGAGACATCAGGTCTGCACCTACGTTATCACTTCCCTTGATGTATCTCACAACAAGGTTAAACTGCTGTAAATACAGTGTCCAGCGTGTCAATCTTGCATTAGCCGTCTTGGTCGTGCTAAGACTAGTGAGTGGCATATGGTCAGTTTCCAGAACAAATGATGCCCCAAATAAATAATAATAATATTTTTTAACACCATCAACCACAGCCAAGAGTTCCTTCTCAACAGTACTGTAATTCCTCTCGGTGGGTTTTAGCCTACGGCTGTGGTATGCCACTGGGAAGATTCCACCTTCCGATTCCTGCATCAATACGGCACCCACTCCATCTTGTGGAGCATCAGTGCGCAGTATGAAAGGTTTGCTGGAATCAGGCAACTGCAAAATAGGCTCCTTGCACAACATATTCTTGAGGGTGGCAAAAGATCTCTCTTGCGCTTCTCCCCATTCAATGGTGTTTGGAGCATATTTCCGTAGCACTTCGTACAACGGTTGGGCAATGAGAGCAAAGTTGGGGATAAAACTCCTATAATATCCCACTAGGCCAAGAAATGCCCTAACCTGTTTCTTGGTCACAGGTCTCGGGGCTTCTCTAACCTTCCTGATCTTGTCACCCTGACACCTGCAATGGTTGTTGCCAACAATATGACCAAGGAACTCCACCTCACTGTGAGCAATCTTGCATTTGCTAGGCTTCACAGTCATGTTGAAACTCTGGAGTCTACTGAAGACAATTTCCAAGAGTCTGAGGTGCTCCTCCAATGTGGCGGAATGAACGAGGACATTGTCAACGAACATCTCTACTCCTACAATACCATGGAGCACTTGTCTCATGGCACGATTGAATACTGCTGGGGAATTGGTAAGTTCAAATGGGAGGACTTTATACTGGTACAACCCCCTAGGAGTAGCAAAGGCAGTGAACTGACGACTCTCAGGATGAAGGGGAATCTGGAAGAATCCCTTCGCTAGGTCGAGCTTCGTGAAATATCGTGACCCTGCCAGCTTGGAGAAGATGGCAATATGGTCACCCATTGGCTCAGCATCCACTTTGGTGATTGCATTGAGCCTTCTATAGTCGCCACAAATCCTGACTCCACCATCTTTCTTGCGGACTACTACCATCGGACTACAGTAAGGAGATGAGGACTTTTCGATAATGCCTGCAGTCTCCATGTCAGCAATTTCCTTATCTACTGCACCCTGTAGTCGCATGGGAATCGGATATGGCTTAACCTTTATAGGAGCATTGCTGGTCAACTCAATTTTATGACATGCAACCTCTGCAAGTCTAGGTTGGTCTGAGAAGACATCAGCATACTGACAGAGCAGTGACCATAAGGCATTTTGGTCCCCTACTGCTAAGTCAGGGTTAAGTAAAACATCTCCGACAGTCTCTTCCTGATGGGACTGAGCGGTTAAGGGCTCGTCATCATGGTCATCAGCTGGGATCACCGCAGCTGCCCCGGTTTCTTCCAGTGGCTGGTCACTATCATCAGCTACTCGTAGGCCAGTCTCCTCGGGGTCTGACTCATGATAAGCCTTCAACATGTTAATGTGGAACCTTTTACGAAGATTCCCCATCTGTATTATGTAGTTGAGGTCTGAAATGCGCTCTACTACATCGAATGGACCCTTCCACTGCGCCAACAACTTGTTCTGGGCAGTGGGGAGTAATACCAAGCATTTATCGCCTGGAGTAAACTTCCGAAGCTTTGCCTTCTTATCGTAATAAGCCTTTTGAACTTCACGCACCTTGATCAGTTCTTCCTTAGCTAACTCGCACGTCGACTGGAGGCGGTCAGCCAAATCAAGGACGTAGGTGTAGGTGGTCTTGACTTCAGGGTCGGGTTCTTCATCGTCCCATAACTCATGAAGGACTTGAAGTGGGCCCCGGACCGACCTCCCATACACCAGTTCAAAGGGTGAGAATTTCAATGAATGCTGTGGGGCTTCTCGATAAGCAAATAGAAGAGGAGCAATGAACCGCGGCCATTCCTTTGGCTGTTCGGCGGTCATGCGCCTCAACATCTTCTTGAGAGTTCCATTGAACCTCTCACACAACCCGTTACACATGGGATGATACGGCGTAGTTCGTAAGCCTCGGATGGACAGCAACCTGAACGTTTCGTTCATCATTGCCGAAGTGAATTGCGAACCCCGGTCGCTTAAGACCTCCTTAGGGATACCTACACGACAGAACACTTCAATTAATGCCTCAGCAACAGTGACGGCCTCTATATTCTTAAGGGCCACGGCTTCAGGCCACCGTATGCTGAAATCAACTATAGTGAGGATATACTTTGATCCATCACTAGCCCTAGGAGAGATTGGCCCAACTATGTCAACTGCTACTCTCTCGAACGGTTCAGAGATTATGGGCATTGGCTTCAATGGCGCAGGACGGACACGTCCCTGGTCAGTGGTACGCTGACACACATCACAGGAACGTACGAGCCTCGTTATTTCCCGTCCCATTCCTGGCCAGAAAAAGTCAGCATGGATGCGGTCAGAGGTCTTCTTTTGACCCATGTGACCTCCCATCGCTGAACAGTGACCTAATTCAAACACTGCTCAGCGATACTTTGCAGGAATGACAAACTGCAGTCGAACCTCACCCTGGGGTGTCTGTGACTCACGGTACAGCCGTCCTCGCTTACGAAGGAACCTGGCTTGTCCTCCCCGTGAATACTTGATCACTTTACCCTCCAGTTTCTTGCGCACTGAGGCAAGTGTCGAGTCAGTCTGTTGCTCTTGGACAACATCTTGACTACGAATCAGATCTTGCGGCGTTGCGACGGTCAACGGAGTGACGCGATTTGGAGCCTTGGCCATGGCTCGTGTTACCGCAGCAGCCGAAGTCTGAGTAGCAACATCTACGGCGCAACTATTTTTGATGCCAGGTATGTTGCCTAATATGAGGTCAAATAAAGGTTCTGGCATGACAACTGCAGCTGTCAGGCCAGTAAAAAATGGAGACGCCACCTGGATACGTGCCTCAGGGAACAATCTCACTGATCCATCAATAAGTCTAACTTGGATCTGTCGACCTGTATACTCATCAGGCCGAACTAAACTCTGCTTAACGGAGCAACCTGAGGAACCATTGTCCCTCAGGACATTTACAGAAACACCTCCCACAGACCCTGGCTGAACAAGAAAGGCAGTGTTGCTGGTGGAAGGGTCTGAGGAGGTAGCAGCCAGTCATTCATGAGACTGCGGAACAACCGATGCAGCAAACGTGGCGCCCTGGGAACTAGGTGTCTGAGGAGAGTTCATGGTCGGAGGAAGACTTGTGAACTGTTGGGAAGTACCTGTACTGGTAGAGATGGCACCACCGGGTACTTGTGGAATGAAGGCTGCATTTGCCTCCTGCCTCCGATACACTAATTGACCTGACTGAGGGTTACGTGGCTTGTCCTTGTATTGCTGCTGCTGCTGCTTGGGGAACTGCTGCTGGCTGGGGTGCTTGTTGTACCGCTTCCAAGCGGGCTGCTGTGTATTTTGCCCCTGGTCCTTCTTTGGGTTGCTTGGACCTTGACCATTACTCTGAGAACGGCCTTGGTGCTGGGATTCAGTCTGAGACGGCTTCCCAGACTTGGCAGTATCTTTTCTGCTCCAGGTGTTTTGCTTACGAGTTTGATACCCGTATGCAGTAAAGAATGCGTCAGCCTTTTCTGCCATTCGGCTGGCATCTTTCACCTGGCAGATCTTAAGCTGTGCTATGAGCTCAGCAGGCCACGACCTCTCTAGCTGTGTACGCAGCATAAGGTCAATTATCCCCTCACGCGTGGAAGGAGTTTCATCTTTCTCCATCCACTCATTTAAGTAAGCTGTGAGACGATCAAGGAACTGAACAGCTGTCTCCTTGTCTTGGAGACGAGCTCGCATGAACTGAACTTTGGCGTCGTCTACTGTGAGACCATACGCCTTAATGAGTGCAGCTTTCATCATCTCATATGTGAGATTGTCTCCACGAATTCTGTGGAGAATATCGAGGGCAGGGCCCTCAAATAAACTAAGAAATTGGATCCGCTTAGCTGCCTCATCCAGTTGATACATGTCTGCCATGTCCTCAAAACGAGCTATGTACGGCTCGATTCGCTCGCTTTCCTTGTATGAAGGAAGCTTGATGCGTGGGGTCGCCAGGACATGTGCAGGGAGAACGCTCGTGGAGCTTGGACCAACTGCACCAGACGTGTCTGAAGCCAAGGAATCTCGCTGGAGCTTCAGCACTTCAAGTTCATGTTTTTCGCGTGCTTCTCGCTCGGCACGTTCGTGTTTCGTTGTTCCCGCTCGTATTCCCGTTGTTCCCGCTCGTATTCGCGCTCTTTCTCACGCTGCTCTTGTTCATATGCACGCTGTTCTCGCTCGTATTCGCGCTGAATCTTACGCTCTTCACGGGCATCATTCTCGCGCTGCTGCTCCTGATTATGCCGTGAGAGTATATACTCTTTAATTTCGGTTGGGTCCGAAAGACCCATTTCTTTGGCTTCCTGTAAAAATACAGCGGTAGCCATGGCGCTAATTTATTGAGCAACCCGAAACTGAGCACTGACTGCTTCGCAAACGAATGCTAATGACACAAGTAAAGAGTACAGACACAAGCTAGTGGTGACCAGTCTTATCTAGTTAACTGGCAAAAATAAATCAAAAATGTAAATGACTGGGAAGACTCAATAATAAACACAATGGGTACGGCGACTTCCCAGGAGCGAATAAAATCGTCTGGCGTTACCAAGAATAGAGTTAAGTACTCTATTGATTAATAAAGCAAAAATTCACATGCTAAATCAACGGTAACCACCAGTAAACTTGTGCCTATAAACTTTAATGATAAATTCCTAAATATGAACGAGTGAGCACTATCTCGTGAATAGCTTTATAGCTAGGAGTTAATATCCTGGAATGAGGTCGCCAATTGTCACGGTTTTTTTTTTAAATATCACGGTGTATTTAAAATAAATGCTTAAATATTATTTAATTGATAATAATATTCAATAATATTGAAGAGCAAGGACAATGATTGTCTTGCTACATCAAGCAACGATTACTTTACGCTGACTTGCTACGATTCTCTAAGAACGAGAATTTATAAACTTTCTCAACAGTACACAGCAGAGACTAATTACTCACAAATGCTGAATTAGTACTGTTAGCCTCTGGAGAAAGTTACTTCACCCCTGACAATAAATAACTAATACTAATAATAATATCAGGTCCTTGCTGATGCTTAACTCCTGGCACAACGGATTTTAAGTTAATACAACAAGACTGGTCTAAGTACCAGTTATGAATAGTAAAACGTGTATGCAAGCTAGGAGCTATGTGGGAAATAAGCTTAATTTGGAGAAATGAAACAAGATTTTACTTTACACTAAGCTCAAGAAAAAGAACTGTTAAATTTATTGACTACAAAAAATAAATTTAACGTTACATTTCAAATCAAATCAATGAGACCGCACTCACTCACTCACGCAAAAGCTAAATCCTTACGCCTAGAAAAAAAACACCTTAATTAATCTCTTAAGACTAGGGAAAACAAGAAGGAAATACTATAGTCGATGAATGCTGCTTATCACCCAAGCTGAACTAAGGATGGGAGTACTGAAGAACTGTGAAGTGGAGTTTGGGTACTAGCTGACCTCTCACACTGCTGGCACAGGACCTCTCGCCGTCACAGCAACAACTGGACTGAGTAAGTCGTGGGAACAAAAGAGGGAGCAGTAGGCCGCATTTTCTAACAGTCGAGGCAAGCAGGGGCGAACAATAAACAATAGTATCGCTCAGTACAGCACTTAGTGACGTGCATTAAATCGGTCACTTTTGAAAACAGTGACGAATGTTTTGAAAAGTATACCCCGAAATGGAGAGAGAAACGGTTGAGCGATACACAGTGAGTTTTCCACTAATAGTTCATGGCTTCTCACAAAAGGGGAATGTCGCGAATTTGATTCATGACACAAGGAAAGGGCCTATAAAAGGTACCAGAGCCAACCCACCCCTGAATCACATTTTTTATACGTTTCTGCCCAGAATCGTGCTAAGTCTGTTCTTCGCTCTGCTAAAAATGATTTCAGGTACTAAATGCTCTCAACTCTCCAACTAGAATTCTTCCCGCTACTTCTGGCACCTTGCCAAAAAACTTTCTAACAACTTAACCTCATCATCCTTTACTCCTCTTTTCTACTCTGATGGCTCTGTAGCTATTTCTTCTACTGATGAAGCAGATCTCTTCGCTCAGACTTTCTCCTCCAATTCCACCTTAGACGACTGCGGTGCTGTTCCTCCATCACTTTCCCCCTCTGACTTCCTCATGGCTGACATTAAAATTTCTTCAGCTGATGTATTTTCTGCCATCACTGGCCTCAATACTAATAAGGCACATGGGCCTGATGGAGTCCCTCCTGTTGTTCTCAAGAACTGTGCTTACACCTTGCCTAGGCAAACTCGCCTTTGTCTATCAACTTATACCTTTCCTTCTTGCTGGAAGTTTGCTCTCATTCAGCCAGTCCCAAATAAGGGTGATCATTCCCAACTCTCTAACTATCGTCCAATTGCTTTAACATCCTGTATCTCAACAGTTTTTGAGTCTATTCTTAATAGAAAAATTTTAAGGCATCTTTCCTATCACAACCTTCTTTCTGATCATCAGTATGGGTTCCGTCAGGGATGCTCCACTGGTGATCTTCTCACCTACCATTCAGACTCCTGGTCCTCCTCCTTTCGGTACTTTGGCGAAAGCTTTGCCATTGCACATGATATCTCAAAGGCTTTTGATCGAGTATGGCATAAATCTTTAATTTCCAAACTGCCCTCTTACAGTTTCTATCCTTCTATCTGTGCCTTCATCTCTAACTTCCTCTCTGGTCGTTCTATAGTCGCTGTTGTTGACAGCCATCATTCTTCTCCTAGGTCTATCAACAGTGGTGTTCCTCAGGGCTCTGTCCAATCACCAACTCTCTTCCTTTTATTCATCAATGACCTTCTAAGCTGTACATCTAACCCTATCCACTCATATGCTGATGACTCCACCCTTCACCTATTCATTCGATTCCCGCAACGTCCATCTCAGCAGTTACTTCAACAAACAAGGGACGAGGCTATGGCACACCTAATGTCTGACTTGGCTTGTATCTCTGACTGGGGTAAAAATAATCTGGTTGTTTTTAATGCATCAAAGACTCAGTTTTTACACCTATCAACCCGACAAAATATTCCGCAGGTATACCTACTAATGTTTAACCTGCCCCATCCCGTCGACGTATGGGTACGTTGCAACATTTTGCATTTGCCAGTCCCGGCGACGTACTGGTACGTCGTGCAATTGCAAGGTCCCTAATTTGCACAATTTTCAATTTTCGCGCGTGATTTTTCGTACGTATACACGGGACACCTTCCTCTATTCCTCTTCAAGATGCCAAGCAGGGACAATGCCTTACACTGCATAACCTCCCCCCTCCCCCCCTCACGCCATTGTCTCAGCAATTCACCTGTTACCAATGACCTGGCCAGTAAAGACATTCAGGGCCAGAGTGATTCCCCAATCGATGACAATGTGGAGGACAAAGTTTACATAGTATTAGAGGAAGAAACAGTCAGAAATAATGATCAGGTAATGTGGCAAAAGGTCAGGTATGGTGATGAGTTAGTGAGTGAAACAATGCTTATAATGCCTGTATTACTGTTTGAAAACCAATATACTCTCGTACTACATATAAATTCGTACCAAGTAAATAAATAAATACAGTTTATGAGTGGTGTGAAATAGTTACCCTCCCATAGAACTCGTTTTCTTTGGTGCCAGCCTGTTAGAAAACCCAGTCAGGTAAGGAGGTACTGGTACCTGGATCGAGTATTTTAAACCTCAGGTGAGCGATTTCTCTATGAATTTTCGATGTTTCTTGCCAAAAGCGGAGATTTTAGCCAAAAATAAAATTTTCGAAAATACCTCGGGATTGGGGGGTGTCAGAGGTGCGAAATAGCTTGGGACGTGACGTGTTAATAACATTCAGCTTAATCCTGCATCATTCTTGAACATGCTTGGGGTTTCATTTACTCGGGACTTATCTTGGAAAGATCGCATTACATCTCTTGTAAAATCTGCTTCCAAGAGATTAGGTGTGCTAAGCCACCTCCGTTCCTTCTTTACCCCTGCACAATTGTTGAGTCTATACTGGGGTTTTATCCACCCCTGCGTGGAGTACAGCTCTCATATGTGGGGAGGCTCCCCACATACAGCTCTTCTCAAAAGGGTGGAGTCAAAGGCTTTTCGTCTCATTAACTCTCCTCCTCTTACTGACTCCCTTTAACCTCTGTCTCTTTGTCGCACTGTTGCATCTTTATCTGTTTTCTATCGCTACTTCAATGGTCACTGCTCCTCTGAACTGTCTGCATTCATTCCTCCACCTCTACGATGGGCGCGTAGCACCCGTCTAGCATCAAACTCTCATCCCTTTTCTGTCCAACTCTCTCATGCAAGAGTTAACCGTTACTCCCAGTCTTTTATTTATGCAACAGGCCAACTCTGGAACTGTCTCCCTCTGTCTGTATTTCCTACTTCCTATGACCTCCAGTCTTTCAAACGCAGTGTGTCCAGGCATCTCGAAATTATCGGATCTTGAATTTGGCTCTCTCATATTTGGTTTTCTCTTGGAACAATAATTGCAGGCTCGCAGCCTTTGGTTCCTTCTTCCTCGCATTAAAAAAAAAAAAATCTATTTTCAAATGGCAGCTCTTGTGTTAGAATCACTCCCATCATGTTATCCATATAAGCCAAGGTTCAGTGGGATAGGCTAAATAGGAAAATTTTCTTTTGAAAGATAATGGAGATCTTTTCAACACCATACTCCATTAATCTATGCTTTGCATTTTAGCTACTGCTGTGAGGATTTATAATGCTTGAATGAATCAGGCTGAACATCACAAACCTCCAACCTCCAAGACACACCTCATGTGAAACCTTAGTAATGTAGGTACATAACGTGATAATAATTTAATTCTTATCTGTGCTGTTATCATAAACAATGTAATATACGAACAGGTAATATGACAGGGTGGATAGACAAGGATTGTGGAAAGTGTTAAGAATATATGGAGTAGATGGGAAGTTGTTGAATGCTGTGAAAAGTATGTACGATGGTGCGAAGGCTGCAGTGCATGTGGATGGTGAACTAAGTGAATTTTTCTCTTTGAAAGTTGGGTTGAAACAGGGATGTGTCGTCTCCATGGTTGTTCAATCTGTACATGGATGGGGTAATAAAAGAGGTACAAGGTAGGGTAGTGGATGTTGGAGTGGCCCTGGTGAGACAGGATAGCAGTGTGTCCAGGCATCTCGAAATTATCGGATCTTGAATTTGGCTCTCTCTCGTATTTGGTTTTCTCTTGGAACAATAATTGCAGGCTCGCAGCCTTTGGTTCCTTCTTCCTCGCATTAAAAAAAAAGAAAATCTATTTTCAAATGGAAGCTCTTGTTAGAATCACTCCCATCATGTTATCCATATAAGCCAAGGTTCAATGTGATAGGCTAAATAGGGAAATTTTCTTCTGAAAGATAATGGAGATCTTTTCAACACCATACTCCATTAATCTATGCTTTGCATTTTAGCTACTGCTGTGAGGATGTATAATGCTTGAATGAATCAGGCTGAACATCACAAACCTCCAACCTCCAAGACACACCTCATGTGAAACCTTAGTAATGTAGGTACATAACGTGATAATAATTTAATTCTTATCTGTGCTGTTATCATAAACAATGTAATATACGAACAGGTAATATGACAGGGTGGATAGACAAGGATTGTGGAAAGTGTTAAGAATATATGGAGTAGATGGGAAGTTGTTGAATGCTGTGAAAAGTATGTACGATGGTGCGAAGGCTTCAGTGCATGTGGATGGTGAACTAAGTGAATTTTTCTCTTTGAAAGTTGGGTTGAAACAGGGATGTGTCATGTCTCCATGGTTGTTCAATCTGTACATGGATGGGGTAATAAAAGAGGTACAAGGTAGGGTAGTGGATGTTGGAGTGGCCCTGGTGAGAGAGGATAGTGTTTGGAAACTCCCTGTACTGTTGTTTGCAGATGATACTGTGTTGTTGAGTGAAGACGAAGGGGAGCTGCAAGGCTTGGTGGATGAGTTTGGGAGAGTGTGCAAGAAACGGAATCTAAAGGTGAATGCAGGGAAGAGTAAAGTGATGGTCTTTGAGAGAGGTGAAGTCAGTGAATGTACAGCGAGGTTGGATGGTGAGGAATTGGAAAATGTGGGTACATTTAAGTACTTGGGTAGTGTGATGAGTAAGGATGGAGGTTTGGAGGGTGAAGTGCTTGAAAGGGTACAGCAGGGAAGAAAGGTTGCTGGTTCTTTGAAAGCAGTGATAAGAAACAGGGAAGTGAGCATGGAAGTGAAAAAGTTACTACATGACAGTACTGTGATACCAACTCTAACGTATGGAAGTGAAGCTTGGACGTTGTTGGAAGGACACAAGTCAAGAGTGAGAGCAGTGGAAATGAGTTATTTCAGAGGAGCCTGTGGAGTCACATGGAGAGACAGGCTGCCTAATGAGGATATAAAGAAGCGTTGTGGTGTTGATGTGGATGTGATAGGAAGCGTTATGAGGAACACACTGAGGTGGTTTGGCCATGTGGAGAGGATGGAGGGTGAAAGACTGACGAAGAGAGTGTATGTGAGCGAGGTGGAGGGGGGAAGAGGGAGGAGGAGGCCGAGGATGGGGTGGAGAGGTATATGAGAGAGGGGGGTGCGAGTTGGGAGCAGGGCAGTGAAATGGCGGGGGACAGGGCGACTTGGAGGCGATTTGTTTGTGGCCACCCCAAACGGGATTGAGGCGTCTGGCAATAGACAGATAGATAGTAATCATTCAGTTAATCATCCAATCCTGTGTTGTCCCATGGGGAGCGTAGGAGCCCAGGGTTAGGTAAGTTGGCCCTGGCATTTAAGATGAGTGACCAGCCTTACCTGAGTGGCATTATGTTAGCAATAAAACCCAACCACCCCTCAGATATAAACCTGTAAAAGCTCAATCCGATTGGAGAGCCTTAATTACCCACTAATCCACCAGGCATCATAATCTGGTTATATGGTTACCAACCACCATTGTAAATGGTTTCCTGATGTACAGGAAGCCATTTGGCTTGTCAGTCAGTGTAGAGTCACCTGTAGGCTGAAGGACGAGGAAAGAATGAAGGAAAGAAAGAGATGAGGAAAGAAGGAAGGAAGACAGGAAAGGGCATTCACCCGAGAGCAGCACTACATCGTGAGTGAATCGTAAGCGCCCTTACCTACCACTAAAAAAGTTATCAATTAATACATTACAGAAAGCAAAACCATTTTTCAGGCCATATGGAGAAACCAAAATATCATACCTCAACTGTTCATCAGCTGAAGGTGGTGTACTGGGAGGATGACCAAACAATGACCCACCATTCAATAAGGGTGGAGAGGAGCAAGCAACCTCAACTTTGACTGTATCTGATTCTTCCGTCTAGGACTGAACAGTGCTGAATGGCTTTCGTTCTTCATTCCTTTACCTTGTATTATCATCATTCTCTCACTACCCTCCAGTACTGTTCTAATGTCTGGTTCAAACTTTACTGTATTCTCTTCTCTGTTCAATTTTCTTACTTTCAGCCCACTGCATGAGATAGTCCAGTATAGGTAGTTGCTTGCCTGCTGTAGATGGGTTTGCTTGATCAAACAGACTGGTGTAGCATAACAACAAATAACAACAACCCCTAGGTTTTTTGGCCCAGATACGAGTGTGTTGGATTATCTGCAGTGTCATTTGCTTTTTCAGACTTTGCTTGCATGAACAAGGAATGAAAAATCATGTAGGAGTGTCAGGGTTACTTTTTTACCATGCAACTATATTTGCTAATAAAATATACCAATTACAATCAATAAAGCATTATACAACAAGGACTTTTTTATTTAAAGATCACTAAACCCAGTTCTCTTAAGTACAATATTCGCTGTCACACACTACACAAATCAGCTGAAGATTGTTTCCATCAAACATCATATTCTTTTATACTCTGTACCACCTTACTCTGGGATGTTGTATTCTATAAGGCAATGTTTACATGATATTTCATAAAACTAGTTATACAGTAGCACCACATAAAGGATACTATACAATGGATGGCATAATAATGGAGCAATATCCAATCATATTAGAAATTCTAGTTCAGTACCATCAGCTTAATAAAAACACAGGCTCGTAGAGATAAGCACAAAATATCAAACAAATGTTATCTCATTTGGTTCATATAGGATATGGAAAGTTTCAAAGAATAATATGGTATCAATCTACCTGCATACTGTCCTCCAGAACCTATAAGATCCAAAATCAAGATCTGTACTACTCTCCATATGAACTTTCAGATTCAAGGACACTCAATCCATCAACTAAGAAGTAACAACAATGAAAGTTACCCATATGAAACAAGCATACTGTATCAGCGAAGTACCATCTGCTACAGAGGTCTCAAAGAACAAGTTTGTCTCTGCTGCATCATCAAACTAATTCACTCTGCTTGTTCCACATGAAATACCTTAACACTCCATAAAATGCAGCAGAAATAAGTCACAGTAAGATGAGGTAATATTTTTCCATGTTTGAATCATCTCAATACAAACACAGGATGTGGAGAAAAGCACAAAATATACAGGAAGTTTCACCTTATCTGGTTCACTGAGTTTTGAACAGCTTTCCAGTACCAACTGGAGAGAGAGAGAGAGAGAGAGAGAGAGTGAGAGAGAGAGAGAAGGGGGAAGGGCACAGTTGATTTACCTGCGAAGTACAGCCTACAATTCTGAAGGTCTGATTAATGCATTACTGCATGTGGCCAATTTTCCTGAGCACTCTATTATCAGTTCTCCTGCTTTAATAATTTTTTACTCCTACTTCTGAATCCTGCTCACCCTATTTCCAAAGGAATGTTGGGTTAGGAAAATAATGATCACAATAGTAATGTTACCGATGTTATATGAGACATCCAAAATTTTTGCTACAGTTCACCTGTTATTCTTTAAAATTATAATTCAGAACGTCACTATATCACTTTCCAGTATGTACAACAAGTCCAATTAGTCTTAGGATATCCCACTGGTCTTCCTTTCTGCATAAAAATCGAATATCACTGTAATTTGAAAAAAAAAAAAGGGGGGGGGGATAAACATTTTAAAAGACACCAAAAGGGAAATATTATAGAATTATATAACAATCATTACCTCCTGTATCCAAAGTCCAGTGTTTCATAATCTAAAAGGCTAATGTACTTTCCTCAGCAACCCGTATTATCCAAAGTACTGTACACTACTTGAGAAAAATCTGCTAATCCAAGGGCACTCACTCAGTCAACTACAAATAATAAAGAGTAAAACTCATCTATGTGAAACAAGCATTGTGCTTCAGTGTAGTACCATCAGCCACAAAGGTCTCAATAAATAAGTTTGCCTCTGCAGTGTCACAAAACTGATTCACTCTACTTGTCCCACATATGGGATTATTAATTGACAATGAGTAAATCATTAACTTCTTCAACTTGCTTATGTATACAGTATTCTAATTCATTCCTGCTACCTTCATATAGTTTAATTCAGAATAATAAATTTTTCAAACTGGAAGGCTGGATATTATCTTCATTAACCTCTTCACAACAGAGATACTCTTCTAAAATTATTAAAAGTGTGTAGCAGCTGCAAGAATAAACTACAAAAATGCAACACTGGACTAAATGGGTTAAATACATTTAAAGACATGATTTATATTTCAACAAAAATGTTGATGTCCAGTATGCTGCTGAGAATTAGCCTTCCCTACCCTTTAGTATTCATAATTCTTCACAACCATAGTTTATTGTCTACATTTATTCAATTGAACCCTCCTAAATAAGCATAATTTCAAACATTACTCATAAACAGTAAAAACCCTGTAACTTTTGAAATCTTGCAACTGAAGCACGATAGGAAGCTAGAGGAGGTTGCAGTTGTTCTGGAGATCTGAAGGTTGTGCAGATTTTCCACACTTATCTCTTGTCCCTCAGGAACCATTAGGTTGTGTTACATTCTTCACACCACCCTCCTGTTCACTCCCTGATAAAGAAATCACCATTTCAGTAGCAAACAGGATTTGTATAACAGTGACTGAACTTCTGTGCTCTATTAAAAATAAACAAGTAAATAAATAACATGGTGAATCATTCTAAAATGTGCTGCTGAATAGAGAGACTAATTTGTGTAAGAATTTAAGTACCCTGGTTTGCTGCTCACAAACTGTGTTAATAATAGAGAGTAGTTGGTGTAAGAATTAAGTACAGTGGAATCTCCCACATCATGGCTTTATGGGACTGATGGACTGAGAACATGCCGTGATTCGAGACTTCTGCGAGTTAGAGATAACTAAACTAATGAGGAAAATTACTTAAGGGCATGTCATCTCGGACAAGTTTCCCCCCTTATCCCCAAACCTACATCAAACTGGCCACAAGCAAAGGCTTACAACATGGAAAAGATATCAGTAATGCATATTTAGTGGGAATGAATGATATTGTACGATTCTTATCTGACTCTGGCAATGTCGCTTGAATGGACAAGAGAAGGGGGAGGGGTCCCGTGGTTTGAGGTGGATTACAGCCACTGCTGCCTCTATGCCACTTCCTCGTCATATACCTCCCTCAGGAACCCCTCAAAATCCAGTGTGGAGACAACAGACGTGGTGTCGTCACTGCTCTCAGCTGCATTTGTGTCGTCATAAGAGTAGGGGGAGGGGTCCCGTGGTTTGAGGTGGATTACACCCACTGCTGCCTCTATGCCACTTCCTCGTCATATACCTCCCTCAGGAACCCCTCAAAATCCAGTGTGGAGACAACAGACGTGGTGTCGTCACTGCTCTCAGCTGCATTTGTGTCGTCATAAGAGTCATCGATTCACTGAGATTAATTCTTTCCCAAAAGGGTGTGGGCTTTCCATATTTTCTACTGAAATGAGTCTTTTGCAGGTTACTTCTTATTATTCCTAAATTACCGCAGCTGCTGGGTATTTTTATAAACTTAGCCCTAAAAGCTATATAGGAGGATTTACAATGCATGATACACTGACACGTCCAGCCAGAGTAGTTAATGGCAAACAATGCGGCCAGCTGGAGAGATCGTCAGTTAACATTGCCACGGGTGACCCGCCCACTTCCTTAAATACCCCAAAATATGTATACAGGTAACTCGCACGGAACACGATCTCACGGAACGCGCTCGCAATTATACACGGTAAGGGCTGGGATACATGTAAGACAATGTAAGATTAAAAAACCATTATGAAAACTGCAAATTAACGCAGGAGAGGCCTTTGAAAGATCAAATCCTCGAACGTCACCGCAGCGCGCGGTTTGTTTTGATTACGTGACGATCTAGGCGGGAAATTATTCAGTGAGACATTCCCGAGTACAGTAGCACAGTATTTGTAAGTTAAATATTTACAGTACTGTACTGTTCTGGTAAGTTTATGTGCAACTTAAAGTACTATTAAATAACGTTAGAGCAAGAAATAAAGTCTTATAACCAGTTTACCTGATAGGCGTCAGAATATTGCCTTTTTTATTTGTTTGTTTTTTTCCACAGTACTGTACAGTATTTGTAAGTTAAATATTTACTGTTCTCGTATGTACTGTACTTGTAAGCACTTAAATAAAGTTAAATCATTAAATAAAGCCTTGTAACCAGATAACTCGAATTATATGATTACCCATGATCGGCGTCGGAATATTGCCTTTTTTTGTTTGTTCGTTGAACTCTTACTGTACTGCTTTTCTACAGTACTGTATTTGTAAGTTAAATACTTACTGTTCTGGTATGTACTTGTAAGCAATTAAAGCATTAAATAAAGCCTTGTAACCAGTTAACCTGATTTATATGATTACCCATGATTGGCGTCGGAATATTGCCATTTTTGTTTGTTCGTTAAAGACTTATAATAAGAGAAAAATACATTTTTGTCTTGGTATCTTTACCTATTTGCTCAGGTTTGCTGTAATGGTTTGGATCATTTAACCCTTTAACCGCGGGTATTGTTTTGGTCTGACTGTCCTCTCCCGCGGGGGTTTCAGGCAAATGTAAACAAACCTTTAAACCTTAATAACTCTGCACAGAATAAAGCTAGAGAAAAAAATAAGGTACCATTAGAAAGTACTAACCTTCAGCTTTCCATTGATGTAGGTTTCATGACTTTATTGACTTTCACAGGACGGGCAGCGCCGTTAGAAGTGAGGGGTGTAAAATCACTATTTTTCGCTCACACACCATTACCTTTGCTCATACACCATTACCAAATGCCAACCTCATTCTGATAATAATACTATAAACATATATGAACACTGCACATACGATAAACACCCACTCTGTGTTCACTGAGGCAGGTATAAGGCACTATAATTACCCACACTTCACTGCTACATCAGCGGTGTTGTAATCACTATTTTTCACTCACACACCATTACCAAATGCCAACCTCATTCTGATAATAATACTATAAAGATATATGAACACTGCACATACGATAAACACCAACTCTGTGTTCACTGAGGCAGGTAAAAGGCACTGTAATTGCCCGCACTTCACTGCCACATCAGCGGTGTTGTAATCACTATTTTTCGCTCACACACCATTACCAAATGCCAATCACATTCTGATAATAATACTGTAAACATATATGAACACTGCACATACGATAAACACCCACTCTGTGTTCACTGAGACAGGTAAAAGGCACTGTAATTGCCTGCACTTCACTGCCACATCAGCATGTGTTGTCACTCACACAGCTGGACAGATACTGATGCGTGCTTGGTCAGGGGTGGGGTGGGGGGCCCAGGGGGTGGGAGGTGGGGCCCCTGGGGGGGAAGAGGGAGGTGGGGGTCGGCTGGAGTGAAAGAACTTAATAGCTACTCTCCCTTGAAACAATTGGCGCACGGAAAAAATGCGGGGTATTCAAAATATTCACAAACATTCGAGAATGACACCCGCGGTTTGGTCCAGTTTTTGCAACGTCATTCTGGAATGACACCCGCGGTTAAAGGGTTAATGCATTGCAACTTGTAGAAAACTGTGAAAACTTTCGGGAAGTGAACGAAAATCTGGGACATGAGACTGACCTTGACTTCACCCTCTCATGTATCATCTGTTAGTTCACCACCTGCTATCGTGATGAGTGGATGTACGATTTTTTCGCTCGTGGCCATGCCTAACCACACATAGTTACACCCATTATCTCGACCCAGACAGAAAATACAACCTTTTTCCTCCCTTGCAAAACACAAACAACCACCCTGTTTACGAGACAGCAATATATATTGCGAAAATAACAAGGTAAAATGATAAAGATGAACATGTTATGACGGAAGAAGTACGTTTTCCCCGTCTGTAAACGTATTTATTTCTGCTTTGTACCTGTATTCGTAATAATTAGATTTAGTTAGTTCTGAAACTGCATTACGATTCTATTTTTAGCCATTCTCGTGGTGTGGGAGCTGGAAGTTATGACACAACTTCCTTATTGCTAATCGGACTGACCCTTCACTTTATTCTCCCGTGGCAGAATCTAGCCTTGGAGGACGTGCAGTTTTCTCATTTAGGACTGAAAATTCAACTCTTTCGCTCCCTTTTCCAAGCATGGGCACAACGATAATGTAAAAAATAACTCGAAACTACCATAAACATATATCAAAAAGGTGAAAATGTATTCATAACATTTTTTTTTTTTTCCAGCCATTCCTAACAGATTATGTAGTGAAATCATTCGATATCACAGTACTGCATTTCTAAGTTAAATATGTACTGTTCTGGTATGTACTTGTATGTTAAAGCACTGGTACCAGTTAACCTGATTTATATGATTACCTATGATCGGCGTCGGAATGTTTGCTTGTGTTTACGTACAGTATTTGTGTGTTGAAGTTTTGCTCTGGAGTACTGTATTTGTGAGTTATAACATTAAATAAACCTTCTAACCACTTAAAGTGCTTTCTAGTGATTACCAGTGACAGATAACAGCAAAACAACACATTTGGGGGGTCTAGGGAGCAAAATATGGAGTAGTTTAAATATACGCGATTTCGCACCTAACACGGCACGGTAGGAACGAAACCCACGTGTTCCGTGCGAGTTACCTGTATTTTGTTTTTTTCCACTCACTTCTTGCAGCCATAATTCAACAGTTAACTATCTGTACTGCATATATGCCAAAATTACTTGAGATTGTGATTTTGTTATAATATAGATGGAATTGCCACGCCTGTTTGACAAAGAATTACCTCATTGAATCTGTAATGGTGGGCAACTTTGGCTTTCTTCTCACTACCATAAATCCTCCTTATTACCGTACATTTAACTTTTGAGTGAAAGTTAACGTTGGCTTTCTCTTCCTCTTCCTTGAAGAAGTTGTTGGCTTATGAGGGTTATGATCGGCCATGGTAACACTGGGCAGGTGAAGGAAGCATGGGGGGATGATAAAAAAAAAAAAAAAAAAAAAAAAAAAAAACTCTTGTAAACCACACTGGAACCACACACTAACAACAGAGAGGAGACAATGCACTGAGCTGGGATCCAGGACATCAAACACGCAAATCTTTCATGCTTGGGAAGTGAGGCAAATGCTGTGACTGGCTTCTAATGCTTTGCTTGAATATGACTGAATATGGTTTAGTAACTGCCATGGTTGACTACAACTGATTTACTCCCAGCTAGATGCATGGGTCTGGGGTAATGGTGGCACCTATTAGCCTACACATGAGGCATCAGAAAAGCACCACTTTTGAGGCTCGTTCTCGTTTTCGTTTTTAAAGGCTCCAACATGCTTGCATGAGTCAGCCTTGGTCACCTAATGGCGGCTCTCCATGCTGCACGATCCACTACAGCCTCCCTGTTCAGTCCCTTAACCCTGAGGTCACACTTAATGACCTCATCCCATGTCTTTCTTGGTCTACCCCTCATAACCCCACCCCAAATATTAACACTTTGTAAATTTCGTGTAAATTTCCGCGAGTTACTAATATTGCAAACTGTTGCATGATGTTGCTGCATATTATGAACCCACTATTAAGAATTGCACAATTTAGGAGATTCCACTGTATCTTGGTTCACTGGTTACAAAATGTGTTTTGTAATAGAGACTAGTTTTGTTGTATGAATTAGTACCTTGGTTCACGGCTTATAAAATATGTCAGTAATGGAGACTCTTAGGTACAGTAAAAGTCCTTTAATCTGGAACGCGGTAGCCCATGGACCTTCCGGATTATCAGATTTTCTGGACTATCAGACATGTACCTGAAAATGTTCAAAACATACCCCAAAAATAATAATAAATTTCAATAATTAAAAAATTATAGTTTTCTTTACCTACCTTTGTAGTGTAGTGCAGATGTAGACTGTCTGAGGTCATATCAGTGCTAGTAGTGTTGGGGTGGTACTGTAGTACCATTGATATTTTTCATTTTTTCCAGATTTTTCTCCATTTTTTTCAACCAAGAAAGCTAAAAATGACCCTGAGCTGAAAATTCTGAACCATTGGGTTTTCCGAACCATCAGATGCCAGATTATTGGAAGTTCACTGTACTCTGGTTCACTGCTTATAAAATGTGTTAGTAATAGAGACTACAGTAGTTGGTGTACGAATTTAAGTACCGTGCGTGGTTCACCACTCATAAAATGTGCTAGTAATGGAGACTAGCTAGTTGGTTTATGAATTTAAGTACCTTGGTTAACTGCTTATAAAATATGTCAGTAATGGAGACTAGTTGGTGTAAGAATTTAAGCACCTTGGTTCACTGATTATAAAATGTGTTAGTAATAGAGACTAGTTAGTGTAAGAATTTAAGAACCCTGGTTCACTGCTGTAAAAGAGTACAGTACCATATTTCACAGCATCTAAGATGCACTTTTCTGTCTAAAAGTTACCATGCGCAGAGGATGGGGAGCAAGAGACTAATGAGGAGAGTGTATGTGAGTCAAGTGGAGTGCAGGAGAGGGAGGGGGTGGCCAAGGATGAGATGAAGGGATGGAGTAGAGAGGTATATGAGAGAGGGGTTATATGGGAAAGGGGTATATGAGAGGAGTGCAATGAAGTGGCAGTGGACAGGGCGACACGATGGCGATTTGTTTGTGGCCACCCCTTATGGGACTGAGGAGTCGGGCAATAAATAGATAGAAATTTCCCCATGCGTCCTCGAGGCAAGAGGTGATGAATTCATCACAGGTTAGCTTGGTTGAATTTACAAGAAACTCTTATGCATGTGATCACCTAACTGTCTGGCAATCACAGATACTTTCTAAAGTACAGTATGTACATAATATATATATATATATATATATATAGATATATTCACTCTCATCTTAACTGTCAGGACCAACTGCCTAGCCCTGGGCTCCTACACTCCTCATGGGGCAATGTAGGATTGGATGATGGATGGATGGATACACATATATATATATATACTGTATATATATATATATATATATATATATATTGTATATATACGAGTATATATGAAAAGATAAGACAAATATGCCATTTCCAGTGGAGCTCAATTTGGTAGGAACAGTTTGTATCAGGCCACAAAGAAGTTAACTGGGACTGAAAAGAGAAGGAAAGAAATACCTGATAGAAATGGTAACTTGTTGACTATAAGATCTGGATATAAAAGGAAGGTGGAAAGAACATTTTGAATCTGTTCTAATCAGACCAATCCTAGCTGAAGAGGACATTTTGCCAGCTGAGAGAGATTTGCAGAGAGAAACAGGGGATATAACCTTGGATGAGGTAGCAAAATCTTATAAAGGAATTAAAGAATTTAAAGGCCCCAGGACAGGATGGATATTTCCTGAAATGCTTAACCCCTAAACTGCGGGGCTATTTTGGCGCTCCTTGCATGTCCCGCAGGGATATTCCCGCTCCGACAGACTTTGTAAAAATATTTGCCAAAAATCAGTTATTAGCCCTAGAATATCATAATTAACTAAGCATATGGCACATACCTTTAGCTTTCTCATGGGATGTTTGTTGAGCCTTCGTCGAGTACCGTAGGACTTGTGGAGACTTCTGAAGCTGGGTAACGAAGTCTCCACTTTACATTTCCTGACACCCCGTAATATGATTACCACAGCCTGATATTATCACTAGAAACACTATTCTATGATTTTCAAATAGTTTGGAATCCATACTCCAAAAAAAAAAAAAAAAAAACTGTCAATGCAATGAAAATTATGAGCGGGTACCAGCTTCCCACTTGCGCTCGTTTGTCGCTGGTATTCCGTCATTCATTATTCATAAAAACACTCACACTTTATATTTCTATTATTATATAACACTTATATAAATCTGCAGTCTTTATCCATAAGTTTCCTTCAGTAATAGTAGTTTATTGTCACTGTAGGCATTCAATTTCTCTTTCAGTAAAATACATAGCATTCACTTTCTCATCCTGTATACTAGCGTTGAGAGCGAATCTGTCACTTTCATTTTCACTTTCATAACTCATAGTATTCATACATGCTAGAGTGAAACTTTCACTTTCGTTACTCCTAGTATATATACTCGTATTTTATATTACTACTCATTTACATTTCTATTTACATTCTCTATTTTATTTACATTATTTACATTTCTATTTCATTTACACTGTGTTATGCACTGTCACTTGCAGTAACTTATAAAAACTATTTTCCACTGTTCACTTATATTTACATTCACTGCTTTCACTTGCTGTTTACACATTATTTACAAATTATTTACATTTCCACTTGCACTGTTTTACTCACCAGCAAGATCGTAGTCACTGTCCATCATTTTCATTGATAAATTAGCCAGTTCACGTTCCACAGCAGTCACTTAGCCCTTTACCCCTTTCCACACAAGGTTTAGTAGGGGTAGAGGTCACAAGGCCCTTTGCATGGGGCTAAAAAGCGGCGGAATTGGACAGGCGCGAATCCGACATGGTTTCACCTTGAAAGACGACAGTAAACTGAATGCTGTGGTGGCCTAGGGGCAGTGAAAGGCTGCCAATGTCAGCATGGTGACAGCTGCTAATATAAGCGCTATGAAATGATTGGCAGGAAATCTAGACAATACATAATAAATTAGGTAAATCCAGGTGAATGTAAATATCACTTAGGCTTCTCCCTTCCTTTTCTTATATATATTTATATTACGAGAACAGATTATACGGCATATTTCAAGGGGAAATAAACAGGGAAAATTAGCGAACGAGTGCACATGAGGTGTTGTCAGGTGATAATTAGCCAATTCCAGGTGTATGGCACTATCACTTACCTTATTTCTTTTCTGTATATATTATTTTGTATAAGAATAGTGCATAGGGCTTATTTCAATGGATGAAATCAGTGGAAAATTCCGGGGAAGATTTACTTAGCGCAGCGCGGCCGGGCAGGCAAGAGGAGAGGGTAATGGAGGGGAGGTAGGGAGGGAAGTCAAGAACGGGGAGAAATGGCTAAATTGTCAACAATGGATGGGAGTACAGATGAGATTAGGAGTGCTGACTAGCTTTGGACATTGGCAGTACTGATAGATGATACAAGCCACCACTTGAAAGCCCAGGCGAATTTAAAATAACACAGAATCACAAAAGTGACGCCCCGCGGTATGATCCCTTGTTCCCAAGCATCATGAAAGTGACGCCCCGCGGTTAAGGTGGAATATGATGAGTTGATGAATGCGCTTTTGAAACTTTTTAACGTCGCTTGGGATAATGGTGGAATTCCAGAAGAGTGGAAAAATGGTGTGATTATAAAAATACCCCAAAAGGGAAATTTAAGTGTGTGGAAATTGGAGGGGGATAACTCTGACACCTGCAGTTGCAAAAGTCTTTTCCAATATCTTGCTGAACAGAATAAAGCCAGTAACTGATAAAATTTTAAGAGAACAAGCGGGATTTAGAAAGGGTCGAGATTGAAATGATCAGATTTTTATTGCAAGGCATCTAATGCAACAAGCTAATGAGATGAAAATGCCACTTAGTATGAGTTTTGTGGATTTTGAAAAGGCGTCTGATAGTGTTTCACGAGGAGCTATGTTGAAAATTATGAGATTCTAGGGTATACCAGAAAAGTTTGTTAATATTATTAGAAGCCTGCATGAAGGTACTTTTTGTAAGGTAATGGTGGGTGGTTCTTTGAGTGGTTCATTTGAAGTTAGGTCAAGAGTGATTCAAGGAGGAGTTCTTTTGCCTTTGCTGTTTGTTTTGGTTATAGATTATGTTATGAGAAAGGTTGTAAGGAGAACAGGTGCAGGAATTAACTGGAAAGAAAATAAGAAGCTGATGGATTTGGACTATGCTGATGATATTGTACTGATCTGCACTTACACTTACTATCACATGCAGCACTATTCGTAGTGTACTTGCACTGTTACCTGGCATTAGTAATAGCATGGGAGTGGTCTTGGGCAGAAGAAATGGTTAGGAAACTCGGAGAATGCTACGGAGGGACAATCATAGGTGCGGACATGTGAGCAAGTGGGAGAGCGAGACTCAAAGGGTTGGCACGAAGGCAGCAAATGTAAACACTGGGCAGCCATGTTGACTCAGAAAGATGACTGTTGGCTTGTGTGTGTCACCCCATCCACCAGAGGTTCTCAGAGGCTGCTATCGCAAATATTGTTCTAGAGAAATCACAAGCAGTTCTTAAATGCTATTCTGGAAAAGGGTATAACTTTTTAATTATTGTTGTAATGATTTATCACACAGCAAACATTCATACAGTGAGGCCTGACTGTATAATGTGCTAATACAATGGGCTATATACACACTATTATATAATTTAATTTATAATAGTGTGTATATTTCATTCCATGGCATGCTATGTTTAGCAAGGGACAGAAGGTGCCACCAGGTGAATACATATATGTGCCAGTCAATGCTAGGGGCGCAGCTACCATGATGTGTCCCTAGAGTGGTGATGAAAAGATGAATTTTTACATAATAGGTCTTACCCCCTTAGAAATGTTACACTTCAGATAAAAATATTCGCAAAAATGTTTGACCCTACTGGTTTAATATTTACAGGTAGTTCCAATGACAGGTATCACACGTGATAGAAAATTTCTGTGCTGATGCCTTTGATACTGCAGGGTTGATTGTGGTGTAATTCAGAAGAGATTTCATATGTATGATGTTGTTGTATGGAGCACTGGCTGCTAGGGGAGCCATTATCCACATCTTCAGAAAAACATGTACTCCAAAAACACAAACTTCTTGGGAGTTCTTTTTCCTCTTTCTGTCACAGTGAACTGGCCACAAAACATCAAGACCTTCAGGGAATAAATAACTTTTGACATTATTTAAACATGGTGCATAACCCCAGATGCTATGAATTGGACTCCTCTTGCTGGAACAGGTCCAAGAAAGACAATGCCCAATTCTAGAAGTTCCCTTCTTGACTGGTTCTCTTCCAGATTCTGGAAGACAACTTCCTGTACTTAACCAGAAAGGCACTCAGTGGAGCGCACCTCTCTGACAAGGGCAATGATCCTGATCGGGCCCAAAAGTTAACTGACTGTTCCCTAGGACATGGGCAATCTACCCACAAAATTTTGTCTAAATCTGTCTTTAGTGTTTGAGTTATTCTGCTACCAGACAAACAAACAAACAAACATACACTCCTTGTTAGGGAGAAATATATTGTACTTGTTATATTCACTTCCTATATTTAAATATATTGTACTTGTTACACATCCTACCTTCTTTGGGCACAAACTTGAGGGCATGTGAGAATATTCAGAAGCGAGAAGAGACTCCATCAGGTCCATCCTTTAGGAACTCATGACCGAGACCATTCCCACACTTGCCACACGACACCTGCCAGTCAATACTAAAAATCAATGTGGAGTATATACTAATACAACCGAATTCTTTAAGGTTGCGTTGTTGCTTAACAGCACCAATCTCTGTTTTTTACTATCCACTGGTTTCTTTTCTGATAGTTCTCATTGTCACTGTAACCCTATTTCCCACTAATACATGATGGCAGGGATCCAGGAATAGGAACAGGAGGGCACAGAAGCTGAGATAGTATTCCTCACCAGTACCTTCTACCTTCCAAATGTGTAATACAATAATTTACGAGAAGAAAAAAAAACATACGGCTGTTACAGAATTTTCATTCTTCTTATCATAATACAATCTCCTACAGTAACCTTTCAAAGAGATTTTTATACAGCATAAAGTGGTGCCACAGAATACGAAAGTTAGTTACTATAATTAAGGCAACAAAAACATGCATGTTTCAATTATAGCAAACATCCACAGAGCAATATTGCATATACAGTAAACCCTCTCTAATTCGAACCCGAATAATTTGGAAATCGGTTAATTCGGATCTTTTTTGACCACCAGACAAATAATTTAATTCAGATAGGAATTCGAATTAAGTGAGACAAGTCCAAAAAGGGTTCCAGTGATACGTGGACGTGAACAGTTTTTGAAGTGATAAGTGTTTTTTTATACATAATGAATGAAGGAAAAACAAAGGAAATAAAAAAAAAAGGTATCCTCCATTCATAAAATAGTTATAACAACTGGATTTAAACAGAAGTGGATTAAATGTTTGTGGGAAGCAACTCCCAGCAAGTGAATTCCAGAGAGTAGTAGTTCTGGGGATAAATGAATTTTGATTAGCAGAGGTTCTGCATTGCGGGGAAGAGAGTGTGAGTTCATGGGTGCTCCCAGCTGCCCGAGTATTTTGGGAGAAAATGTGAAAGGGAGGCACAATTGAAGCAAGTTCGTCAGAGCACTTACGGTAAAAATATCAGTAAAATAATGCTAAAGAAGTGTACAGTACCTCCAGTACAGTTAAGTGTACTGTACTCTACTACTGTATTGCAAGACTTCATTATCAAGGTTTGATGCTATTTTATTTATTGTAATGTGCACTCTTTGAGTATAAAGTAATAATATACTGTACTGTGCTGTTCAATGTTTTTGTGAAAAGGCCATGTTTTAGTGAGCGTGGGTGTGATTTGGGGATGGGGGCATGCATGAGCTCCAATAATTCGGATTTTTGGATAATTCGACATAGGGTTCCCCACAATTAATCCGAATTATAGAGGGTTTACATAATGCAAAATTTCACACAGAACACAAAATTATAAACTCATTGTGGCTGTCCCCCTATTTATGAATCCAACAACGGAACAAATCAGGAAGCTTGTTTTTGAAGTCCACTAGACCACTTATGGCAATGTGAAGGGATGCTTTCACATTGTGGCACCCACGTAGCCAGACAGCCCTGCTGCACAGTGCCCAATGTGTAAATGTCCCTCAATTCCTTCCATATCTGGTGAAAAGGGGATAAAGGACTGCTAGATAAGGGCAACTTCAGCCTGCAGTCCACTGGATTCACATGTATGATGAAACTGGGGCTGCAACTCCTACTACTACAAATTCACATACTAACAGAGGGTTAGTATCTAGCAACTTTCATAAATCAAAACTCAGGCACTGATACCCACAAACTTAATTTCTGTATGCAAAGTGTTAAAGCATAGTGCTTTTCTATCTATCTATTGCCAGACGCCTTAACCCGCCGTATGCCACAGCTGTAAATATACGGTCTGCCATGTGTGTGCACGAATTGCCACAGCTGTAAACATATGGTCTGCAATTGAAAAATCCGCCAAAATTCGAAAATCCAAATTTGGCAGGAGATTTTTGGTAGGCATAGTCCTGCACCTCTGTAGGGCTGGTACCGACGCTATAACTCATCCACGCCTCCCACAGGCCATGCGGGTAGCTGTCTCCTCAGTCGTACTTTAACTATGGGTGAGCGACTTTCATGTCACACCAAGGTCTTTCCCAACATGAGACTGACGATCTCCTGATGGTCCTCACTGATGGTGAATGTGATTCACCAGTTGATGCTGATAAAGACTATGCAAACACTTTTTTACATATATATAATACTAACTCCAAAATCACGAATATTTACCTGATAAATGCCACTCACTCAAATATTGTAATGAGCACCCATACATCATTATGCCTGGGAACAGTTCCAACATCATCCATGTACCTTCTGAGAGTGACAGTGGGTCATTTGGGACAGTTACCCAAGAAGAAAATGCCAATCTCCAACCTCAACTCATCGGGTGTCTCGGACAGGCTGAACATTTAAGATTTTCGACACTTAGGGTAGTGGTGCAAAAGTCACCCGCTTGTTACTGGTTGATGCAGGCTATGTTGAACCTAAACTCACCCACTTGTTACTGGACAACACAAGCTGCACTGAACAAAATTGCCCCTTGATGGAAAGAAAAACATCATAAATTAGTGCATAATTTATATTCGCCAAACGTTTTTATTGACACCATGAGCAAGTACAACTATTCTAGATTATGTGAATAAAATATCAGGCAGATAGAGGCATAAATAAAGGCAGGGGAAAAAATAATTTAGCAACAACTTTGGCCGTGCAAAACACCGCTCCCGCACTGCAGGACAATTGTAAGATAATCTCCTTTAGCATTTGGTACAACTGACCCAAATTGTCCTACAGTAAATGTTTATATACCAATATGTAGGTAATGAAATTTCCTAAAACTCAGAGTAACAATTACCATAAAACATATATTTCTATGAGGAAACAAGAAGGAAAGAAACAATATCATAAATTAGCGCATACATGTAATTTGTATTTGCCGAATGATTTTATCACCAACATGAGCTAGTACAACTATTCGACATTACGTGAATAAAAATCTAGCAGAGAGGCATAAATAAAAGCAGGGGGAAATAATAATTTAGTGAAACACCGTTCCCGCACTACAGCACGACTGTAAGATAATCTCCTATTGCGGTAGGTAAAACCGACCCAAATTGTCCTACAGTAAATGTTTATATACCAAAATGTAGTTAATGAAACTTCCTAAAACTCTTTCTCAGTAACAATTACCATAAAACATATACTTCTATTAGAAAACATGAAGGAGAGAAAAAAACATCTTGAATCAGCACATAATTTATATTCACAAAATGTTTTTATTAACACCATAAGCAAGTACAACTATTCGAGATTACGAGATAAAAAAAAATCACAGATAGAAGCAAAACAAAGAGTGTGAGGATAAAATATTTAACCCCTTAAACGCGGCCGTGAACAGTCGCCCCCCCCCCCAAGTGGCGGGGTTGTATCGTGGTCTGAGTACCTGTAGGAAAATATTAGCCAAAAATCAGAGATTAACCCTAGAACATTATACTTGGTATGGCAGATAGTACTTACATTCAGCTTTCTCCAGAGACAGGTGTTGAGCCTTCGTGGACTACCCAAGGACTTGTAGAGACTTGCAAAGTTGGGTAACCAAATCATCACTTTCACACCTCCAGCAACCCGGTTTCCCCTCTACTACAGCCTCATTCTGTCACAGTAAACTTTATACTACAACATAAAGGTAGTTTGGAATCCGTATTTGTACAACAATCACTGAAAATAAGGCTAAAATCAACGAAGCGTACGGCCGACATGCAGCGCGGCGGCGGTCTTCCCGTCACTCAACAAACATTTCCATTTTCAGAGCTAAAAACATGTATACTACATTATTTTCAATCATAGTACTTCCCAAAAGATCACCGTGGCGCGCTTTTTATTCTGCCTTACGCCCGTCACTTTATTCTCATTCCTGTCGGCCGCTTGCACTGACTCGGAAGAGCTAGAACTCGCCATAATGTCACTTTGAAAGCCTGCAGTAAACTGACGCTAAACAGGGGCAAACCGTGAGAAAAAAAAGCTAGTGTTACAATTGGGGAAACAAGCGTTTCCTATTAGCATAAACTGCTTGTGAGAGGAGAGCGCAGATTTACAGTTCTGAGCACTCAGAGCGCTGCCATGTATCACAGCCAGGCTGGCCGGGCCGTGGTAGGGGGGGGGACGGGGGAAAAATGCGATACTTGGCAACAACAGAGGTCTGTAGTACAAAGGTAAAGTATGCTAATTGTAGCTAAAGGGTGGTGGTACTGATAGACAATACCAGCTGGAGCCTGCTTGCCCACGGTTATTCAAAATTTACTAGAATCACAAACGCGACGCTCCGCCGTTATGTCCTTTTCGCCGAGCGTCGCAAACACGACGATCCGCGTTTAAAGGGTTAAGAAGTACTGCGAGCACGGAAACAGGGGGGATTCTTCTGGCACTCGGCCAAGGCCGAGCCAGCCCATATCCTGAGTACTTGCCTGCGGTTGGATGCAGCCTGTGTTGTCCAGTAATGTGAGGGTTAAGGTGACAGCCGAGAACGAACTGACCTCAAAATCGACCTTTTAGGCTGCTGTGAGTGCTTTTATGGTTATTTTCTCATCATTCCTACCCTATCTAGCAAAAATATAAAAAATAAAGGGGGGGGGGGGGAATGGCTGGCACCATGAGGGTCACAAGTTGGCCGACACACTGTGGGTTAATCCTGTAAGGGGTGGCAAAACAAATCACCTCTATGTTGCCCTGTCCCTTGCCATGTCACTGCCTTCCCCCCCCTCTCGAATATACCTCTCCACTCCGTCCCTCCACCTCATCCTTCTCCTCCCCCTCCCTCCACCTCACTCAAATACACTCTCCTTGTCAGTCTCTCACTCTCCATTCTCTCCATGTGGCCAAACCACCTCAATATATTTCTCCTAACACTTTCTATCACATCCACACCACAATGCTCCTTCACTTCCTCATTTGTCAGTCCGTCCCTCCATGTGACTCCACATGCTCCTCTCAAATAACTCATTTCCACTGTTCTCACTCTTGACTTGTGTCCCTCCAACAAGGTTCACTTCCATAAATTAGAGTTGGTATAACAATACTGTCATGCAGTGACTTTATTACTTCCATGCTCACTTCCCTGTTTCTTATCACTGCTTTCAAAGAACCAGCAACCGTTCTTCCTTGTCGCACCTTTTCAAGCACTTCACCCTCTACACTTCCATTCTTACTCATCACACTACCCAAGTACTTAAATGCATTCACATTTTCCTTTTAAAGTGGCTATTTCACATCAAAAGAGGGTGAACAAATCTCATGAGACCTACATTATTTTCTGCCTCCATAAAAGTGCTGAAAACCCAAATATGGCCAAAAATATGCAGTTTTAAATGTCATTCTATCTTTCTGTACTAATCTGGTGGAGTATCTTAAATGTTTATCTTAATTTCAATATTTTTGGTCCCAAGATAATTTGTTGTGCCTCTGCAAACATTCCAAAATACAGGAAAATCAACATAAAACACAAATTTTACATATTCAGCCCATGCACTAATAGTTACTTTGTGCATCATGTAGTACTCCCAGATTGTTCTTGAAACTTCACTACAGTCTGGTATGGTGTGTTGCTTGTCACTGCCAAACAACATCCCATATGTGAGGTTATGAGTGCTAAGTCATGACTCGCAACACTCTACCAGGCCTTCCTGCTCTCACTTCCCTGAAGTAGAGAGGTGGCTAAACAGGGATGGCCTGTGATCCAGAGGGGTGTCATTTAAGTGCTTAACCGGTAAATAATACCGGTAACTTATTTCCCTAAAGTGTACTGCAGGGGTGGGTGTAGCTATCAAAGCTGTCCTTTGTCTTGTTCTTGTAAATGTTTCCTCCTCATTTCTGTCACTTTTTTCCTTCTTTCCCTCCTCCCATCAGCCCCTCCTATCTTCCTCCCCTCTCCCCTTACCTTTTCAACAATTCCCTCTCTCTCACTCCCTACAGTTAAAAATCAAAGGTAAATGAAAATGTGGGGCGACCTGCCCGTATTCAGAAATTCATTCACTATGAGGACTGACAAATTTTAAGAGTTAAAAACCATGGTGTACATATATATAATGTAAATGAAAGTACAATAAGACCTCACAATAACAGACTAATTGGGGCCCAAACCATTCTGAAAAATGCAAAATTCCGATAAAAGCAACATCTGGACTTCCCCCTGCTAATCCTGACTTTTTCCGATATATCAGACATTAGTCCGGATTGCATGAATGGTTTTTAAACTGTTTTGACTATCACTGCGGTACTGTACTGTGTTATAACTTCACATTAATCAAATTGTGTATTATATATTATAATACTGAACTGTACACTGATAAACATGTCTTTTATTTACTTTATTGTGGTGAACATAGCTGCAGTCGTCAGGCAGTCCAGACTGATTCTGGCTTTATCGGACTTCTTCTGATATACAGTATAGGAATTTAGTCCGGTAGCTCCTCGAGTCCGATGAAAAAGAATTCTGGTCTATTGAAGTCCATTATATCGAGGTTTTACTGTAATTATAATGAATATGTTACCTCTGCAGCTCAGATGATGGACACTGTCATCATGAAACAGGTGTTCGGGGTGCCTCTGATGACGGATATAGCTGGTTTGAATTCCCACTAGTGTTTGAAGTCCTACCCATTGTCTACGGTACCCATTGCATGACATAGGTATACTGTATATCTGCAGAACGCAGGTAAGCTACACGGCTTGTCTTCCTTAGGAAATGGGAAAGGTAGGAACAATGATTACCGATTCCACATAGTCCAATTTGTTTGCTGTTGAGGGAAACCGGCCGGCCCTTGCCACTCCCACTCCTGCCGAGCCTTCCACTCACTCCGGCAAGAGACTGAGTGACAGTGTGATTGGGAGAATTTTAAAGATGACAGTATCATCATTACTGAGTAGAAAGATGACGTCTAAGAGCAGGAGTTACAGTGATGTGCCATGGCCACCTTTTAAGACCTCTCGGCCTCCTTCCCACCGTCTTTGCAACGCAAACACATCACCTTCCCTCACGATCATCCACATCACCCCGGCCTAAAACTTCACATGTGTGTGGGAAAATGTAACATATGGTGTAAATTTGCACATACATATAGAAAAAACTAGTGGTACTGAAAAATAAGAAAAATTTTAGTGAAGGGAATAAGTGTTTACAAAAGTATGAACTGATATTCATTTAGTGCATAAGGCTGAAGAAAAAAATACATAAGCTATACAAGATATGGAATACTACAGTACTGAAAATAAGTGTTATGACAAAAACTGTACATTGGTTTTGTATCATCCAGCACAGAACACAAGCATTAAAGAAAACGTGAATGTGATATTTCGAGGCAAGTATTTGTATAGTTTGTGGTAGGTGGAGGCACTCACCATCCACTCACTCGATGTAGTGCTGCTGTTGGGTGTCTGCCCTTTCCTCTCCTCCACCCTTCTTTCCTTCCATCCTCTTCTGTTTTCCTTTCCTTCATTCTTTCCTTGTCCTTCTGCCTACTGGTAACTTTACACTCCCTCTTCTGTCTTTATTTCCTTCATTCTTTCCTCTTCCTTCTGCCTGTGGGTGACTCTACACTGAGTGACAAGCCAAATGGTTTCCTGTACATCAGGAAACCATTTACTATGCTGCGTGGTAACCATATAACCAAATTTTGGCGCCTTGTGGTTTAGTGGGTAATTATTGCACTCCAATCGGATTGAGCCGGTGAAGGTTTATATCCAAGGGGTGGTTGGGGTTGATTGCTCATGTACTGCCACCCAGGGATGAGTGAGGTTGGTCACTCTCATCTTAAATGTTGGGACCAACTCCCTAGCCCTGGGCTCCTACATTCCTCATGTGGCAACGTAGGATTGGATGATGGATGGATGAAAGTAGTGTATAGTGCTTTTGTATTGTCTATCTATCTATTGCCAGATGCCATAATCCCATAAGGGGTAGCCATCTGACTTTGAGTTACAGTGGGATCTCACCAGTAACGCCTAATTGGTGCCAGAAAAATGCCATTATTAGCGAAAATGTTATTTGCGTGACATTAAAATACATGTATAAAGGGTTTGTTGGTGCCACCACTCCAGGACTTTTATCCACTTTTCCCACCTGGAGTCCTCCTATCACTACTTTTTTTTAGCTGAAATAAATCATCATGAGTAATATAAAACTCACCTTAATGGAGTTATGAGGTGTTTGGCATGATGATTGTTTCGAGGATTGTGCATGGATGCTACTGGATCATACCCCCTGACCCCTTGCTGGCCTCATCCCCACTCCTGCCTCTCACACCAAGGTCACCCACTTCCATCAACACTTCATCAAACCCCATAAAGTCAAAATCTTCAGAAAAGTCCCCAATGTCATCATCTACTCAACCCTTCTCTGTTGTTCTTCCTCGGCTGGCTAGCTTTGTGAAAGAAAGTGAGTGATGAGTGACTGACGGCGGGCATTCACTCGATCGTGATACTGTTTCTGGTATTTTCTTGAAATCTGATTTACAAGTCCAATCATTAGTCATTAATTCTGATGGATGCTCTCTCTCTGTCTCAGCAGACTTGAGTTGTGGCTGGAGTGCTGACCAGGCATGTTTAATGGTTGCCAATGTTGTATTATTCCAGGCATTGACAAAGAAATTTACGGCCTGTTGAATGTTACAATTCTTCCAGAATGCAGCAACAGTCATTATATTAGGGGTTGCAGGTATGCCAGGTGGAGCAGGTGAGTCATGTGGGGCTGTGGAGGTGGAGGGGGAGGCAGACTGTGAGTCAGGTAGGGCAGTGGAGGTGGAGGGGACGGCAGTGGGCGAGTCAGGGGAGGTGGCAAGGGAAGGATCCTCCATCTCCTCCTCGCTACTGCTCACATTTTCGGCGATTTCCTTCATCTTTTCTTGTTTGTCTGTTTCATTCCTCATCTTTATATGGACATATTTGCACTATAACAACTTGGCATTCACTAAATAACCGTTATTCATGTGAATCCAAACGTTATTATAGAAACTGGGTATCTGTTCTAACTTATCGTTATTGCCAAAAACGTTATTGTCGAAATCGTTATTGGTGAGATCCTACTGTACTGTATTTGTTTTACAGGGAGGGGCACTAACTCTCCACCAACCCACGTAGGGAGTACGTATGGTTTGGTTATATGGTTACCACCCAGCGTTGTAACTGGTTTCTTGGCTTACAGGAAACCATTTGGCTTGTCATTGAAATTCGTGTTGGGGTGAAACTGACGATGAATTTTCAGGGCATGTACTGTACGAGGGTTTTATATTGTAGTTTATAAACCTTTGGGTCTGGTTAGTACTTGGATGGGTGACCGCCTGGGAACACCAGATGCTGTTGGCATCCCTACGTGTCATGTGGGGTTGGTGGAGGATTAGTGCCCCTCCCTGTAAAACAATTAACTCTAAGCCCTTGGCCACCCTGTCTGGGATACATGGCGTCTGGCAATGAATGAATGAATGAAAATAAACCTTGCTATAAAAATGAGATCAAGTGAAAATGAAAGTGACCTTGCAATATACGTATTAATCCTATCAGGTTTCAGGGCTGGGCACACTGTGTCTGTGCTAGAGTCAGCCACTCTCACACTGACCCACATTTTCACGGCGTGATATTTTTCTTTGGTCCCTCTATGTAAATACACTTTCCATGATGGAATGTTGGTTTTGGTATCATTTTAAAGCTGAATAGTTGTACTTTATCGCAGTATGTTCAAAAAAGGAGAACAAGGAAAATAAAATGTCAAAGTGACGAGTTGAAGTTAGGCGATAACCAAAAATTTTATACCATGCCGTAGAAAGATATTCGGCAAAAAAAAATTAATAAAGATATGTAAATCTGGTTTAAACCATGCAACACTACATTAAATTACCTTTACAATGATATGTAGATTATGGTAATATTTTCATTTTATTGTGCGGTAAAGTGAGAGGAGAGAGATGCACAATTTTATTCAGCTCCATATTCGCTTTGCAATCTTTTTCTTTGATCAGCCAGTGTAAATACAATTTTTATGATAGGATGCTGGTTGTAGTATTATTTTGAAGCTGAATAGTTGTATTTTATTATAGTATGTTCAAAAAAGGTAGCCAACGGCCATACCACGTTGAGTACACCGCTTCCCGTCCGATCAGCGAAGTTAAGCAACGTTGGGTCTGGTTAGTACTTGGATGGGTGACCGCCTAGGAACACCAGATGCTGTTGGCATAACGTTCTCCCTACGTGTCAAGTGGGGTTGGTGGAGGATTAGTGCCCCTCCCTGTAAAACAATTAACTCTAAGCCTTTGGCCACCCTGTTTGGGATACATGGCGTCTGGCAATGAATGAATGAATGAAAATTTCAAAAGTCAAAGTGACAAGTTGAAGTCAGGCAAAAACCAAAAATTTTATACCTTGCTGTAGAAAAATATTTGCCAAGAATAAAGTGATAAAGAAACAAAGCCATGAGTCACACCAGCTATGCAGTACCCGCCACTCATAGAGCAACCATTCCTTTACGTCAGGATTGAGTCTCTTTGTTATGACTCGTAAATGTGATTTATGATGCATATTTTACAAAACTTTCCTAAAATGTCGATTAACCCCTACCAGGCAGGTTATGCAACATCCGTGCATGAGGAGGAAGGCGACGTTATGTAACGTCCAGCCATTTTCAGTCCTAAATTATTGGTGAAATTGGGTGATAAGGAATCCTTGTCACCTATTGTCCTGCCCTCTACTCTCCCAAGCCTTGAAACAAGTAAAATAGAATATACATAATCTATACGTTGGAGTATTGTAATTGTTCATGTAAAATAGTATATACGTACATAAGTTTTATTGTTATGAGTGTTCAAGTAAAATAGAAAACACATACATAAGATTTTAAAGACAAAGAATAGTGTAATGAATGCGTAAATGATAAATATGGTATTCAGTGGTGAAGAAAAAGCAAATGAGTGAATAGTTTGTTAGCCTCCCCCCAGGCGCGCCTGGTGATAAGCTGCCTGCCTGCCCTCCTCCCTTACTCCTCCCCTCCTCCTCCCACAGCCAGCAGAGACATATTACCGCACATATAAGACCTCTTGCCATTGTTTTTCATCCATTTTTCATCAATTTATGCATGTTTGGGCTTATTCCTTGATGCTTTATTTTTCTGAATATATGCCGCCCCACATGGTCGTATAATTGGTAAGTTGCCCGCCCATAAGGGGTTAAAAGCATCGGAATCTCTGAGGTTGGATTTGAAATGAAGATGAAAATCGTCATCGGAATCTCAAAGGGTTAATAAATGTTGTGACTAAAAACAATAAAGAATTTACTGCCATTTCTGTATTGAATTAAGAACTTAACCAAATAAATGCCCTTTATACATAAGATGCTACAAGATAAGGAAAACTACAGGTATAAAAAACAAGTTCGAATAGACCTGAAGCAGTGGCGTCTTCGTCGTGGGTCTACCCTCCAAAGGCTGCTGAAAAGAAGAGAAGGACAGCATGGGCAAACCACCACAAACCCCCTCAGCCCCTCACGGGGCCTGAGTACCTGGGAGTGGCTTCGGTTGCCTGGGCAAGTGCCACATCTCCCAACACAACACACACAACAACACTGCGTTTTCTACACCGAGAAATGACTCCCTGGCAGTCATTTCTCGATGACTTCTTCTAACCGGGGACACTGAGACCAGTCCAGGGTCCACCAACAAATACATATGTCCAACATGCTCAAAACCTATCACGTCGAGCTGACAGACAAAGGGTTCAGTTCAGTGCAATTCCTGCAAAAACTGGACCCATTGCACCTGCACAACACTTGCATCCAGAAAACATTACACAAACACCTGGACCTGCTCCTTATGCTCCTTCCCCCCACCCACTAACCCACCAACCAACCCTACTCCTACTTCCTTCACACCTCCACAGCCAAACCCACCCATCCTTCCCACACCATCCAATCCCCCAACTCCTCCCACTCCAACCCATCCTAATCCACCCCAACCCTTACCTCCATCACAACCTCCTCCTGCCCCTTCCCCTCCACTCACACCACTTCACCCCCTTGCTGCAGCAGCCTACACATATCACACACACAAATAAACATCCTTCAGTTAAACATAGATGGCATAAACACCAAAAAACAAGAACTCACACAATTCATCAAACAACAGAACATACACATTGCCATCTTACAAGAAACAAAACTACACAGAACACAGAAAACACCAACATTTCATAACTTCACCACCATTTGACAAGACCGGGCCAACAGCGGTGGCGGTGGACTCATCACTCTGGTACACAAATCCATCAACTATGCAGATACCAGTGCACACATGCAGTCATTTCTCCCCCCACATGACACCACAACAGAAATACAATCAATTAAAATACGCACTGGTAACAAATCACACATAACAATCGCTAATGCATACATTCCCTCCCAATCGTTCCCCACGGTACCACGCAATTACTCTCCGCAAATACACCACATCACTAACATAACCAACATCATCCTGGGTGGTGATTTCAACGCTATGTCGTCGGCCTGGCATGTCAACAACCCTGACACAGACAGAGGGTTGGTACTACCATCTCAGACAGATCATCTTTTCATACTGAGCAATCTAGACCAACATACCCATACCCCACACCAAACCCTCTTCCTCCCATCATCCCCAGGCATCATCTTCTGCTCCCCAAACCTCGCCCCCACTACATCATGGAGAGTGGTCAAAATCCTAGGTTCTGATCACCTCCCAATCATCATCACTACTAAAATCAGAATCAACCCAGCTGGCCACAGACACACATACACTAATTATAAGAGGGCCAACTAGGAGGCATTTGCAACTGAAACAGAACAACATTTCTAAGCACTAAACAGTAAACCCATCACAAACATCAACACTGCTGTGCACACTTTCAGTACAATTATACAAAATGCAGACAAAAGACATATCCCTAGAGGCAACAAAAGGAGACACAACCCCAACTTCACACGAGAAATTCAAGGCCTCATCAGACAACGGGACACACTGCGACGCTCCCCAACACCCCATACACAAGACACCATACAACAAATACAAGAACTCAACACTCAAATAAACAATAAAATATCAGAACAGAAAACACTTAACTGGAATAATTATCTCCAAACACTTGACCACAAAACATACACCAGTAAACTCTACAAAACACTAAACAGCATCACACTCTCCAATAGCAACACTACACACTCACATGCCGCCATCACAACAACAGACACCATACCTTCAAACTAACAAGCAAACACTCTCATCGATCACTTTTCACAAATCAGCCACCTAAACCCCCATCCTGTAAACCAATGTGTTATCCGAAGTAAGAGAGAGTTCCTCACAGACCTAGACTATGCACCTTTCACTTACAACCAGACGAAGCACATCATTAGCAACCTTAAGCACTCATTGCCTGTGGACCAGACAACATAAGCAACATACGCCTTGGACCACAAAGCATACAAGCACTCACCAACATAACAAACTACAGCTACAATCTATGCATCTATCTATTGCCAGACGCCTCAATCCCGTTTGGGATGGCCACAAACAAATCGCCTCCAAGTCGCCCTGTTCCCTGCCATTTCACTGCCCTGCTCCCAACTCTCACCCCCCTCTCTCATATACCTCTCCACCCCATCCCTCCATCTCATCCTCGGCCTCCCCCTCCCTCTTCCCCCCTTCACCTCACTCACATACACTCTCTTCATCAGTCTTTCACCCTCCATCCTCTCCACATGGCCAAACCACCTCAGTGTGTTCCTCATAACGCTTCCTATCACATCCACATCCACACCACAACGCTCCTTTATATCCTCATTCGTCAGCCTGTCTCTCCATTCGTCTGTGACTCCACAGGCTCCTCTTAAATAACTCATTTCCACTGCTTTCATGCTTGATTTGTGTCCTTCCAACAACGTCCAAGCTTCACTTCCATACTTTAGAGTTGGTATCACAATACTCTCATGTAGTAACTTTTTCACTTCCATGCTCATTATCACTGCTTTCAAAGAACCAACAACCTTTCTTCCCTGCTGTACCCTTTCAAGCATTTCACCCTCCAAATCCTCCATCCTTACTCATCACACTACCCAAGTACTTAAACATACTCACATTTTCCAATTCCCCACCATCCAACCTCGCTGTACATTCACTGACTTCACCTCTCTCAAAGACCATCACTTTACTCTTCCCTACATTCACCTTTCGATTCCAATTCTTACACACTCTCCCAAACTCATCCACCAAGCCTTGCAGCTCCCCTTCGTCTTCACTCAACAACACAGTATCATCTGCAAACAACAGTACAGGGAGTTTCCAAACACTATCCTCTCTCACCAGGGCCACTCCAACATCCACTACCCTACCTTGTACCTCTTTTAATACCCCATCCATATAAATATTGAACAACCATGGAGACATGACACATCCCTGTTTCAACCCAACTTTCAAAGAGAAAAATTCACTTAGTTCACCATCCACACACACTGCAGCCTTCGCACCATCGTACATACTCTTTACAGCATTCAACAACTTCCCATCTACTCCATATATTCTTAACACTTTCCACAATCCTTATCTATACCCTGTCATATGCTTTCTCCAAATCCATGAAAGCCGCATACAACTTCTTTCCCTTCTCTAGAAACTTTTCCACTAAAGATCTAAGAATGAATATCTGATCACACAACCTTTTCCCTTCCTAAAGCCTCCCTGTTCTTCTCCAACTAATTTCTCTGTTCTTTCTCTAACTCTGTCAATAAGTATCCTACCATACACTTTTCCTATTATACTAAGAAGACAAATGCCCCTATGATTACCACACACTTCTTTTTACCCTTTTCCTTTGTACAAGGAAGTAATTACAGCTGACTTCCATTCCTCCCAGGCCAATCTGCACATCTTCCACATCCATTCTACTACTATCTCTCCCCCATGCTTCAGCATTTCACCACACACTCCATCAATTCCTGGGGCTTTCCCCGATTTAACTTTCTTCATTGCTTCCACAACTTCTATCCTACTGATTTCTTCCTGTCTTCTCATCTCCCTCCTTCTCCCAGCCATTCCCCAGCCACTTAGACTCGCATTACTTCCATCCTCTATGTTCAACAATTCCTTAAAGTGTTCTCTCCATCTGCTCACTTTTTCTCCCTTCTCCACTAGTAATCTACCATTTTTATCTTTCACTCCCCTGCTAACTTCACTTCCACCCTGTCTTACTCTTTTCACCTCTTTCCAGATACAGTCCCTCCACTTTACACTCAAATTCCTTCCAAATTCCTCATCCACTCTCTTCTTACTAATCTTTTCACCTCTCTCTTTCTTTCTACATGATGATGACGATGATTATTATATTTCATTTGCTGGAAGTGTATATTGTAAGTTTAGGTGTAAACTCGAGACACCAAATTTTAACCGAACTGGATGATATTTACTGGTGCCGCACCTTACCAAAAGTTTGAGCATAATATGCAAAATTCTTGTTGTAAGAATAATCTAATTTGTTACTTGAAAAAAGGGTTTGTTTTAGGTATACTTCACTGAAGGCTACATTCTAGTATTACCCATATATATATTTTTTTCAGGGATTTGCCTTTTGAGTTATTTTAAGCACTTATTTACTATGACTGAAATGAAATTGTCAATGCCAGTGATGAAAAGCAGGAGCTTTCTGTGACCATATCTGCCTGCGGACAATATCCACCAATGTATACTATCAACAGGCAAAGTACAGTATATACCTACCGAGATCGAATGAAAAGCCAGAGGGAATCTGCAAAATGTCTGAAGAAATCATTCCATCCAACTATGCCACTTACAGTGCACTGGGATGGAAAATTAATTTCCAATGTATCAGGAGCAAATGTCACTGAACGCTTTCCAATTCTCATCTCAGGTGATGGAGTTTCAAAGCTTCTGAATGTTCCAAGTTTGGAATCAGGGACAGGAAAGGCCATGGCCAATGTCATCATTGAAACCTCGAATGACTACAGTATATCTGAGTGTGTGGCAGGAATGGCATTCGACACCATTGCCAGCAATACCAGATTGTGGGCAGGGGCATGCACCCTTATTCAACTACAGTTGCACTAGGATCTCCCCCACCTGGCTTGTCAGTGTAAAGGCTCAAACTGAAACTTAACAAATTAATCACAGTGGTCTGGCCGGGATTTGAACTCAGGCCCTCGCGCCTAGTAGCGCGCACGTTACCACTGAACGAAAGAGAGGATCCCCGCTCTGCCTACACGCAACGCGGGCTTTTATACACCACATTATATCACTCTTTTCTCCCCCTGGTGATTAATTTGGTCAGTTACAAACACACGTGGTAGCATTGCACACTGGAGGCCACCATTAGGAGGAGCCCGCGAACCACACAGACAGCTCATCCCCAGGATGTAAGGTTTAAGATACTGTCAACAACATCATGGCCCTCCAAGCCCCGCCTCACATCCCACACCGCTGCCAACCGCTGTAATGGCCCGAGCTGAAACTTAGCAGATTAATCACTGGTCTGGCTGGGATTCGATCCTGGGCCCTCACGCTTAATACGCACACGTTACCACTGAGCAAAAGAGAGGATCCCCTCTCTGCCTACAGGCAACGTGGGCTTTTATACACCCCATTACACCAGCATCACATTTTTTAGATACTTGCTCAAAAGGCCTTCACCATTTGCCTTGGACCATCCTCTGGTCCTGACATTCACATATTCAAGCAGTTCAAAGCCATATGACACGATACACTTTCAGACCTTGAATGACGATGAGTAAACGCTGGTGACTGACGGCGAGCAATGAGCTCATAGCATTTTGTATGAAAGCCAACCTCAAGATGATTATCGAGGACTGATAGAACCGTCCACTGTTGTCTTGGGTGGTGCACTGCCCCATGGAACACGGTTTCAGCATCCTGGTGCTTGCCACCATGCCAGATGAATGCCTAAAGTTATATACAGTAATCACTACAATATCCGGATCAATAGAGCCATCGGTAGGTTCGGATATTGGTTTTGTCCGGATATTGGGCCCCAGCTTATGGACTTGTACTTACGGACCCTAACACAGAGAAACACCTATACAACTCCCTCCGGACATGCATAGCACCTATTTAACACCCAAATCACACCAATAAGGCACATAAATGACTGAAATAAATGCAATAGACACATAAAATGTGGGTTTAGAAGTATGTTCATACATTAATAAACATTCTGGTACTTATGGACTCTAACCGAACCTAACCTAACCGAACCTAACCGAACTCTGAAAAACACATTCCTACTGCACATGCATGAGGTAAGTTTAGTATGGAAAGAAGTACAGTATGACACTTTCTGGTAAGTATAGTATGGGAAAAAATACAATATGAAACATTCTGGTAAATATAGTATGGAAAATAGTACAACATGAAACATTTTGGCTACTTACAGCAAGTCCCTGGCCACCTCGATGAATAACCGCCTCCTCTCGGACTCTGACAGTAAGAACGATTTCCTGAAGCACTTGCACTACACTCTTCCTGAAGTCTTGCACTGAACTTAGTCACTAACACACAGAAGTCCATTCTTTTCACAGTGTTCACTTTAGTCCAAATAATGTTCCATTAAATTTAAGTGTTGCACATTAACTTTTCCCAAGTTTTTTTAAGTTTCCAAAGCCAAAACAAAGAAGGTTAGTTACGTTAAATTTCTTTTCTACTTAGTCTTTTCTCCCAACTTGAAAACCTTAACACAACACACCGTTTTTCACTGCACAACACTCAAAATTCCCGTGTGGTCTAGTGGAGAAGTTCTTGCTGTTTATTCACTGTCAGAGCCCGAGAGTATCACTGGCAGGCGTCCAAGGGTGCATCGGTGGGTAGTGGTGATGGCGTACCGACTACAGAAGACTCTGAAGACAGCCGCAAACTCACGTCGAGCGGTGACTCCACTGTAGCTGATGTGCTGGGCTGTGGCTCGGAGCATGAGGCCTGTCTTGGGGAGGCAACGGAGTGGAACCAGGGCTTGGCACAGCGGGGGTCCACGGGCCTGAAAAAACTGTCAATCGTTGACTGACGCAAGGACTGACGATTCTGGCGATTGATGATGCGCTGCCGGAAAGCACGCACTTCCTTCACGAGTCCCAAGGGCCCCATCTCCCTGTCGCAGTCCGGGTGTTCCAGGTAGTCTAGGACGAACTCTAGATGTTCCCGGAGTGCGCTCAGCTTGGGGATGGCTGGAGTAGTGTCCTGCTGGGCGGAGTCTGCATCATCATCGCCTTCGTCGTCGGAATCTTCAAGTTCGGGACTGACACCAGCAACCGAAGACGCGATCTCGATATCAGACAACGTCTGATACCCAGGATCGCCCGGAAGTCGTCGTCCAACCACTCACGAACATCGTCCACATCAACATCGTCGCCGTGCGTACGTAGCCGTGCATGGAAGTCATCCACGTCAAACCCTAGGAAATCGTACTCCACATCTGTTCCGAGAAGCAGACGAGACCAACCATTTTCAAGAGTTTTCACAGGGACTTCCTTCCATGCACTAGCCCAGTTGTACAGCGCAGACTTGATGTTGTAGCGGCGAAGGTTTTCCAAAGTCCGCTTGCCTCGAGTGTCACGTCCTTCCCTGCGCTCGTCCTCGTCCTCGAGAACCACCATCCCCTCGTCCAGGAACTTCCGACGGTACAGGCGCTTTGTTGCCACGATCACTCCTTGGTCCATTGGTTGAATGAGAGCAGTCGTATTAGGTGGCAGAAACATGCACCTAATACGGCCATTCTCAGCAACCAAGTCCTTGTCGCACGGGTGGGCAGGTGCATTGTCGAGGAGAAGGAGAGCCTTTACCTGGTCGCGAGGAATTCCCAGTGTCTTCGTCTGGTAATGTATGACCTCCTTGACGAAGTGATGGTGAAACCAGTCTTTGAAAATCACAGCTGTGAACCATGCTTTCAAAGAATGGTACCATACGACAGGAAGGACATCCATCACCCCACAAAGGCACCGAGGCTGCTTTGCACGGCCAACAGTAACGGGCTTAAGCCGGTGCATGCCGTTAGCATTGGCACAACACAAAGCAGATATCCGTTCCTTAGAAAGCTTGCGGCCAGGTACACGCTTCTCCGTCTCATCGGCGAGAGTGTTCGTTGGCACCGAGCGATAGAATAGGCCAGTTTCGTCAGCGTTATAGACTTGACCGAGAGTGAGGCCCTCCCTGTCGATCAAGCCTTTCACCTTGTGCCGAAACTCGTCCACTCCATCCTCGTTAGCGTCCAATGCTTCGCCATGTGCTTTACGGTTAGTAAGGCCATGTCGCAACTTGAACGCGAAGAGCCAACCCTCGGATGCCTTGAAGTCTAGGGCGTCGTGAAGCCTTGCAAACTTCTCAGCAGCAGCCTTCAGCTCCGTTCCACGTACCATCACACCAGCTGCACGTTGCGTCGATACCAAATCAACGTGGAGCGGTCGATCTCTGCATACTTGGGGGTAAACATAACCTTCCTCTCCACGTTGCGTTTGCTTCTCGACGAGAAGTCAGCCGTGTACTGCATGAGCTTGTCTCGGGAACGCTTGATATCAAACAAAGTCGACCGGGCCAGGTTGAACTCGCGGAGAATGCGAGAGGAAGACCAACCCGCATCAACTTTCTCCAATATCTCCCGTTTCTTCTCCAGAGTCAACACCACTCTCTTCCTTTTCTCAGGAGGCGGGGCCATCATCACACACACTAAGAGTAGGGCAGAGAGCAGCAGGAGGCCTTGCAGCAAGTACGGCACCACCACAAAAGCGAGCACGTGGGCAGCCATGGCGAAGAGCGTAGGTCTTGTCGCGGTGAGAGACAGGCGGGAAGTGGGGAGGATGCAGCGGCGCTCTATCGGACGTCGGAGGAATGACGAACCAAAACAATGCTCTCACGCGGTGCGCGCGGCAAGTTCAAATTACGGACGGCAAAAAATCGATTTTTTTTCCAATTTTTTTGGATTTTCGGACCATTTTGGGAATGTTTGATCCCAGGACGATAAGGTTCGGTTAGTGGGGATGTTCGGATATTGGGCGTCCGGATATTAGACTGATTACTGTCTTGCATCAGAATCTATCTTTTCCATCATCAGACATGCATCACACTGAAGCGAGGCCAAGGATTGAAGCGGTTTGTTGTGTTCATCATGAAGCAATACCTGAAATCATGGTTCATGGCAACAAAAGTAGCTCTAGCTCCAGCAAACGATCTGAAGCTTCTCCAGGAATTGTCACTTTATCCTGATATGGACATCTCATAAGTCTGCTTGAAAGCATTTGGTCGTCACTTGTGGTATTTGTCAGGGCAATTAGTTGGACTGGCCTTTTTTGATCCAACAGTTGACCCTAAAGAGAAGAGAAAAATGGTGATGGCTCTTAACAATGAAGGAAGCAAAGATCAATTAAAGAGAGCAACAGTTGAACTTGAGGCGATAGCACTGAATCAGAAAACAGTTTCAAGTTTTGTGACCAGTAACACCAAGAAGATCTTCACACTGCTTGGCCTTCCTCATTCATTCCTAGAATTCGATCCATCCACATGGGAAAGCTGTGAGGATTACAAGGAAGCTGAGTGCATTGTCCAAGGGCTACAGGTAACAAATGACTGCTGAAAGAGAGGTAGCACTGATACAAGAGTTTAATCCAGTGCTGATCAATAACGAAGATCAACAGCAGATTCTTCTCCAGGTCACTGAGCAACACAGGCAAGTGTATCCAGATGTGAAGAAGGCTACAGCTGGCAGCAGTTACAAGCCATAAAACTTGGCAACAATAGGTGGAAGTCAGGTTCCCATGATACCACCCCCAGTAAGGGGCTAATACTCTGCAAAGAGGGGGACCTAGGTAACCCAATAGCATACTGTATTTATATTTTGCCATAACAGTATAACTTTGAGCATGATGCAGCACAAGTTAAAATTATCTAACAAGCATGAGGATTTGCATACATAATTTTTAAATCAATAGGAATGAAGTCTTGCAGCAGCTGAAGCAAATTTTTCAAGATGAAAATTACGGACCACCCTAACACATAGGTATTTAAGGTGGTAGGTGGGGGCACACACTATCCACTCACTCAATGTAGTGCTGCTTTGGCTGTCCGCTCTTTCCTCTCGTCCTACCTTCTTCTTCTGTCTTTCCTTCATTCTATCCACTTCCTTCTGTCTATGGATGACTTTACACTCCCTATATCGTCTTTCTTTCCTTCATTTTTTCCCCTTCCTTCTGCCTATGGGTGACTCTACACTGAGTGACAAGTCAAATGGTTTCCTGTACACCAGGAAACCATTTACTACACTGGGTGGTAACCATATAACCAAATTATAGCACCTGGTGGTTTGGTGGGTAATTAAGGCACCCCAATTGGATTGAGTCTGTGTAGGTTTATATCCAAGGGGTGTTTGGGGTTTATTGCTCACGTAATGCCACTCAGGGATGAGTGAGGCTGGTCACTCTCATCTTAAATGTCAGAGCCAACTTGCCTAACCCTGGGCTCCTCTGCTCCTCATGGGACAACATGGGATTGCATGATGGATGGATGGATATACTGTATATATATTTTGACAAACCAGGTAAATCCATTATGGGAGGATATATTTTAATCACAACACACTAGGATTATTGCTCAAGCCCCAGGCATCTCAGCAAGTGACACACCAGTTTTAATCTATCCAAGACACAACACGAGCGTCTTTATATGTTGGAGACATACACATTACACTTGTGTGTACAAATGTTTCTTATGCTCCTGACCAGGAACTGAACCCAAGACTTCTAGACTGAAGTCAGGCACTGATACCACAACACCACAGCATGATAAAAGCTGAGCCACCTGTTTTTTTTTTTTTTTTTTTTTTTTTTGACAAACCAGGTAAATCCATTATGGGAGAATATATTTCAATCACAATATAATACGATCATAGCTCAGCCTCACGCAATATATATATATATATACTGTATGTATATGTGTGTATGTATGTATATATATATATATATATATTTGGGGGAGGCAGTGGCTGAATCGGTAGAGAGGCAGCCTGCAGTCCTGAAGGACCCAGGATCGAATCCCGGCTAGGGCAGGGAACAGTTTAAGGATTTAAATTTCCTAAAAAGCAGACTTTCCTGATCTACCACATGACCTGCCAACATGTCGTAAAAATACCACTGCTAATACCAATACACCAGTCCTGTATGAGACAGCCCTAGCAAGTATTCAATATGGATGGTGGATGTTAGTGCTGATGTGGTGACATGTGGAGGCGTAGGAGGACTACTGGGCCTTGGGATTGGTCACTGCCCCCGAGAAATAGGCCCTGAAGCCTTTGCTCAGAGTCGAACATGTAAAAAAATATATATACAGTACCCTCGCGTCCAACACGTGTTAGTCCAGCACGATTCAGGTCCAGCACGGAGAGCAAATAATTAGTATTATTTAATACGATTTAATTACTGCAACACGAGTGTGTTAGCATAACACGCACAGAGCTCCGAGAAGTGGGCGAAATCCGCAGAGTTCAACTCTAGCACGATCAGCCCGGTCCAACACGGTCATACTGGACTTTCCCATGATGATGATAGCCAATGAAAACTTCTGATCAAGTAGCCATCCCCACCCACTATCGTGACGTGATCGTGATGTCGCCCAATTAAAAACGCTTCTGGTGTCACGTGATGTTTTGTTTAAATTTCTCCTGTCACAGCGCCACTCAGTCGCATAATTGCATTGGAAGGTGCTTTTTTCTTGCTGCATTTTCTGCCCTTGTTACTGCATTTTACCCTGCTCACGATGCCTAGGAAGCCTTCTGAGAACCCCAAGAAGCATCGGCACCTCCCTCAGGCCACCAAGCTAGACAGCATTGAGAGGAAGAAGAAAGGGGAGAGGAAAGTTGACATTGCCAAGACCTTCGACATGAATGAAGCCAACGTGAGGACCATAATAAAAAACAAGACAAGATCCTGGCAGCCGAAGGCTATCACATGGCACTTCATACCAGGTGTGTCGAGGATACGATGGTAAATCAGAACGGTAATGTGGTAAAATTGCCGACGATACCATGGGCATTTGGAAATCATCTGGATGGATTCCTGCCGAGGATACGACGGGCAAAACAGTGTGACCAAAGCCCAGGCGACTCGACAGAGAATGTATCGTACTACAGCATTGAACATTTAGCCTGACATTGAATACATATTAATATTTTAGAATAAATATCAATCGTTTTGAAACCCTTCTCATCGGCGTGTGTACCAGTTTATAAACAAAGTTGCTTCTCTTTATTCTCTACCGAGTCAGCGACAGCGATCACTTTCCACAGTCACGAGACGGGGCTCTGGCAACAGTGTGAGAAGCATGCCGTTTGCAGAGGATTACAGAGTGCTAAGACAGGCAGAAGCAGGACATTCCATGGCTGTGGACGAAGATAGTGATTCTGAGTGTGATTTCGAAGGATTTATGAGGGAGGCTGAGGAGGAGCAACAGCCATTACCCACTAGTGATGCCAGCAGCCATCCTCCGGGGACCCAGTAGGACTACCTACAGCCTTGGATACCACCTTCCATTCCCAGCAAGCCCACCAACACTATCCTAAAAGGTTAGTTATCATTCATTGCACAGTACCATTTATTATTATTACAATAGTACCAATATATGTATAGGTATATGGTAGGTATTTAGGGTGACTTTTCCTAGGGTTGCTGACATAATTCATTTTTCCCCATAAGCTCTGTTGTTAGTCCAACACGTGACCCATGCATGACAATATCACCGTGTTGGACACGAGAGTACTGTATATACAGTATACAGTATATACGTATATATATATTTACTATTTATATATATACTGTATATATATATATATATATATATATACAGTGAGTCCTTGATATACGAAAGGGATAGGGACCAAAAAAAACTTTCGTAATTCGAAATTTCGTATATCAGAACGATTTTCCCCATTGAAATATACATATAAATGGGGGGATGCGTCCCAGGACCCCCTCGGACCCCCACCTAAATTTCACTCCCCCCTATTAAGAAGTATGCAATACCTGTATACAATTGTAGAGAAGGTGGCCATATTCTTGTACATCTCCTTTTTCTTCATCACAGCCCAATGGGGGAAACAGCAAGGCCTAAAGCATGCCCAATCTCCGAGACTCCCTGCCGCTCCTCATGGGGTCTTATAATTTCCAATTTCCTTTCAAGAACTAGAGTATGGTGCTGCTGCTTCTTTGCGGCGGGCTCCCCCAATGCTGGAGATGATGCAGGGCACTTGGGAGGCATGGCGAAACAATACGAAAAGGTGAAGGGCTGCGAAAATATCCTCACGTACAGCGAGGCTGTGAGGAGAGGAGGGACATGGACTCAACTGAGAAGCGCGTGAAAATTTGTTTACCAGAGAGGGGTTAGTTCATTTTCTCTCGGCACGCGAGTGTGGTGCTATGCACCGAACCCATTTGGAATTTTTCATACAGTATTCCATTAACCGCTTCATAGCTGCCGGCCTTGAACAACACTTCACTGTTTCAGTGTCAATGATGTTGAGTTAGGACATTATAAAAAACTGCGAACAATTACGGGAAGGGAATGAAGGTCACTGGTGTGTGTACATGACCCTACTCTACCATCCCATCAGTCAGGCGTTCTCTTCACTCCACATGTATTCGCCGATGTTTAACATGCTTATGTTACATGCGCCCTAATTTTGAGTAAGTTTCTTTCAGCAAGAGAACATAATTTACCACCCTCAAAATAGTCAGAAAAGTAAAGAAGACAAGCTAGAGGAATAGGAACTGAATTGGTAAGGTCTTTAGGCTGTATGCTTACACGAAAGAGTGTGGGTTTTACAATTTTAAGAGACGATATGGAACATAAATGTTTGCTAATCAGAAAAAAATTACTCTTTCGTCCCACATGTTCTCGTAGGTTAGCATTCAGTTCCACATTCTTCGTTCGGTATCACTCTTCCCAATATATTTCAGACCGAATGAGCACAGTTATTTCTGCTCCTTAGAGTTAGTGTACATTTACTTCTCATTCTTTTGTTTGTTCTTATGTGTATGTGTGAAAGAGAGAGGACTGATACAAACAATAATGTATTCCATTATCGCTTTCATAGCTGCTGACCCTGAACAACGCCTAACTGTACTGGTGTCAGTGACGTTGAGTTAGGGTGAGCTATAAAAAACTGCGAGCAATTATGGGAAGAGGATGAGGGTCACTGGTGTGTTTGCACAACCCTACTCTATCACCTCAAGCAGTCTGGCGTTCACAGTTCACTTCGTCCCAGATGTTTTCGGCCAATGTATACATGCTGATGTTACACGCATCCTAATTTTATTAATTCTTACACGAATCATAGCAAATCAGAGGATGGGTTGAAAAAAAAAAAAAAGCCCGGTGTGCCAGACGAGTCTTTTCACATATGTAAGAAAAAGAAATTGATTTTAGTACTTTGAAAAAATGGTCCCAAGGCTGACCACGGGAGCATGCAAATATCTGAACCCACAGCCACTGAGGGGGCTAAACATACGTTTTACTTTAAGCAGTAAAAGCACCTTACCAAATCAGTTCTTCCTGATAGTCTGTTATATTTTTCAGATTATTTCTGGGTTGGTAAATACAGTAAATGTTTCTTATTAAATCTGTTTCCCCGTCATTTTTAGCTGTTCTGGTGTGACAACTCTTGTTTATTTCATTAACATAATGGCAGAAAGGACTGTTCTTCCCTAAGTGTTTAACTAAACCTGGCCTAACCAAGCTTATCTGTACCTATATCACTCTCATCTTAAATGTCAGGACCAACTGCCTAGATCTGGGCTTCTACGCTCCTCATTGGGCAATGTAGGAGTGGATGATGGATAGATGGATAGAATAATTTTAACCTAACCTAACCTCCAGTTGGGAAACTGGGAAACGATATCCACCTTTGAGCACGCTGAGTTTCTTCCACTGCGCTGGAAACGATCGTAGGGGAAAGTGACGATAATAACAGGGAGGAAATTTTTCAGCAATAAAAAGTAATTCGCCAAACAGAAAGTTGGCAGAAAATTACAGAAACAAGCTGGAGGATTATGAACTGAATTGGTAAAGTCTTTCTGCTGCTTCAAGTGTACAATGAAAGACAGAAGTATCTTCCCAAAGTCTGACGAATATAGCGTGGAAAAATCGAACCATTTGAAACATGCACTAGTAGAAGCAGGGTTTTCATTGTACAGTATTTTGCCTGGTGTAAATTTTCTTCAGACTGAACTGGGAAGATAGTTGTGTCTTTCACTGTACATTTACCGGTAAATAAATCAATCTAACAGTACTTGTGTTTTTTTTCTGCCAGATTAATCGTGATTTCAGACTATTCAGGCACTTCTTCACATCATATAGTCTGGATAATCAGGCTATCTCTGTATTTCCTTTCGTATCGAGTATCGATTTTCATATCATCGAGACACATATTTTCGTACTGTGGAATTTGTCCTATATTAATCAATTTCGTACCATCGAGAATTCGTACTTCGGGTTTTCGTATTTCGAGGACTCACTGTATAGTCAATCCTCGTAAATCGCGGCAATTTGGGTCTGGACCACCGCCGTGATTTACGAATTCCATGATTTATGAATAATATGTCTTAAGTGAAAAATTAATTTGGGTCTGGCCTTTGGCCAACCAGCCCCCACAGCACCCTACCTACACCTATCTAGGCACCATCAAACACAAACATACAAATCTAGGAATATTCAGTGCATGCATTAAATAGAAAAAAGCAACGTTAAGGGATCTCACCTTAATCCTATGACGAAACTGCTTAAGTCAATGGAGTGGGGTGGTGTTGGGAAGAACTTAGAACCTCTCAGCATGAGGTGGGGGTGCTCCCTCATGCTGTTCTCCCATCTCCAGCTCCTCTGCCTCCCTTAGGAAGCCCTCAAAATCTGCCTCAGAGATGACAGATGCTACATCATCCAAGTCCTCAGTGTGTGAAGGGCCAGGTTGTGGTTCAAGCTCAGCTTCTGCCCTTACCTGGGCAAAATAGTAGGTGATGTGATCCTAATGTCTCTCATTACCTCTGCGATTATGCAAGTCCTTGTAAAAATGCACAGCTTTTTCTAGGTAACCAATACTCTCACTACATCTTTCCTCATCACGTTCAATGGATTTCACAATCTCTTTGGCCAAGTCTATATAAACATGCAAATCAGTGAGCTCCTTCATAGAAAGCCTACCACGTTCCTGCACATTCACTTCACTCACTTCACGGTTGGTCTGCCTTTCCATGTGCTCATCGTCTTCTATAACAGCCCCCACAACAGCCTCAGCATCATCAACCTTCTCAGTAATCACATCCATTATGTCACTAGCTGGTTCTTGGGTCGTGAGTTTCAATTTGAATAACGTGGTTTACTGTTCTCCTCAGAAAAGGCCCACTTGGGTGCCTAGGTCTGTGATTTTCGTGACTTAACAGTGATTTAAGGTTGCCGGCAGTCTGACGGCCACTTAGCCGTGATGTACGAATCCGTGCATTATGAACACGCAATGTAGGAGGATTGATTGTATATATATATATATATATATAGATAGTACACATACCGTAGAATGAGAGGGAGAGAGAGAGAGTCCTGCCTCCCTCCTTGCCTCTACACACTGTCTAACCTTCCCTGCATCAACACACTGTCTTACCTCCCTCCCTGCCTCTACACACTGTCCTGCCTCCCTCCCTGCCTCAACAAACTGTCCTCCTGCCTCCCTCCCTGCCTCTACACACTGTTCTGCTTCCCTCCCTGCACCTACACTGTCTTGTCCTCCCCTTTGCCTCTACCCACAACCTTGCCTCTTGACACCTTCCTGCCTCTATCCACCACCTTCCCTCCCTACCTACATCTTTTTACCATCCTGCCTCACTCCCTACCTCCATCCTACATTCAGCCTCCCTCCCTGCTGCAACCCACCTTCCTTCACCCCTCCCTGTCTCTACCCTTCTTTCCTCCCTCCATCCTACATCCCTCCTTTCTTCAACCAACCTCCCTGTCTCCCTCCCTTCCTGCTGCTACCCACCTTCCTGCCACAACCCACCTCCCTGCGTCTCTCCCAGCCTCTATCCACCATCCAGCCTCTACTCACCTTCTTTTCTCCATTCCTGCCTGTACCCATCTTCCTGCCTCTCTCCCTTCCTCAACCAATCTTCCTGCCTCCCTCCCTGCTGCTACCCACCTTTTTGCCTCATCCTACTTTCCTGTCTCCCTCCCTGCCTCTACCACCTTCCTGCCTCTGTCCAACTTCATCTCTCCCTTCCCTCCCTCACTGCCTCTACCCATCATACTGCCTCCCTACTGCTACCCACCTTCCTGCCTCCCTCCTTGTTTCAATACACCATCCTGCCTATATCCATGCCTCTACCGACCATCCTACCTCCCTCAACGCCTCAACCCACCTCCTTATCTCCCTCCCTGCTGCTACCCACCTTCCTGCCTCCCACTTTCCTGGAACCCTACCTGCCCCTACCAACCAACCTGTCATCCTCTCTGCCTCAAACCATCTCTCTTTCTCTCTCCCTATCTCTACCCACCTTGATGCCTCCCTGCCTGTCTCTACACACCTTCCTGTCACCCTCCCTGCCTCTATACACCTCCATATCTCCCTCCCTTCCTCAACCCACCTCACTGCCTCCCTCCATCAGACTAGCCACCTTCTGGCTCTATCCACATTCCTGCCTCCCTCCCTGTCCCTATCCACATTCTTGCCTCTCTTCCTGCCTTCATCGGCCATCCTGCCTCCCTCCCCACCTCTACCCACCATTCTGCCTTTCTTCCTGTCTTTACCCACCATCCTGCCTCCCTCCCCACCTCTACCCACCATCCTGCCTCCCTTCCCACCTCTACCCACTATCCTGCCTCCCTCCCTGCCTTTACCCACATTCCTGCCTCCCTCCCCACCTCTACCCACCATCCTGCCTCTCTCCCTGCCATTACCCACCACCCTGCCTCCCTCCCTTCCATACTGCCTCTCTCCCTGCCCTCACCCACCACCCTGCCTCCCTCCCCACCTCTATCTTACCATCCTGGCCCCACTCTCTGCCTCAGGCCATGTCTATCTCCTTCCCTGACTCTACACATTCCCCTCTTTCTCTCTCTCTTCCTCAACCTACCTCGCTGTCTCCCTCCCTTATGCTTGCCACCTTCCTGCCTCAACGCACCTCCCTGTCTCCCTCCCTGCCTCAACACACCTCCCTGTCTCCCTCCCTGCCTCAATGCACTGCCCTGTCTCCCTCCCTGCCTCAGAGCACCTCCCTGCCTCTACCCACCAACTTGCCTCAATCCCAGCCTCTATCCACATTCTTGTTTCCATCCCTGCCTCTACCCACCTTCCTGTCTCCCTCCCTCCTGTTATTCACCATCTTGTCTCTCACCTTGCCTCAACCCACCTCCATATCTCCCTCCCTGCTGCTACCTACCTACTTTCATGCCTCCCTCCCAATCTCCACCCATGTTCCTGCCTATTTCTCTGTCTCTACCCACCTTCCTACCTCTACCCACCATCATGTCCGTCTCCCTGCCCCTCCCCACCTCAACCCACATTCCTGCTTCAGTCCCTATCTCTACCCACCATCTTGCTTCCCTTCCTTCCTCAACCCATCTCCCTGTCTCCCTCTCTACTTTTACCCACCTTCCCATCTCTACCCACCTTCCTGCCCCACTCCCTGTCTCTACCCACCTTCTTGCCTGCACTGACCACCTTCCTGTTTCCCTCCCTTCCTTTAATCTGCTATCTTCCCTCCCTCCCTGCCTCTTTTTGCCATCCTGCCTCAACCCACCTCCCTGTCTCCCTCCCTGCTGCTATCTATCTTCCTGCCTCCCTTCTTGCCTCTTCCTACTTGTGATAGAAGCTCGAGTCTGCTGCTCACTGGTGAATCCGACCCAAGTCCCTGCTTTTCTGGAAGATCTGTGTCTTAAAAATTGACTCAATGACTGGGTGAAATGACTCAGGACTCCTTAAAACTTGGAATTTGATTTAAAGCTTGAAGGTATCTTGATTTGAGTCTCCAGTACAGTAACTCAAATCACACTAAGACACACATTTTATCCAGCATCACTTCGTTTTTGAAGGCTCCAATATGCTTGCATGTGTCGGCCTTGGTCACCTAACTACAGCTCTCCACACTGCTCAATCTCTGGCCACTTCCCTATTCAGTCCCCTAGCCCTGAGGTCACACTCAATGACCTCGTTCCAGGTCTTTCTCAGTCTACTTCTCGCTACCATACCCCTAACATTAACACTTCTCACTTTCTGCACCCAGTTATCATCCCCCGTCCTATCCACACGCCCAAACCATCTCCATCTACCTATCCTCATCACAACACCAATACACAAGTCCCATCCTACATCTCAACTCTTCCATCACCTAACCCCTCCAGGACTCACACTCAGAGAAACACTGCACATCCACCTAATCATTGTCATTTCTGAACGTTTAAGCCTGCAAATATCCTCTTCCTTTACTGCCCAAGTCTCACTACCATACAGCATTACTTTCTATCTATCTATCTATTGCAAGACGCCTTAATCCCTTATACAGGGTGGCCACAACCAAATCGCCTCCACGTCACCCTGTCCCCCGCCATTTCACTGCCTTGCTTCCAATACACTCCCCCCTCTCTCATATACCTCTCCACCCCATCCCTCCATCTCATCCTTGGCCTTCCCCTCCCTCTCTCCCCCTCCCACTCACTCACATACACTCTCCTCGTCAGTCTCTCTTTGATGCATGGTCGTGGGGAGTGCAGACATGTCTTCTTCTGAGCTCTCCTCTAGCTTTCAGGGCTGCCTCACTGGCATTAGTTTTGTAAATAGTGTGAATAAAAGTTAGGTTAGCTATTACTAATTTTCCTCCCAGCCCTTCAGAGATATATTAAGTGTCTATATCTGTTTCCTGAGATTGCCTTTGCTTACTAGCCTCTGGAGTGTACCCCCCACTGATAACTCTGGGGTGTGAGTGACACACTGGCGCATCATCCCGAGAGTGGTTTGAGAGGGTAATCTCAGACTAGGTGTGTCTTCCCCAGGTGCTCTGTCCCTTGCTCGTTCTTCTCTTTCTTCCCACTTCCCCCTCACGGGAGAAGTGGTTACTATGGCAGACGCCCCTGCTGCCTCTCCTCCCTTCAGGGGTGGAGGTGGTCCTGACGACAATAATTTTAACGTGACTGACCACCCCCAGACTGACGAACACCAGACTCGAGCTCCACTTGATGTTCCCGTAAACAATGCAACATACGTCACTATCCATGCTCTCAGTTCCACTCCCCTGTCTAGTCTCAATCCCTTCCTTATCAAGATGGTGACTGACCACTGTGCGGGCGACGTGGAACAAGTTAAAAAACTTGCTAACGGAGATCTGGTCAAAACTGTAAACTCGGCACAGATGAAAGATTTGCTGAAACTGCGTAAATTCCACTGTTACGATGTTGAATCGAAAATCCCAGTCTCCATGAATTCTTGCAAGGGTGTTGTCACTTGCAGGGATCTCATGGTGATGAGCGAGGATGAGATCATAAGTGAATTGGCGCAGCAAAATGTAACTGATGCTAAATTCATTACTCGTTACTAGGAAGGCACAAGAACGAAGACAGCAACTATTATCTTGACGTTTGGCAAAGCTTCTCTTCCTAGTTATGTCAAAGTTGGTTACGAAATCATTCATGTTCGGCCGTACATCCCTAACTCTTTGCGTTGCTTGAAATGCCAGCTGTATGGGCATGGTGCTAAGACTTGTCGGGCTTCCCAGCCAGTGTGCGGCAAGTGTGCAAGCCAGGGTCATGATGCGGAACATTGCACATCTGAGAGAGCATGTTGCTTTCACTGCAAGAGTACTCACTCCACTTCCTCTAAGGATTGTCCCAAGTGGAAGGAGAAGAAGGTCTGCATGGTGAAGGCAACTGAGGGTATTTCCTTCTACGAAGCTGGGAAAAAGGCGAAGGAGTTGCATGCAACTCCCATGCCGAATAGGTCCGATGCTTCGACAGTAATGTCCCGTCCTGTGATGTGCTCTGTTGAGACGCAAACTGACCTTGTCCTTCTCCCTCCTGCCACTCACAGTACCTCTCCATCTCGGCCTCCTGTCCACTCCAGCTCTATCACTGACATCCCTCAGGCTTCCACATATTCTCAGGCTGCTGCTGCCTCTCCATCAGTACAACCTAAACCAAAATCTGACAAGCCTATAGAGTAACATGACCACCCTCATGAAACAGTCACGTCCTCATGTTCTTCTGGTTCCTGCTCCAGCGAGGGAGAGAAAGGTTAGCTCTTCCTCGGGGGAGGCTGGGAGCCTAGTTATTGATGAAAATATGGAGGTTTCCGTCAACAAGCACCGGAATAGGTCCCCCGGTAGTTGCTCGCCTGCTGGAGGGCAGCAAAAAAAGACGAAGCATACTGGCCCCCAACGTAAATCTTAAACCGTTGCTTTCACTATATTACAGTGGAATTGTAGAGGTATTGGGAATAAATTACAAAATCTAGCAACCTTGCTTTCAATACACAGGCCAGACGTTGTTTGTTTACAGGAGACGCGCCTGGAGGATCATCCTGATCCTCCACAGTTCAAACACTACCACTCGTATAGAAGATATGAAGGTCACGGAGTTGCCATATACACACACAAATCACACCCACAAATGGAAGTGATTCTAAATTCTACTCTGGAAGCTGTCGCATGCAGAGTAAAATTTAAAAATACATACCTATCTATTTGCTCTCTGTACTGTCCTCCACACGCCCTCATTGATAGCGATGCTTTAAATTCACTATCTGAACATCTTCCAGGGAATAACTTAGTGCTGAGCGACTTTAACGTCCATCACTAACAATGGGGTAACTTGAGGATCGATGGTCGTGGGGAGCAAATAGCCGACCTAATACTAGAGTCCAACCTCTGTCTTCTGAACGATGGTAGAGCGACTCGTGCAGATGATTGAACTGTTAACTTTTCGGCCATTGACTTATCTTTGGCCTTCCCTGGTATACATCAAGATTTCTCATGGGACCCTTATGACAACTCTTTGGGAAGTGATCATTTACCCATCTGTCTTTCTTATATACGCGACATCATTTCGGACCCTCCATCCCCAAAATTTAACTATAAGAAAGCAGATTGGGGATCCTTCTCAAGAATCGCCAATTTAGATATATCTGGGGAGACCATAGATGTTAAGGTCGAAAATGTAACTAATTCCATAATACATGCAGCTGAGGCTGCTATTCCCAAGACTTCTACAGTTCATGTGAAGCATAGAGCACATTGGTGGACGCCGGACTGCTGACAAGCATTAAGGAAACGCAATAGGAGATACAGGATTTTTGATAGTCAGCCCACTGAGGAAAATTTTATTGCATACAAACAGGCACGGACTGAGGCAAGGAGAATAATAAGATGAGCCAAAAGTGACTCCTGGCGGTCCTTTGTGTCCATGGTGACTCGTACTACACCACTAAGTACACCATTAAGTAAAGTCTGGTCCACTATAAGAATATTAAATAATAAAGGCCAAAACTTCCCTGTCACAACCCTGCAGGTGAACAACACTATATATGATGAGCCCGTGGACTTTGCTAACATCCTCGCCAAGAGTTTTTCTCATGTAAGTCTTCAGTCTTTCTTTCCTTCATTCTTTCCTCGTCTTTCTGCCTGCGGGTGACTTTACACTCCCTCTTCTGTCTGTCATTCCTTCATTCTTTCCTCTTCCTTCTGCCCATGGGTGTTTCTACACTGAGTGACAAGCCAAATGGTTTCCTGTACACCAGGAAACCATTTACTACGCTGGGTGGTAACCATATAACCAAATTTTGGAACCTGGTGGTTTAGTGGGTAATTATTGTGCTCCAATTGGATTGAGCTGGTGAAGGTTTATATCCAAGGGGTGGTTGGGGTTTATTGCTCACGTAATGCCACTCAGGGATGAGTGAGGCTGGTCACTCTCATCTTAAATGTCAGGACCAACTGCCTATCCCCGGGCTCCTACGCTCCTCATGGGGCAACACAGGATTGGATGATGGATGGATGGATGGATGAAGTAGCTCAGCCAATTATGATCCGCTTTTTCAACATCATAAACGCACGGCTGAGCTACAGATCATAGACTTTGCCACAGAAGTCGTAGACTCCCCGTACAACCAAGAGTTTATGCTAGATGAACTGCTCCTTGCCCTTAAATCCTGTAAAGACACCAGCCCTGGACCAGACACCATCATGTATGGTATGATCCAGCATCTTAATCAGGGCATCTCGAACGTTTCCAAACTCATGGCACTTTGCACACGTCATACCGATACCCAAAGAGGCTGGTCGTCTTGTGAATCCCACTTCATTTCGTCCTATTGTGTTGACTTCTTGTCTATGTAAGGTCATGGAACGAATGGTAAACAATAGGCTTCTTTTTGTTTTAGAGTCGAAGAATTTGTTAAATGATCAACAATGTGCCTTCCGTAAATACAGAAGTTCACTAGATCATTTAATGAATTTGGAGCATTGTATTTCAGAGGCATTTTCCAATAAAGAATTCATGATAGGGGTGCTCTTGGACATCCATAAAGCCTATGACATGACATGGCGACACGGTATACTAATGAAGCTCTATGCTTATGGTTTAAGAGGAAATTTACCTATTTATATTCCAAATTTCTTACGGGACAGGACTTCCTCTGTCCAATTGCCTCGTAACGTAACATCGGATATATTTATCCAGGAAAACGGGGTGCTGCAGGGAAGTGTGCTTAGTCCTACTTTATTTAGCATTATGATCAATGATATTCTGTCATCAGCTCCTATCCCGAGGAATCTTAAATACTCGCTCTACACTGACGATTGTGCAATATGGCACTCTTCCCATAATGCACAATTTGCGGCTGGGCGGATTCAAGCAGCCGTTAACTCCATCCACCAATGGGCCTTGCAGTGGGGATTTAAGTTTTCCATCCCTAAGTCTGCCGCTGTAGTTTGTACAACTCGCAACGTACCTAATTTGTGCTTAACTTTGGATAATCAGGCAGTACCTTTTTCAAAACTCTGTATAGTTTTTGGGAATACCTTTTGATCGTCGTTTGAACTACAAAATTCACGTTAATAATTTGATTGTCTGTTGTGATAAACCTTTAAATGTCCTCAAGTACCTAGCGGGTACTACATGGGGTGCCGACAGAAAATCTTTATTAATGGTGTATAAGTCCCTTATTCAATCAAAACTAGACTATGGCGCACAGGTGTATAGCTCGGCATCCGATGCCACGCTGAAAGGATTGGATGTGTTGCAGAATAAATGTTTGCGAATGTGTCTTGGAGCTGTTCGGTGTACCCATGTAGCTCGTATGGAAGTGGAGGCAAATGTGCCTCTCCTCTGTATTCACCGTGACCACCTGGCCTTATCATACGGCATACAAACATCAAGGAAAAGTAATATCGGCAATGTGGCCTGTACCCCCCGCGTCAATACCACCATCTCATGCGGGGGGTGCGTCAGCCACTTGCCGTTCGCCTCCACTTACTGACTCAGGAGCTTGGTGTGGACCTCAGTGACTGTGACAAGTTGGTGTCAAAAAATATAACGCCTTGGGAGCCATCCGGCTTTACCATTGACGCATCATGGCTCCCAGCACCAAAGGCCACGGTGCCGGAGGCAGAGGTCCACCATTGGTTTCATAACAACATCGTGCGTCACTAGGGGTCCCACCAATTGTACACCGATGGTTCCAAGTCGAGTGCATGTGTGAGTGCAAGTGTATGGTCGACCGAATGTGCCCTCAGGTATCGTTTGCCGACTCATACATGTGTGTTTACCTCCAAACTTTTTGCTATTGACAAAGCCATAGACTATGCTCTCAATTCTAGGCATGACTCATTTGTCATATTTTCAGATTCAAAATCAGCCCTTCAGGCAACTGCTTCTTGCACTACGGATTCTAATGAGATCCAGGGCCACATTGTTAATAAACTGCATTCATGCAACAAGTCCTTCATGCTGATCTGGGTGCCTGGTCATTGTCGTATCTACGGCAATGAGCAGGCTGACTTACTTGCAAAGTCGGCTGTAGAGCTCGAGGAGACTTGGGACGTTCCTCGTGATCTACGGTCGAGTCTCTCTCTTGGAAAGAAATCAATAAATCTTCTGTGGAAAGGTCAGTGGACCACACTAAATATTCCAACATGCAAGCCGTACCTGGGTGACTGGGATACTGCCAACCGTTCCAGTCGCCTGGAAGAAAAAGTGTTGGCTCGTTTGTGGCTTAATGCCACCATCCTAACGCACATGAAACCTTATATGGAAAGACAATTCCCACCGCAATGTGACATCTGTGATGCGGTGTTATCTATCAGTCATATCATCCTGTGCTGTTGGCGATTTATTCGTGAAAGGGCTTCACTTATGAATTACTGTGGCGCAGCAGATGTCCCCTTCATCCTTTCCACCATCCTGGGTGATGATAACATTGTTATGACTGATAAATTGATGGCTTTCTTGAGAGAGACCAGACTGACCAGAGTGATGTGACTTTTTTACTGTACTGTATGGTTATGGTTTTTCTCAACTGTAATTATGTATATACTGTACTATTAATTAGGGTTGACAGTTGACATATTTGAAATAGTTCCTCCTTCCCACTGATCTATTTCTAATATTGATGTCCCCTACATTAAACCCAGTTCCTCGCCTGACAGTCATCAGCTGATGAGTGAAAGTGTGCAATACAGAAAGGTATTGGGCACTTGCAGTCGATGGTGGTCGGTTGGGCGAGGTCCTTCACTTTTTGTACATATTACGTAAATATATCTGTTGTGTCAAAGATTAAAATAAAACTTAAGAGAAACATTAATGGTAATTGTACAGGAGGGAATAATTATGATTTGGATGAGCTGAGAAGTGATGAGAGCACGAGGGAAAAGTTTCAGTGGGAATGTAGGAACAGGTTTCTAGTCCTGAAGACTTTGATGGAATCTGAAGACAATGATATTAATCAAATGTGGAGAGAGGTAAAAGAGGTTATGCATGAGAGTGCTAAGGTTACTATTAAGAAAAACGGAAAAGCGAGAAGAAAGAAGTGGATGTCAAATGAAACATGGAATGCAATTCAGAAAATGAAAGAGGCTAAGTTAAGAAGTGAAAAACAACATGTTGATGGCCAGGTAGCTGAAGTACTTAGAGCAAAGTACTGGAGTTTACATTCTGAAGTAAAGAGACTCATTAGACATGATAAGAGGAGACTATATGATGAAAAGGCGACAGAGACAGAAATTAAATTAAGTAAAAATGGCAGTCAGAGCACAAGAGCAGCGTATCAGGCCATAAAGGAGTTAACTGGGACTGAAAAGAGAAGGAAGGAAATACCTGTACGAGATAGAAATGGTAATTTGATGACTAAAAGATTTGGATATAAAAGGAAGGTGGAAAGAGCACTTTGAATCTGTTCTAAATAGACCAATCCCAGCTGAAGAGGACATTTTGCCAGCCGAGAGAGATTTATGGATAGAAACAGGGGATATAACTTTGGAAGAGGTAGCAAAATCTATAAAGGAGTTAAAGAATTTTAAGGCCCCAGGAGAGGATGGAATATTCCCTGAAATGCTTAAGGTGGAAAATGACGAGTTGATGAATGCGCTTTTGAAACTTTTTAATGTGGCTTGGGATAATGATGGAATTCCAGAAGAGTGGAAAAATGGAGTGATTATAAAAATACCAAAAAAGGGAGATTGAAGTGTGTGTGGCAATTGGAGGGGGATAACTTTGACACCTGTAGTTGCAAAAGTCTTTTCCAAAATCTTGTTGAACAGAATAGAGCCAGTAATTGATAAAATTTTAAGAGAAGAACAAGCGGGATTTAGAAAGGGTCGAGGTTGTAATGATCAGATTTTTATTGCAAGGCATCTAATGCAACAAGTTGAGATGAAAATGCCACTTAGTATGTGTTTTGTGGATTTTGAAAAGGCGTTTGATAGTGTTTCACGTGGAGCTATGTTGAAAATTATGAGATTCTATGGTATACCAGAGAAGTTTGTAAATATTATTAGAAGCATGCATGAAGGTACTTTTTGTAAGGTAATGGTGGGTTGGTCTTTGAGTGATCCATTTCAAGTTAGGTAAGGAGGAGTTCTTTCGCCATTGTTGTTTGTTTTGATTATAGAATATGTTATGAAAAAGGTTGTAAGGAGAACAGGTGCAGGAATTAACTGGAAAGATATTAACCCGCCCCGTCCCGATGACGTATGGGTACGTCACCACGATTTGCATTTGCCAGTCCCGGCGACATACCAGTACGTCGTGCAATTGCAATGTGCATAATTTCGACAATTTTCAAATTTCGCGCTTGATTTGCGGTATGTACCCTCGCCTGACCTTCCCCTACCTGCCACCAGGCTGGGACACTCGGCGACCCCGCACAACCCGCGCTAGCCCGCCACTCGTCCACTCACCTGGTAGCCACGGTACTGCTCAGACATGGCTAAGAGAGGTCTCTCAGAGAGCGAAATTCAAGTCGCCCTGGACACCTTTACCGGCGACAGTGATTCCCCACTGGATGACGAGGAGATGGACAAAGATTATGTGCAGCCAGAGGAGGAAGAAACCACCAGCAGTGACAAGGAAGTTCCATCACCAAGGAAGCGGCAGTACGTGACTTACCGTGCTGCTAGAGAGGGGCAGGAGGCAAAGAAGGCACGTGGTATGTCATATCCCTATCCCCAGCGTGCCTTGGAAGCCGAATTCGAGGTCGAGGACGAGGACGGAGACGTGGGACGTGCTGCCACGTGGTATGGGCGGGAGGTGATTACGTATCGTGGCCCAGAGCGCACACCACCTCGTCTAAGCAGGTATGGGCCTAGCATTCTGTTTGGGGCGGTAGGAAGTGAAGTGGAGGGAGTGGGGAGTGAAATGGACATTCCTGGGATTAGGGAAAGTGAGAGTGAGGTGGGTGAGTCATTGCTCTCCCTACGCAGTGTGAGGCGGCAGAGTGGATCACGTGGGCCAGTGCGGGTGCGTTCCTTATCCCTTGGGTTGGGGGGGGAGGGGGATGGTGGGTAGGAACCACTCCAAAGCACGTCTTATGCTCCCCAATATCCCCTAACACGTGGTCGAGCAAGGTTGCGTGAGAGAGCACGTGGTGTGGTAATGGAGGGGGAAGGTGGGGAGGAACCACTCCCCAGCACATCTTCTGCTCCCCAATATCCAACTATTTCATCCCCACAGCCCCCTAATGTTCCTCAAGGCCGTAAGGGTAAGGGGAAAGGGAAAGGGTAAAGGCAGAGGGAAGAGGAGTGACAGTGGGGAAGCCCTCCGTACTCTTTCTCCCCAACCTCCCCAACCAGGATCTCCTCCCCACCCAGACGAAGGCAGTGATGGGGACGAGGGATTTGTGTCGTGGGATTGGGAGGATGGGAGTGATTTTCTCCCCTCATTCACCCCTTCACTGAGCAGGGGCGATCTGGCTGCATTGCACCAGGTATTCACTGTAATTCAAGCAGGTTGGATTTTTTCCACCTGTTTTTCAGTGAGGCCTTCGTTGATCAGATCGTGTTTCAAACAAACCTGTTTGCAAGCGGCCAGCGGCTAGAAAGTGAAAGATTGGGAACAAGGAGTAGGCATTCAATGATTTATGATTACCCTGTCTCCATTCCAGAAATGTTCTTATTTTTGCCCTTGTCCTTTTGATGGGTATAATAAGAAAAAATAGAATTCCTGCTTACTGGACTACGGACCCGTTATGTTTACCCCCATATTTGGTCAAGTGATGAGCCGTAATCGGTTTCAACAAATTCTAAGTCGCCTCCATTTTTATGATGCTAATGACCCTGCAAATGCAAACAACACGGACAAAATGAGGCGAATTAGGCTGGTCTTTGATCACCTCAGGCAAACCTTTCGATCCTCATTCTATCCCTATAGAGATCTCGTCATAGACGAGAGTCTCGTGTTGTGGAGAGGCAATATTTCATTCAGACAGTATATACCCAGCAAAAGGCACCGTTTTGGGTTCAAGATCTTTGTTATGTGTGACTGTAGGACTGGATACGTGCAAGACATAGTCTTGTACACCGGTGCACAGACAGACATAATAGAAGATCGAAGTATAGGACTTTCGGGAGCAGTGGTAAAGACGATGATACAAGACTACCTTCATCGTGGTCACGTTCTCTATCTCGACAACTGGTACACTAGCCCTCTTCTCGCTCGTTATCTTCACAGACATGAAACGGGAGTCTGTGGAACCGTGAAGGTGAACCGGCGTCACATGGTCAAGGTAGGGCGGAAACTTGCAAGGAGTGAGGTTGTCTTCTTCAAAGCCAACAACATCCTTGCAACAATGTGGAACCACAACAGAGAAGTAAGCCTCTTGTCCACGGTTCACCGCCCCTTGATGCACCGTACTGATTCTGTTGATTACCATAGCGAGAGCAGGCGTCGTGTTTGGAAACCTGAATGTGTCATGGACTATAATATAAACATGCGCCTCGTGGACCAGTCAGACTCCATGATATCGACGGTAGAGTGTGCCAGGACCACGATGAAGTGGTATAAAAAACTGTTCTTTCACTTGCTAGATATCACTGCTCTGAATTGCCACCACCTTCACGCCATGACCACAGGAGTTCAGGAAACCTATGAAGGGTTTGTGAGGGAGCTCACACGAGAAATCTTTGCAAAGTATGCTGTTGAAAGGCCCCAACAGCGCCCCCGCACTGCCCATATTACCCACACTCCACAGAGAATATCCGCCCGCCATTTCCCCACTCCTATCCCGCCCCAGCCCAACAGACCTAGGCCCCAGCGCAGGTGTCACGTGTGCAGTCATTCCCAGGTGAGACTCACGACACAGAGGAAGGACACCCGCTATGAGTGCGTGCAGTGTGACGTAGGTCTGTGTATTCACCCATGTTTTAGTGAATATCACACGTTGCTGCAATTTTAGCATGGTGTGAATGCGAAAGGACGCTGAAATTATGATGTAAATGCGACAGACAGACGCTCTGTGAAAATATCAGTCATGTGGATCGTCAAATATTAGTATAAAGTGCCTACGGGTAGAACATAAGTGCAAACATTGGGTGTAAGTATATAAATCTGCCCTAAGTTGAAACTTACATAGAGAGGGTTGTTTGATGCAATATTCTGTCGCTCAGTGCAATAAATACGGCCCCTTATTATAAATTTTCTATTATGTGACATTCTTACGGGTATAATATAAGTTCAAATTATTGTATATGATGATGTATTTCCTAAGTCAAATATTCATAGCGTGTCTATAAAGATAAGATTTCCTGACGCTTAGTCGAATGAATAAGGCACGTATTAGTCAAAATAAAAGTCAGCAAGTGATAAAGTGAATAATTAGTATATAAGTGTGTGAGTGAATTAGTATATGTGTGTGTGAGTATTATGTATGACGTAACATTCCTTGCGAGGGTATTTTCAGGCGATATTCTCACGCTCACTTGAATAAATAATGGCACTAAGTATGTACAGTGCATTGGAGGGGTGTAAACGTGTGTAATGTAAGTGGGAAAATATAATTGGAGTGAATAAATAAAGTAGATGATGAAACACGAGTGTTTGAGATCGTGGTTGCTACGTGAATAGGCGCTAGCATATCGTTAAATGCCCTCGTAATGAATGAAAATATTTGAAAACCTTCACAGTGGTGGGGGAAAGGTTCTATGTAAATGGGAAAATAATTGGAAAGTGATAAAACAATTTGGTATGTTGAAATACGAGTCATAGCGAGTGCGCTTACTAAGCTGATGTGCGCTAAATTTATGCTGCATGTCAACAAAATGAATGAAAACATCTGAAATCACTTACAAACAGTTGTAATTGGTAAATTGTCATTGAAACAGAAGTATACAAGTAGAAAAAATGATCGGTAGACTCATAACAGAAAATTAGCAGATAGCATGATACGACTCGGACCTAACTCGCTATGCTCGCGCGATGGTACAATGCTTATTTTTCCTATATATGTGTCTGAAATACATTATATTGTTACTGTTATTGTTTATTAGTACAAATTCAATAAATGTAGAGGTGTTGTGTGTTGTTTGTTCCATTACTCCTTACCATAGAAAACGTTAACGCATATCCAGCCCATTACAGGATACGATACCTGCGAGGGGAAACCGCACCTGTATAGACCACTTATAGACCGCAGAGAGCACTTTCTTCAAGATTTTCCATAGTTTCTCGACCTAAGCGGAAGTTTCATAAGAAAATTTTTTTTTCCAAAAAGGCTCGGGACTGGGGGATGTCATAGGTGCGGAAAGGCTCGGGACGTGACGGGTTAAGAAGCTGATGGATTTGGACTATGCTGATGATATTGTACTGATTTGCGGAAGTATTTACGAGATGCAGAGGGTGCTTGATTGTCTGGTGGAGGAAGGAGAAAAAGTGGGATTGGTAATAAATTGTGGAAAGACTGAAATTATTAATATGAACGTGGAGAACCAAATCGATTGTGTAATTGGGAATAATGTGGTGAAGGATGTAGAAAACTTTAAATATCTGGGAACAATTGTATCATCTAATGGATCATTAAACAATGAAATTGAGGAGAGGATTAGACAGGCTTGGTGAGCTGCTGGAATGTTGAAATCTGTTTGGAATAATAATATGCTTTCGGTACATAGTAAAGTGAAAATTTACAAGTCCATGGTTAGACCAATTTTAATTTACGGGCATGAGTCATGGTACAGTACAATTGCAACAGATCAGAAAGTATTAGGATTTGAGAATAAAATACTGAGAAGGATTCTTGGGGTAAAGTGGCAAGACAGAGTTACAAATGCAAGAGTAAGGGATATTACGAGAGTGGACCAGTTAATGAATATGTGAGACTGTCTCGCTGGAAGTGGCTGGGGCACATATACAGAAAAGAAGGTAGTTTAATACAGGATGTGCCAGAGTGGACTGCTAGAGGAAGAAGAGGTAGAGGTAGGCTGAGGGAAACCTTGTTGAGGACATTGAAAAAGGAAGCTGGAGAAGAGTGTTGGTGGGACCTGAAGGAGATAGCAAGAGACAAATATTGGTGGAGAGAGTTCATTGAGGCCCTATGCATCCCATGGGGTGCCACAGGAAATGATTGATTGATTGACTGATATTATATCATCCTGTTTAAGTTATTCTGATTAGGGCCGACAGCTGACATATATGGAAATGTTCCTGACTCGTCTGGCTCCCTTTCATTTACTGATGTCCCCTATATTAGGCTGTGCCTCGACTGACAGCCAGCAGATGATGAGAGCAGGTATGTAATGCAGAAAGGCATTACATATCTGCAGTCGATGGTGTTCTCTTGGTCGAGGCTTTTTTTACCATTAGTGTAGGTTTAGTTATTTGTCTCTTAGGATTTAGTATAGGTTAGCAATTTGTTTGTTAGGTGATTCGTTTTAGGGTCTTTGGATTAAGTATTTTTGTTTATGAATAATGTAAGGTCAAAAAATAAAAAAAAATAAAATAAAAAATGAAAACAAAAATACAAAAAAGATAAAATAAAATAAAAATTATATATATATATATATATATATATATATATATATATATATATATATATATCCATCCATTGCCAGACGCCATGTATCCCAAACGGGGTGGTCAAGGGCTTAGAGTTAATTGTTTTACAGGGAGGGGCACTAATCCTCCACCAACCCCATAGTGAAGTGAAATTAATTCGTTTATATATATATATATATATATATATATATATATGTATATATATATATATATATATATATATATATATATATATATATATATGTACGTGTGCATGAAAGTGTGTGTGTGTGTGTGTGTGAACTGTATACAGTACATGTATGTTTGCATATGTATGTGTATATGTGTATACATATACAGTATATATACATATATGGCCTTAATGACCAGGGGCTTTGGCACTTATGGTCAATAGGCCAGAAAAATAATAAATAAATAAATAAAAAAAATTGTCAATCTCTCACTCTCCATCTTCTCCACATGGCCAAACCACCTCAATGTATTTCTCCTAACGCTTCCTATCACATCCACATCCACACCACAATGCTTCTTCACTTCCTCATTTGTCAGTCTGTCTCTCCATGTGACTCCACAGGCTCCTCTCAAATAACTCATTTCCACTGCTCTCACTCTTGACTTGTGTCCCTCCAACAATGTCGAAGCTTCACTTCTGTTTGTTTGAGTTGGTATCACAATACTGTCATGTAATAAATTTTTCACTTCCATGCTCACTTCCCTGTTTCTTATCACTGCCTTCAAGGAACCAGCAACCTTTCTTCCTTATTGTACCTTTTCAAGCACTTCACCCTCCAAACTTCCATCCTTACTCATCACACTACCCAAGGACTTAAGTGTACTCACATTATCCACTTCCTCATCATCCAACCTCACTGTACAATCACTGACTTAACCTCTCTTGAAGACCATAACTTTGCTCTTCCCTACGTTCACCTTTAGATTCCGTTTCTTACACACTTTCCCAAACTCATCCACCAAGCCCTGTAGCTCCTCTTCGTCTTCACTTAACAACACAGTATCATCTGCAAACAACAGTACAGGGAGTTTCCAAACAATGCCCCCTCTCATTAGGGCCACTGCCCTACCTTGTATCTCTTTTATAACCCCATCCATATACAGATTGAACAACCATGGAGACATGACACACTACTGTTTCAACCCAACCTTCAAATAGAAAAACTCACTCATTTCACTATCCACATGCACTGCAGCCTTAACACTCTCATACATACTCTTCACAGCATTCAACAACTTCCCATCTACTCCATATATTCTTAATACTTTCCACAATCCTTGTTTATCCACCCTGTCATATGCTTTCTCCAAATCCATGAAGGATGCATATGACTTCTTTCCCTTCTCTAGAAACTTTTCCACTAAAGATCTAAGAATAAATATCTGATTTACAAAACTTCTTCCTTTCCTAAAGCCTTCCTGTTCTTCTCCAACTAATTCCTCTGTTATTTTCCTAACTCGGTCAATAAGTATCCTACCATATACTTTTCCTATTACACTAAGAAGACAAATCCCCTTATGATTACCACACACTTCTTTTTCCCCTTTCCCTTTGTACAAGGGAATAATTATACCTGGCTCCCAATCTACAGGAACTCTACCTTCCTCCCAGGCCAATCTGCAAATCTTCCACATCCATTCTACTACTATCTCTTCCCCATGCTTCAGCATTTCACCACATACTCCATCAATTCCTGGAACATTCCCCATTTTGATTTTCTTCATTGCTTACAAAGCTTCCATCCTACTAATTTCTTCCTGTCTTCTCACCTCCCTCCTTCTCCTAGCCATTACCCAGCCACTTATACTTGCATTACTTTCATTCTCTAAGGTCAATTCAATAAAGTGTTCTCTTCATCTGCCCACTTTTTCTCTCTTCTCAACTAGTAATCTACCATATTTCACTCCCCTACTAACTTCACTGCCACCCCGTCTGACTGTCTTTACCTCTTTCCAGAACATTTTCTTACATTCCCTCCACTTGACACTCAAATTCCTTCCAAATTGCTCATCCACTCTCTTCTTACTAATCTTTTCACCTCTCTCTTCCTTTTCTACAAATAACTCTTTCTTCTCTCTCTCATCTTCTTCCATGCCCCTATTTCTCATCCATTCATTATATGCTTTTTTCTTTTGTACCACAGCCTGTCTCACCTCTTCATTCCACCATGCCGTTCCATCCACCCTCTTTCGTCTTCTCTTCACCCCACACACCATCTCACATGCTGCACATATTTCTTCTGTGAATGTTTTGCACACACCTTCCATGTCCCCCAACTGCTCCAGTTAACATTTACCCAATATTTCCTCCACTCCTTTCTTATATTCTGCCCTATTCTTATACTCTTGTAACCTTTCCACTCTCCTTGCATCTACTCCTTCCTCCCGTCCTTCCCTTCTTCTATTTCTCCATTTTACTTGGACCTTGATTCTGACCACCACTTGGTGGTGGTCAGAAAGTCCACTCCCCCAGCCTCTATATGCTCTTGCATCCATTACACATCTTCGCATCCTTTCATCCACACACACATAATCAATCATTGCCTTCCTTTCATTCAGTTCACCATCCACCCTTCTCATCACTCGCCATGTATACCTGTGGATCATTTTGTGCCTGAAGAGAGTATTGGCTATCACCAACCCCCTTCCAGCAAAAACGTTCACTATAGCATTGCCATTCTCATCTATCTCGGCGAGCACACCCCACTCACCAACTACTCCATCCACCTTCACATTCCCTATTTTACCATTCATATCACCAATCAAAAACACTCTCTTATTCCTTTCAAACTTTTCCATGCACACTTCCACATTTGTTCAGAACTCTTCTCTCACTCTGCTTGCATGATCTTGCATTGGTGCATACACACAAACAATCGCCCACATTTGTAGTCAACTTTCAGTTTTACCCACACAATACCAGAGCCAAGTGATCCATACTCTCTTATACTCTCCTTCCATCTGTTACTTACAACAATACACACTCCTTCCTTTGCCCTCTCATTCTCACCTACTCCTGCACAAATACCCATTCATTCTCCCATTCTCTCACATTTTCTCCTCTCCATTTAGTTTCAGTTAATCCACATACATCCACTTTTGCACCCTCAAGCACATGGACAATCTCTCTCTCTTTCATCTCATCATCTGCACCCCTTACATTCCAGGTCACCATCAGTATCATGTCCTTTGTACGGTCCTTAGTCATCATCTTTTGGTCAGTCCTGGTCCAAGGCTTCTTGTCTGTATTTTTAGTTAGTTGTTTTCCGGGGGAGGGGCATTAACCCTCCGCCAACCCACTTGCTGTCACGTAGGGAACACATGTCAGTTGGTTATAAGGTTACCACCCAGCGCTGTAAATGATTTCCTGGTTTACAGGAAATCATTTGGCTTGCCACTTGATGTAGAGCTACCCTAAAAATAGGGTACCACTACAGTAAGTGGGTGGATGATGGGTGCCTCCACCTACCACACGATTTAAATCATTTGACTTAAATCATAACAACCCTGCACAGTTCAGTGTTTTGGAATGTTTGATCTAGCAGAAAAATTATCTGAGGAAAAAATACTTGCATCAACCATCAGGATGTTTCTCCAATTACAAATGGCATTATAAATACTGAAATTTCATACATATATGCATGCCGTACATCATCTCATCCTATGTTGTCCCATGAGAAGCATAGGAGCCTAAGGCTAGGCGAGTTGGTCCTGACATTTAAGACAAAAGTGACCAGCCTTACTCACCCGAGTGGCATTACGTGAGCAATAAACCCCAACCACCTCTTGGATATAAACCTACATAAGCTCAATCTTGTTGGAGTGCCTTAATTACCCACTATGCCACAAGGTGCCTTAGTCTGGTTAAATTGTTACCACCTAACACATTAAATTCCTGGTGTACAGGAAACCATTTGGCTAGTCACTCAGTGTAGAGTCACCCATACACAAAAGGAAGAGGAAAGAGAAAAGGAAAGAAAGACAGATGAGGAACGATGGAAGGAAGAAAGGAAAGAGCAGTCACCCGAGAGCAGTACTATAGCGAGTGAGTGGAAGGTAAGCGCCCCTACCTCCCACAGTAAACAAAAATATTTTTAAAATGTGTGTTTTGGTATACTTTTTGGATTTTTAATGTGCATGCAGAGGCAGAAGGTATTAATGCAGACCTCAGAGAAATGCACACTCCCTTTAAAAATGGATAAGCCAGTTTTCTGGACTACTACAAGACTACAATGGAAAGAGTGTAAAAATGCTCCACCCTCCCATGGATGCCCATTCAAGAAAGGAGTAAAGGCAACAACAGAAGTGTTTTCATGTGAATGGTTATTGTACATCTACACATATACTGTACATAAATTCTCTATGGTCTCACCTTGACAGCATTAGGTCGCTTCTCCTCTGGAACCTTGGTTACTGAGTGTTTGTGGATGGTGCGTGTGAAGGCTGGCCAGGGGCTGTCATGCTCATACTTTGTCACACTGGAGAATAAATCATTGCCGCACTCCACACAAACGTACAATCCTGTAACCCAACCACCCTCCTGGGTTAATAAGCACAAATTCTGGTCATGCAAAGATTTAGTTTTTTCTTCCTAACTCACAACAATTTTTCCCCTACTGAGACTACAGGAAATACCAACAAGAAAACTATGCACTTACATGCAGTAAACAATTTTTTCCCCCCCCAGGGAACATCCAACAGTATCAATACTAGAATCATCTCGCTGATGCCTTGCTACCTCACAGTACTGCCTTCACAAAGGGTGGCCATGATAAAAATTTCTCTGGGCTACTGGCCTTTCCATACCCATTGCTCTCATTTTGTCATTATTTTTCCCCCCTCTGGCTCTCACTTGCAATTAATTCAACTCATTTCATCCTTGCAGCTTGAAGATCTTCTCCCAGCCATATTTCCAATTACTGTACTTATGCCTAACATACTCTCTTTGGAAGTCTTCTTTTCATAACTTTGCCAGCACTGTTTAATAAACAACCAGGTTCAAACTGAAGCTCTCCACTACAGTACTAACAAGCACATCCACTAATTTGCTTTATTCAACAGCATATACAGTGCTTTATGAAAATCACCAGAGTTGGAATGTCTCAACATATATAACCTGCAATTGAACAACTTAGATCTTGGTAGAGAGAGAGGTACTAATGTTTTAGTACTTATCTTTTAAAAAAGCTATCATTAATATTCTCTGGGAATAAGAGCTTGTTTAGTATTAAAAAAAAAAAAAAAAAAAAAAAAAAAATCTTATATGATCTAGAAAACTACATTCAACATTGCACTCCTCAAAAGAAAACACCACACAATGCAAAAATAAACAGTACAATACCAACTTAGTCATCAGTGTAGTACAGATACCACTGTACTGTTTATACAGGCTCTCCTACAGGCAGACACACCAGGGTTAAGCAACAACACCATGAGCACTGCTACTGCATGTTACTGCAACTCTGTATGTTGCTGCAGGCAGGGGAAAAAAAAATGTGGCAGCTGCTGATTTACCTTCAAAGCTAGTTTATTCTCTTTCCTCTTTTGGACTGAGTCTCTTCTGATAGTGTTTGTAAATGCAGGCCATGGGGTATCATGTTTATATTTCATGCTACTTGCAAATAATTCATGTCCACACTTTCGGCAAACATATAACCCTGGAAATAACGTACACTATCAAATTAGAATTACAGACTTTACAACTAGCACTTATCATAAACAGGTCTTAAGAAATAACAGTACGGTACAGTTAATGAAGAATAAAATAATGTTACATTCTATGACCCACTCCTGAATCAACACAATACTTATACTGCACTGGTATAGTACTGGTACTAATTTCAATAACACCACCACAGACACATTAACATTAACAGCTAGCCTGCTCTAACTTCTTTCTGTTTATCTATAGCCAGACACCACAATCCTGTAAGAGGTGGTCATTCGTCTTTCACTTAGTGGTTTTACAGGGAGGGGCACTGACCCTCCACCAACTCACTTGTTGACATGTAGACAACACACGTGGGTTGGTTATGTGGTTACCACCCAGCACAGTAAATGGTTTCCTGGTTTACAGGAAACCATTAGGTTTGTCACTCAATTTTAAGCCACCTGAAAGGGAAAGATGAGTAATAAAGTGACAGTAAGATGGGAGAAACAGGAAGAGAAGAGGGTAGATGCAGAAAATGAGTGATGATGATGAAGGAAGAAGTAGGCAGCACTACATCAAGTGAGAGAATGATGCTCTAACTTGATGTGTGGATTATCTTTCCCTAGACAAAATCTCACATTACCACATGCATATCAAAACTTAATAAAAGTTACTGCATAAATGAAGCTTATACAAGCTACTGTCATTGTGGTTCTTGGCCCATCAGGACATGAACTCAGTGCAATGTAGGCTCAAGTTTTCCTTCTCCTGCAGGTCACCATCCTCCCCTCAGCAGACAAGGAGAGAGTTAAGAGATGCTTGTTTGAGGTCTGTCCAAAAAGAAACCAAACTTTTTAAATAGCGCACCAACTTGCCAGCCGGTGTGATCACGACAGGAGCATTGTGTGGTGGCAACTTTGAGCTTTAGTCAAACACTAGCTGGATCATGCCATGTCACTTAGCCACCAGGGTACATATGCTCAAGTGTGTTTACTGTTTGGTGCACTTACTGATCTGTTGCAAGTTGAAAAATGATGGATCATGAAGAGCATCATGTTAACATGAAATTTTGTTCCAAGTTGGGAAAAACTTTCACAGATGCTTTTCAAATGTTGCAATAGGCTTATGGGGATAACTGTTTGACCTGTATGCAATGTCATAAGTGGGTCCAGCAGTTCAAATCGTGAAGAACATCCACCGAAAACGATCCAAAATCTGGATGGCCTTCAACGTCAAGAAATGACGATCATGTTGAGCACGTGCGTCCCGTGATTCACGAAAATCATCAGCTGACTGTCCGTGACATTTCCAAAGAAGTAAGCATCTGTTAACATTCGTGCCACAGAATTTTAACCAAAAAACTGAAGACACATTGTGTTACTGCAAAATTTGTGCCACATCAGCTGAAAGATGAACAAAAAGAGAACTGTGTCACAGTCAGTCAGGAGCTTTTTGATTGTTTGAATACTGATGAAAACTTTCTGAAAAATGTCATAAGAGATGATGAAATGTGGGTGCATAGCTACAATGTCAAACCAAAAGGTAATCATTGCAGTGGGCTGCAACATGGTTACTGTGGGGGGGGAAAAAAAAAAAAAAAAAAAAAAAAAAGCCACAGTAACTCAAATGTGAAAGTGATGTTGATCAATTATTTTTATTGGAAGGGTGTCATTCATTAAGAGTTTGTTTCGCATGGTCAGACAGTCAATGAAGAGTTATACTTGGGTGTCCTAAAGCATTTGAGAGAGACAATGTGAAGAAAGAGGCCTGAGGCAAGGACAAACAAAACCTGGACGTTGCATCATGACAATGCACCTGCTCACACATTGTTCCTTATCCATGACTTTTTGGTGGATAACAAGATGATTATTGTACCCCAGCTGCCCTACTCTCCAGATTTGGCCCCTGTGGACCTTTTTTTTATTTGCACAACTGAAATCACCCTGGAAACATCCATTTCTTTTTTCTTTTTTTTTACAGAAGATGAACAGAGCAAGAAAAAAAAAAAAAATCCATATTCTGTATCAGATTACAGGTGCCCTCCATTCATAAAAATCTATAACAGCTGGACTTGAACTGTCGAACACTGAAGTTTGGAAGGAAACTATTCTGGGGAAGCGAGTTCCAAAGAGATGTAGTTCAGGGAATAAAAGAATTCCGGTAAGAAGTTCTGCAACATGGCAGCATGACAGTCTTAAAAACCAATGTTGTGAAAAATACCTACAAAGAGGACACACCAACACTGAAGAACCGATGGGAAAATGGAAATATGATGGAGATCTTCAAAATTATGAATGGATTTGAAATTATAAATCCAAGAGACTTTTTCAAGATGCCAAAACAAAAGGTCGCTCCAAACAACTGCAAACAGGCACTTCAACAAGAGACATTAAGCAATGACAAATCAGTGCAATATTTTATCAGAAAATATAAATACTTCCATAAATTTTTTTCAGAAGAGGTAGGAGTACAAGGAAATGAGGCATACTAAGGTGGGCAACAGGGTTTATGCAGATCATTGCTGAACCTATGGATCTTATTGGTAAATCTTATTGCCAAGCCTGAATATAGTACTGAATTATGCCAAAGTCACATTGCCGGTAATTTTCTTGTTTTAGCCCATACTCCAAATGGTGGTGAAACTATGGCTTTTCCTTTTTTTTACGTGATTCATTCATTATTTACCTTCATTTCCTTTAGAAACAACTAGTTTCTGAGATATGTTTCCCTCCTCCAAAATAAGTGAATTACAAACCATTTAAGGCATTAACCTACCGTACCATGACAACATACTTTAACTTTTCCTAGACCCTGAGTAAATCAGTCCTAACCAAAACAAAATCCAACCTTACCCTAGTTATCAGCCTCACATTCCTGATAAAACAAGAACAGGGATGAGAGCCCACCCTTTACTTTCACAGAAGCCATGGCAAAACCAATTTGCCAAGTGGCAGCAACTCAGCCAGAGCCAGTGAGTGACTGGCTAAAGCATACAGACTCATACACACGATGTCCTGGAAAAGGCTGTTATGCCTGTGACTACAGCTGATTATTCTCATCTCTACTTGGAAGGTGGCTTCATGTGGTGGATATTCATGCCCTATAATCAAATCTCTGTTTTTGGTCTTTCCAAAATTTATTCGTGCCCTATAATCAAATCTCTGTTCTTGGTCTTCCCAAAATTTATCTAGATTTGCCTCAAATTTTTCTACTGACTTAGCCCCTATTAACCATTCTGGCAACCTGTTCCAGCTGTTAACCCTTTCACATCAGATAGCACATGTACATGCCACTACAAAAATGTTTGTAGCCATCAGTCAACACGTATACTGTACGTGTCATGGACTTTTCATAATTGCGCGCCAGCACTGGGGACCCAACAATGGTTCACGTACCAGGAGGTGACAATACTGAGGTGTTGCCATCACGCGAGGACTATTTTAATGTCCCTTATATTTGTCAGGTAACCATATAACCAACTCATATGTGCTCCCTACGTGTCAGCAAGTGGGTTGGTGGAGGGTTAGTGCCCCTCCCCGTAAAACAAATAACTCAAAGTCAAATGGCCACCCCCTACGGGATTATGGCGTCTGGCAATAGATAGATAGACCAGATGTACTGTACACTGATGCGGGTGGTACGAGATGTTTCTGCTGCCACGGTGGCCTCCCGCTCTATTTTTTCAGGTTTGTGAAAATGTAAAAAAACTTATTTTGCTGACATTGTGCTCAAAAAAAAAAAAAAAAAAAAAAAAAAAAAAAAGGCAGCTTCGAGTTCATCATTATACTGAATGGCATACAGTAGTGCACCAACTTTCGCTACAGCAGGATTCGCGGAATCCACTTTCGCGGCATGCACCAAATATTCCCTAACTTCCACTTTCGCTTGAAAAAAATCGATTTTCGCGCACAAATTTTGGGTTTGGGACAATATTTTGAACTTTGAATTTCCTGCACCGCCCGCCCGCAACCCACCGCCATCTTGAATGACGTCATGTCAACACTGTCCACCCATTCCCGCCATTGTGTACGAGCGTGCTAGCTCCATTGTGTTGGATTCTCACGGTTCAATGGCCTCTACTATACCTGGTAGTGTGGGGAAAGGGCCTGGTGGTGTGAGGGAAGAGCCTGGTGGTTGCATCTGAGGAGGCAGAGAGAGAGAGAGTGGTAGCGAGGTAGCAAGAGGTGCCGCCAATACGTCTGGCGTGGCTAAATAAGCCCGCCACGCGCCTCGGATACTTACCCCCTACATCCATTAAACACCTCAACCTGGTCTCTGTGGTATGTTTCTCCTCATATAATGTGTACTGTACAGTTTTTATTGTTTGTATCTCACAATGCAATGTACAATAGTGATTTGATGTACTGTATTGCAAGTGAAAATGAAAATCTGATGTTACTTTAGGATAACCGGGAACCAATTAGCCTTTTTGCCATAAAGACAATGCCCCAACTTTCGCTAATTCCACTTTCGCGCATTATTTTTGGACCCAATTAGGCGCAAAAATTGGTGCCCCACTGTACGTCTATCTAATGTCACAGTTTTTGACAGCTGAAAAAACAAGTACCTGTAATTATTTTTTCTTTACATTATATTTTACATCATTTTACTTAGAAAACTATGGTCTATTTTTTGGTGTGGAATATTTTACCAGAAAATTTTTCTTTATATATCTCAAAACCCCCACATAAGGGACATCCAGAAAAAAAAAAAGAAAAAAAAAAAAAAAAAAACACCCTGAGGTGGAAGGGCTAATCACTGTTTGAAAATGAGTACTTCCAGAGGATCACAGCTGTTCTGGTCTTGATATTTCCTTAGCATTCCCTCAGGCAGAGTTGCCTTGTCACATCTGGAACAGTCCTTCAGTGCATGCCTGGTAGTAGGATATGATCTTGTAATTCTCTATCTGGTCTCTTGATCTTCTGTATGCTAATGTTGGTAATCCCAATTTCTGGAACCTTTCCTCACATGACACATCCTTAACCTGGGGGACTGGCTTGGTGGCCCTGCATTGCACATTCTCCTCTGCTTCAGTGTCCTTTACGAAGTGTAAGCACCAGATTTAGTAGCCGTACTCTAACTGCGGTCTTACTAGAGCTGTGTACATGGGCTTGAATACCCGGTACTGCAGTACCCAGGTGGACAAAGGTTCTTATCAGATCTACTATTTTGTCAGCTATGTTGATCATCTATGCAAGGCAGTTGTAACTGATGGTTTACCTAAAGTGACCAGATTTACTGGGGCTAAAAGCGTGACATTATCATGTGTGTGTGTATACATATATATATATATTTATATATATATATATATGTACACACAGAGCTGCACTCACTCTGAGGCTGCTAATCAAACACTAACAGTCTTAGACAAACTCCGAACATACCGTATGGTACAGTGAATAGCCGATCAAAGATGTCAGTTAATGAGTATAACAGATTCCGTATTAATAATTCGGAATTTCATTTTGTTTAATTATGCATAATTTTACTAATTCATCATAGTTTCATAAAAGAAGGTCATCTTATATCTAATGTAATAATATTCTGAAAGCGGGTCATGTAAGATAATTTGCTAAAAATGCGGGACATTTTAGTCGCAATAAATAAGCAGGACAGACGTCAAAAATGAGGGACTGTCCCGCCTACAAGCGGGACTCTGGTCACCTTGAGTTTACCATCAATGATTACTCATAGCTATAACTTTTTGTCTTGGTCCTGCTGATCCTGTCGTACATAAGGTCTATAATCATGATCTTCAATCTCAGATCTGCCAATCCTCACATACCGGTACTTGTTTTTTTCTGGGTAAAAGTACAGCACATATTTTCCTGTCTATCGTCTGACCTCATCCGGATCAATCTGCAGTTTCTTGCAGTCCTCCTGACTCCTAATTCTCCTGAAGATCTTGGTGTTATTGGTGTACAGATAAACTTAAATGTTGTATTAGACTGTTTCTGGCAGGTTGTTGATTAACAGGACAAACAACAGAGGTCCCAAGACCTTATAATTTGACATGACTTTCATCCTGGCTGCCAAATTACTAGATTAAAAATTTTTATACCTCCATTATTAATTATTTCTGACAGAAGAGGCAGAGAAGAACAGGCATTTGCACTGATGAGATCTAACTATTAATGATTTCTGACAGAAGAGGCAGAGAAGAACAGGCATTTGCACTGATGAGATCTACCTATTGCATAGAACACCTATTAAATAACTGGATCGATTACAAGCTGAAACGAGAATACAGGTATCGCATTGTCTTTAATGGACATAAACAAATCAGATTATGGTTACAAAACCAAAACACCAGGTTGCAAAGCTATGAAATTGGGAATCAATGCGTTCCACTGTTCTATGTCAACTTTCTTTTGTAACATTTCTTCCGCAAATTAGTGTAATAGGCAAGATACTGTGGGGTCTTTAATGTGTGCCAGTGTTGGCGGTCTGTTTACATCCACTAAAAGCGATGTGTTTTTGTTTCTTAGTGGTGCATTATAATCATAGGTGGTATGCTTTACTTCTGATGCATTATGGTTCTGCCAATGAGACTGCCGGAAGCAGGTGTCTCAGATTTTCAAAGATGAAATCAGTCAATATGGACTCCACTGATGACTAGGGATAATACTGGCAACTGGTCTTGGTTAGGCTCGAATGAAACAGATCTAGGTTAGGTTAACAGGCATTTGGGTGGGTTAATGCCTAAAATGGTACCTGGTATGGGGTTAATGTTTACAAAGCCAATACACCACATCAAAGACCCCACAGTATCTCATTTAACTTTATATTTGCTGAAGAAACATGACAGAAGTTGACTTAGAATTGTGCAATGTACTGATTCTTATAATTGTGTAATGTGCTGATTCTCATTATTTCTCACGAATCCTGGTTTAGGGTTTTGTAAACATTTACAAACCACCACCACCACAAACATTCATTCAGACCAAACTCTCGCTTATATTTAATTTGCTTGGAAAATGTCACACTAGAAAGCTAACTCTGAACTATGCAACATACAGATTCCCAATATTTCCTTGGAATTGGGTGTTACAGCCATGTAAAAATTATTTTAAAACTGGTAAATTTATAGAAGTAACCAACGTTTTCTTTTATTATTATTTTTATGTTTTCCAATGCAAAATACTGTGTTTTAATTAGTTTTGACCTTCATTTTGGGGGGAAAATCCCCCTTTTGGAATTTTGAGTAAGATCTCCAAAAGAGGGTTTATCCCCCAAAATCAAGATCAAAAATTAATTAAAAACACACTATTTTGCATTAAACGAACCCAAACTAACAACCTAACCTAACCTAACCTGGGCCTAACCTAGGGCCTGACATAAGACCGAGTGCACACGCCTGCACCAGCCAATATGGCGCGACATTCATCCACTACTGAGCGATAGCCTAAGTCACTGTATGACTACCCCTACAGAATTTGCTCCTCCAACTCAAACTAGGCTTAAAAGTTAAGTCTTAGAATAGTTCAGGGACGTAATATAATGAAAATTGGTAACGCTGGTTACATCTAAAGTTATACCTTAAAATTTTACATTCATAACTAAATCATACATCCTTCCTACGTGTCAACAAGTGGGTTGGTGGAAGGTTAGTGCCCCTCCCCGTAAAACAAATAACTCAAAGTCAAATGCCACCCCTTACGGGATTATAGCATCAGACAATAGATAGATAGGTCCTGCATTAATACTTTACCACACAGGCACAGGTCTTCCAAATTTCCTATTCAAATGGGTCTTTAACAAGTCAATTTGGGTGGGTTGGGTACGGTATGTTTCAGTCTGACAGGAACAGGGGGCTTCCAACGTTAGGTTCAGTGGCAGCCTTATGTGGTTAAAAGCAGAGGAAATCTGGAGGGTGTAGCCCCCCGTTGGGGTTTGGTTGACGTGATCGTCAGTGAACAAATTGCCAGGAAGTTAGGCAGCTTCCTTGAATACCCCAAAATATGTCACATTTGTTTGTTCCACAAACGTTTTGCTGTCTAAAAATCAACAAGCAGTTATCTAGGTTGCATACTGTACTAAAATCACTTTCCTTACGAACGTTAGAACTGAGAATGTAAGGGGGCATTAAGCAGGTGGAACATAAACTCTTACCTACTGTGGACTGCTTGGAAGTGAGGTTGCCCGCAAGGACTAACATGCATTCTGCACTCTACCTATCACATTAGCCAGCAAGGACAATCAAGCATTTTGAAAAATGCTTATCTAAAAACAGTGGAACTGACCTGGTACAAAATGATCTCGATATACTTCTTCCTTAACCCACGAACAAAAGGCCATGATCTCTTGGTTGAAAGAGGTCTTCACTTAATGCACCTCCGTGGAATGTTCTTGCGTGAGGCCCTGAGGAGAAGAGGGGAAGTTTTGGCCAAGGCCAAGTTGCGACACCTTACATTATTATGCTAGTTGCTAGATGCTTGAAGTGTCAAATTTACGCCAAGCGTTTATTTTAGTTACTTTATGCTAAAGTTGTACTGATTTCTTATTAACAAAGATCACTGCCATCAAACAATTACAGATTTATTACCTGAAGGAAATATTTATTGTTGTAAAGCTATACAGAGTACATATACAACAAAAGCTGGTGGGTCTTCGCCACTGAGCTCTGTAATATGGAGAGGCCATAGAGGCTATCTCCGCAGCTACCGTATAGCTTTGGCCGCCATATTCAAACACCACCACTCGTCGACTCCAGTCCACAATGGTAATAAGAACATAAGAAGAGAGGATAACTGCAGTAGGCCGGTTGGCTCATGCTAGGCAGCTCCTAGAAGAGTAACTGAACTACTAGAATAAGATAAGGATAGCAAAGAAGAAGGCTCTCCCCCGCCCTCCAAACCCTCCAGCGAAGCCGGCAGGAAAAAGTCAGAAAGAACACCACGCCGTATAGAAAAACTGGCGTGGACATTTTACATAGTGTAACCTGCAATGGGGTCATTGGGGTGCTTCTGAAAAGCCTAGTATTTCTGTAGATGTCACCAGTATTGGGACAAACACAGTCCCCGCGCTGTTTAAAAATCATATTTTTCTTTGTTAAATATCTACACTGTTGTGTGGAACTGTGACTCATGGTAATGTCATATACCGTAATATAATACAAATAGTGCACGTATATATAACGTAGCGTGAATTTTGTTATATTTATCATAAACGGAAATTAAAATATAATTGATGGCATGTGATGGCAACTCGCCATTTCAGTGGTCCTATATTATTTAAAATCTGCTACATTTAGCGCGTTAGGTTCTTAATATATAGTTTGTTCAGACTGTAACTTACGCCAAGTGGGTATCTTGACTCATTGAGACTATACGTGGGCAGAAATTTAATGTTGAGTAATTACTGGGACTCAACATTTTGCTCACTCCCTTCACCCATGCACACTACAAGACCCATGTTGCCACGTTTTGAGAAGGACGTGGTGCTTTTTGTGTGTGTGTGTGGGGGGGGGGAAGAAGGAACCAAAGGCAATGAGCCATCAGACCCTCCAAAGCAATTACAGTACCTTACTTTATCTACCCTAACGAGACCATTGTTATGCTGGTTGACTTTGGATCGACTTCTCGCGCCAGACACCAGCGACTGAGCGGGGTCCTCTTTCTAGACCGGAAGTAGAGCACTTACAAAGGAACAGGGCATAAAAACTCGGCAGGACACTTTAACACATCTATTGCCTTGGATCAATTTCCTTTCAATATACATACAGAGGTATAATGGATATGATTGGAATAAAATGACAAGGGACTTAATATTACTATTACATATGGCCACAGTCTTCACACCTGAGTTAGCGTGGGGGTGAATAGCACAGAGTTGTGGTGACGTTCACTTATACAGTTTACTTCACTGGACTGTTGTTAGTTAGTCCCCGAGTCGCACACTTAAGATATCACTCTGTTTCTAGGGAACTTAGTACTCTAATAACACAGTACATAGCATGATCTTTACATCTGAGTCAATATATGGCAACACAGAGCTGTGGCGACACTGGTTTACATACTTTATATCACTGGCCTGTTGGTAGTGAGTTAGTCTCAGAGTCTCACACTCTAGGTATCACTCTGTTTCTAGGGAACTTAGTTATAGGCACAATACTCAGGGCTAAATGGAATAGTGACCTTTGTGGGTTTTATTTCTGTCCCACTGCCTTGTATCACTGGAGGTCACTGTCACTACTGAGTCTTTTCACATGATACTGGGAGTTAGGGCGTCATCACTGTATCATTTGGCCGGGGTTTACCTGAGGTGGTGCCCTGGAGTAAGAGGAGGCCTTCCGGAGAGTCCTTCTGCTGGAGGCACTGGATCACTCTTGGGGGCGTCGTGACCTGGGCATGTGTCTGGTCTGGGGTGCAGGGAGGCCCTTCCTTGTTAGGGCCTCGACCTGGTAGGAGGCCCTCGGGACTAGGGCCGAACAGGGCCAAGAGTCGGGCCTGCTACCTCTCACTCCGGGCAGAGGGCCGACGGCGAGTGGGGCCGGAGCAGTCCCACCTTGGGGTCCTTGGGCTGGCCCTGGGAGACTTGGAACTGCAGCTGCCCTTAGGTTGGGGCGCCGTCATGGGTTGGCTGCGGCACCTCGCCTGTGGGGCATCCGTCAGGAACTGACGCTCTCCAGGGGCCGGGTGCAGGGCACGGACCTTGCCTTCAGCAACAGGACCTTGCCACCAGTCCTGGAATGGCAGCGCCTCTGGGGAACCACACCTGGAGGGAGAGAGAGACGGGCGTCCCACGCAGCCCAGAGGTGGAGGGCGGGTCGTGCAAGGGACCTTCCCCTCTGGGGAAACCCCAAGAGCTGTGGGCGAAGGGTGTACGATGGCCATCCCTTCCCCGATGCGGACAATGGCCGTCGTCGCGGCTCCACAGCCCTCTGGGGTAGCAGCAGAAGGATGTACGGAGGCCGTTCCTTCCCCAGTACAGACAATGGCTGTTACCGCAGCACTGCTCCTGAAGGAGGAAGAGGCAGATGAGGGGCGTACAATGGCCGTTCCCTCCCCGGTACGGACAATGGCCATTACCGCAGCTCTGCCTGCCCTACAGGAAGTAGCTGAGGGACGTACGGTGGCCGTTTCCCCCCCCAGTATGGATGATGGCCATTATCCCGGTGCTACTCCCGAAGGAGGAGGAGGAGGTGGACAAGGGACGTACGATGGCCACTCCCTCCTCGGTACAGACGATGGCCGTTATCGTGGCTCCACCTCTCCTGCCTTCTTCTGTCGCTGAGCGCTCAGTAGCTAACTCACTGGCTCCAGGGCTGCTCCCGTAGAAGAAGTGGGTGAGGGACGTACGATGGCCATTCCCTCCCTGATGTGGACAATGGCCGTCTTTGCGGTCCAACTCCTCCTTCCTGTGCCAGTCGGCGAGCGCTCAATAGCTAATTCGCTGAGGCGGTCACCAGATGTGGCTACAGCAGAAGGATGTATGATGGCTGTTCCTTCCCCGGTACGGACGATGGCCGTTACCGTGGCGCTGCAGGGGGAAACAGCTGAGGGACGTACGATGGCCGTTCCCTCCCCGGTACAGACGATGGCCGTTACCACGGCGCTGCCTGGGACTGTATCTGGTGCAGTCCCACCCCAATCCCACCGAGGGCTGGTCTGGCTAAGAAGTAGTGCTGCATTCCTGCGACGTCGTGGTTGGGTAGGTTGGGGGGAAGAGGGACACAAGGTCTGGGCGCCCTGTCACCTGTCTTGTTCTGGGCCGGTCCTTCACTCACCTGGCCCACCATGGTGTCCTCCTGGGGTGGGGGTAGGGCTGTGGCTCCATAGCAGTGTGGGGGGTCCGGTGGTGGGGGCAGGCATATTACCACCGTCTGTGGTAAGAAAGTCACGGCCCCGTGACTGGAGGAGGTATGTAGTTGTAGTGGAGGTCTGGTGTGCGGGTGTGATTGGAGGAAGGCGGTCCAGAGGTGTGTTATATGGTTAGGTTCTTGGTGGGGGTTAAGTGTGATGTGGAATGTGGAAATGTGTTGGGTGTGACAAAGGCTGTGGAGGAGGTGTTACGTCCCTTGTATTCTCTGTCCCGGTCCGTGGGGGGGATGCCAAACAATTCTGTGGATCCTCATCTCTGGTGGTTGTGCTTGGTGCAGGGTTGGTGGCTGTATGCTGGCTAGGGGTGAAGTCCTCGGGCTTTTATGGGAGAGATGAGGGGCGAAGCGACAGCTCCCCTGGGGAATTTGGCTGGTGGAGGCTGAGGGTGATGGGCCTAATATTGGGGGGGGATGTTGTGTGTGGGGGTGAGTGTAGTGGTGTCAGTGATGTAGGAATGGGCATCGGGGTATATCTGGCTGGTGGGCGTGAGAGGCGTGCAGATCTGGTGGTCATTGTAGTGAGGACGGGCATGAGGGGTGAAGCTGTGGAGGCATGTGGTGGTGTGGGCATCATGGTTTGGGCATGAATGGTTGCAGGTGGTGGTGAGGGGTGGCGAGTGTAGTTGGCATGATTGGTGGGTAATGGGTGGGTAGGGGTGGCTGCTTGGGTGGTGTGGGTGGTGGGTAGTGGACGTGGGAGGTTTGCTGGTGCAGTGATACGGGGGATGGTGGCAGGGGGAGTGTGGGTGGGTGGGGGTGAGCATCATGGTGGCAAGGTGCGGGTGGTTGTTTCCACCGGGGTTGTGGCAGGAGTTGTCATGGAGTGGTGTGTGGCTGAAGTGTGGTGGGGAGTATAGGATGGTGATGGGCAAGGTGGAGGAGGTGATGGCGAGGTGTCTGAGTTGGGTGTCGAGGAGGGGGGGGGGGCTGGTGATGTTGTGGAATCGGAGGATGTCAGCGTCGGGTCATGCAGAGGGGTAGTGGGAGGGGGGGTCGTGGTAGGTGAGGTGGCGAGGGAGGGTGAGAAGGAGCAGGAGTATCAATCGTGGGGTTGATTCTCGGAAGGAGTGGAGGTGGCTGCTGCACGGCGGGAGGTGTGTGGCACCCAGGCTGGGGGAATGTCATTGCTGGTGGGTGGGAAGGGGCGCACGTGGCGGTTGCGGTACGTGCGTGGGCGCCCATGCTGTTGGATGGTGACTTGGTAGGGGTTAGGGACTTTTATGATGGTGAAGGGGCCATCGAATCGGGGAGATAGCTTGTCTGGGGTGGGTAAGTGTGCCATGACAACAGAGTCTCCTGGTTTGTAGGGGTTGGAGCTGAGTGTGTCCAGTTGCAGATCTTGTTGTTGTTGAAGATGGTGGAGGCGTCTCTTGAGGTGGTGTAGGGGGTCGGTGGTGGTGGGTGTGGCGGGTGGTTGGAGGTGGTGACGGAGGGGCAGTAGGAGCGGGGTTTCCCCGAAAACTCGCTCGTGAGGGGTGGTTCCATCATCCCTAGGGCATGTGTTTAAACCCCACTGAACAATTTTCATGTGGGCTGGCCAGTCGTCGTTGCCTGTTTGTAAAATTCTTGTCAGTACCTAATTAAGGAGGGAACGATGACTTCTCTCACAGATACTATTTCCTTGGGGACAGTATGGGGAGGAGTGTGAGATTTGATAGCCGAACAGGTTGGCTAATTCGTCCTGGACTTTGCCGATAAACTCGGTAGCGTTATCAGAGTGTAGGGCCTGGGGAATCCTGAAATAGGGGAAAACGTGGCAGACTATTGCATCCGCTACTGTCACTGTGTTATGTTCTTTTGCAGGGTCGGCGATGAGAAATTTGGAATATACATCAAAGAAGGTAATGATGTATTTGTAGCCTGCTTTGGGTGTTAGGGGCCCGTCTAGGTCAACCGTTAGCAATTGCCATGGCTTACTTGCCGTGATTTTTCCCGTAGGTCCAGCTGTGCGCGTGATATCTTTACCCAAGGAGCAGGCTCGGCACAATTGAATGGTGTCTTTGGCAGTGGTCGAGGGGTTGGATGTCCAATAAATGTCGTTGAAAACTTGCAGTAATTTTTTTGTGCCGAGGTGGATACCGTTGTCTGCATGGAGGTGAAGCATGGCGTCGCGCACGGCGTCGGGGTCCAAGACAATGTGGCCATCCTGGTTGAACAGGTGTTCGCCATGTTGGTGTAGTTTGGCGAAGGTGTGCAGCGGTATCCATGGGGGACGTTGCTTGGCCTGCCACATTTGGCTGAGGTCTGTGTTGGTGCGGATGGCATTGATGGGTAGGCGGGAGAGGGAGTCGGCGTTTGTGTGTAGTTTCCCAGGTCGGTATGATATTTCAAAGTCAAATTCTTCAAGCGCTTCTCTCCATAGAATCAGATGAGCATAGCCATTGGAGAGATTGATGGTCGGTGATGATGACTACATGGGTGCCAGATATGTAGGATCAGAAATAATCTAAAGCCCAAATGATGCCCAGGCACTCACGTTTAGTTGCAGCATAATTTTTCTCTGCTTGGTTGAGGGTGCGGCTGGCGCAGGTGATGATGTGTTCCCGTCCGTCCTGCACTTGTGCAAGGACTGCACTGATGGCAATCAAGGAAATATCAGTGTATAGGCGGAAGGGTAGGTTATAGTCAGGAAAAACGACAATTGGGGCCGAGATGAGTTTGGTTTTGAGGGTGTTGAAAGCTGCTACCCGGGTATCTGTCCAGACAAAGGGTTCGCCTTACTTGGTGAGATCGTATAAGGGTTTGGCAATGTCAGTGAAGCCTTTGACGAAACGCCTGTAGTATGAGGTAAGTCCAAGGAAGACACATGTTTAGTGGACGTCCTTAGGTAGGGGGAGGTCAGTGATGGCATGCAATTTGTCGGGGTCAGGAGAGATGCCCTCGGCTCTGATCACGTGTCCCAGGAATGAGACGGATCTCTCGGCTAGGATGCACTTCGAAGGTTTGAGTTTGAGTCCGGCCTGGCATATTCTGGTAAATACTTGTTTGAGGCAGTGGAGATGGTCGCCCCAGGTTCGGCTGAACACGATGACATCGTCTAGATACACTAAGCAGATCTCCCAGGTCAGGCCACTTAGGATTGACTCCATGAGACGGGAGAATGTGGCTGGTGCATTGCAGAGGCCGAAAGGGGAGAAATGGGAGAAATGGAGTTCCCCCGAGCTAAGCCCTGTATTGGACTATATAGCCCCGCTAGGATTACAGGAGCGAGCTACCACTCCCGGCATGGCAGCCCGGGCGAGGCTCGAACTCGCAATCCCCCGATTACGAGTCCGGCGTGCTACCACTGTGCTACCGCGCCCCCCAGAGGCCGAAAGGGAGGACATTAAATTCGTAATGTTTGCCATTACTGATGGAGAAGGCTGTTTCTTGATTGTCTTTTGGGTGGACAGGGACTTGCCAGTATCCTGATTGCAAGTCGAGGGTGGAAAACCAGGAAGAGCCGTGGAGTGAGTCAAGAGAATCGTCTATTCTGGGTAGAGGAGTGGCTCCTTGGTGGTGACATCGTTGAGTTTACGGTAGTCAACACAGAACCGCATGGTGCCATCCTTCTTTCTAACAAGCACGATGGGGGAGGACCAGGGGCTGGTAGAGAGTGATATAACACTGGCATCAAGAATGTCCTGGACCTGCTGGTCTTCCTCTACCTGTTGCTTGGGGTTTTTGCGTCGTGAGGGTTGGCAGATGGGTGGTCCCGTGGTGTGAATTTCGTGTCTCAGGTAGGTGGTGTGCCCGATGTCTGCAGGGCCAGATGAAAAAAGGTCTTTGAAGTCCAGGAGTTGTCAGAGGCTGTTTGCCTGGTGGGTGGAGAGGTGGTCAGGTAGGGTAGGTAACGTGGCGGGAATGGGGGAGGGTGTCTCACAAGGCTAGGCTTCCTCCATGTCGCCTACTAGTAAATCTCAAGGGAGGGTAAGTGGCATGGCGGCGAGGTTGGCGATTCACACGGCTTGAACATGGGGGGGAAGAAATGTGGGAGAGAGTAAACATGATGAGAGGTGCCCGGATGGTAAGTTGGGTGAAAATAGTACGGATGTATTGCTGGGCCGGTTTAATTGTAACCAAGCCTCGTGATGTGAGGGAATGGTGATGGCGGAAGCAATGGTGGCAGGGAAAGTTGGAGGCAGAGGAGGCGGTGTAGGAGAGGAAAGAGAAGAGGAGTGGGGGTGAGAAGGCATGATGGTGGGGGATGGGAGGGATGAGGGTGAAGCTGAGATACATGTGCAGAGTGGTTGAGGGGATGGCGGGAGTGGGGATGTGTTGGGTGGAGGTGTGCGCCTGCTGTATGGGGGGTTAGGGTGGGAAGGGGGGGGCTGGATGGAAGTGGAGGTGGTGCTTGCGGCAGTTGATGTTGGTGTGGAGTTTCTGTAGGAGGTCCAGCCCCAGGTAGCCGTTGTATGCATGGCAGGTGGAGTCGAAGACAATGAAGGGGTGTCTTGCGGTGGCTTGTTGGTGGGTGTCAGTCTGCAGGTCACGGGTTTCCCCGCGGATAGGCAGGGGGCCATCCCCCGTGTCTATGAGGTTGGCTGAGGTGGGGAGAAGGGGGCCGAAGGCGGAACTGTGGCAGGAGTAGAAATGCGAGTAGAGGCAGGATCTGGCTGCTCCCGTGTCAACCAATAGTCTTGCCTTGTCCCCATTCAGCCTCGTTTTGTCGTAGACTGGGGGTCTGTATTGTGTGAAGTGGCCCCCGCCACCACAGGGAGGTGCGGGGGCGGACCTAAAAATCCACCTGTTGTATGTTGCTCTCCTCATCGGGCTCCACTTCTCCTGGGTCTGTATAAGGGAGGGGTGGAGCGTCATCATCTGGTGCGTCGTTGTCCAAAGATGACATCTTCCGGCGCCCTTGTGGGGTCGCTCTGCGTCGTGTGGCCTTCAGTTGCTCGCATATATCATGCAGAGGGCAGCTGCAACTGCAGGAGGTAAATTCCCATGGGTTTATGGAGATCAGGTTGGAGTTTTTTCTGAGGTTAGGGCGTTTCTTTTGAGGGTGAGCTCTGGGTATGGCAGGTGACGGCTGCGTAGTGGGTGATGTTGGGGGCGTTCGTTGCTTTTGTGGTGGCGCCTTGGTTGTGGGGAAATTACTGACTGCATGTATAGGTTGAGGTGTGGGGAGGTCGACGAGGAGGCTGCGTACAAGTTGTAGGTCTTGGTCCATGTCTCCCGAAGGATCGTATATTGTGAAGTGTTCCCTGACTGTGCTCGGGAGGATTCTCAGCAGGGTATTGAATGTATGTAGGTCCCGAGTGGCAGTGCTGGCTTCGGGATAGGCGGCGGTGACGAGTCGCTGTGCCTGGATGAAAGTGTCATCGAGGCTACCGCCGCAAGTGAGGGCGTCCAGTTGTGAAACAGCAACAACTCTACCCAAAAAAGGCATGACAGCCTGTTTCACGATATGCGTGAATTGGTCCCATTTTAAGTCAGGGACGATTTTTGTGGCTATGGTTGCCACAATTTTGCCCAAGTGAGGTAGTGTGACTGCAATTATCTCCCTGTCGGTGTAATGGTAATGACCTGTTATCCCACCGGTATTCACCAGTGTGATGCTAAGAATTTTTATGCCACTGGCTGACACCAGTGTAATGATGATAGGGGTATGCATTTTCTTACCTGTTGTGGGTATTGATCAACTCACCCATGGATATACAAGTGGTACTCGACTTAGTATAGTGGATGGTAAATATTTATGAAAAGAATGAATTGTGGCAGCGTTTGTAGTTTTTGGCCGAGATTAGATTTTGTCGGTACCCCAGGTGGTTGTCGTTCCCTCAGCGAAGGAATCTTGAATTGGAAGGGGAGTGAATTTGGCTTGAGGACATAATTTCCTTGATTAGGTATACTAATAAAGAAAAGAAAATAATATATACTTTACTTTAATACTTCTGTTAATTTCCACAAAACATTTTTAATTACATAACCCTTTTTAGTATGAGAGAAGATTGTAAATGTTACTAAGGCTTTTGGGTGATCATTCCTCTAACATTATTACCAGACGAACAATTTGGTATACGCGAGGTATGGAGTTGTTGTACTTTCCTTTCCTTTTGGCCGCCACTCTTGGGCTCAACATTGGCCTCAAGACAGGGACATTTTTTTTTTTTACGGGTATGAATTGTCTGCTCGGGCTGGTATAGCCTCGAAATAATAAGAATGATTATTTGTATTCATCTTTCACCCATGTAATATATTCTCCTCGTGTACCTTTCTCGATTCCCACATCGTCAGTATTATTTACAGTTCATCATCAATAATGTTATATAGTCACTAGAAAATACATAACCTCTCGGGCTTGTCTAGCCTCGAGGAATAATTAAAAAAAAGAAATATAATCTCCAGGAACACCCAATCACTCAGGCTTGTTTAGCCTCGAGGTACAACTCAAATATCACATTATTGCTCACAATCAGCAAGTTCCCTTCCACGCTCCTGATTATTTTTTTCTAATAAACTAATTTTTAAAGAAAGAGAACAGTTAATGAATTTGAATTTTTTTCCTTTCCGTTACAGAACATATCACTTTTATATTTCTATTCCTTATCTACAAAAAGAAGTTCACTTGATAGGATCATTAATAACATATCAACTACTTTCAGTTAGTAAAATACTTTGTGGGTATTGTAAATGTGTATGTAAAAAGTCTACGGGCAATACCACTAGGAGGCCTCGTGTACACTTTGACGTCGCCGCCGGTGTCTGGGGACTAAACGAACGTCTGTTACACACGATGTCTGGGCAGCAAGTCACTCTACGTTAAACTCTCAACAATATTACTTCACATAGTCCATAATAAGTAAGGATTAAACAAAGAAAAAGAGGGGGAGGAAGAAATGTGGACGACTCACCTGAACGAACGTCTGTTACACACGATGTCTGGGCAGCTAGTGGGGCCTGTCGGGCACCAAAGGACGCCACTGCTAGATCAAATGAGATTGTGTTTTTGCGATATGGTGGGTTTTAATTCTCTTTACTATTTATTTAGCAGTGTACTCATGACGCCAGGACTTTTGATTGAATTGGGGAAAATTTGGGATTTATTCCTTACTTAATTTAGATACTGATTCTATTACTATCTCAATTTGAATCTGAGAGCAGCTCATGCCATCTAGTGACGGCCAAGATAAACGGGACTTTAAATCCTCACAAATGACATTATTTCGGCCTTTTGGACTGCTAATCTTACATACTTGTGTTCTAGCAGCTTCATTAGCAAACATTTCACAACTAGGTTACGGAAAGAATTGTATATTCATCATTACTCTGTTTAAGGTTTAAACTCGGCGCCCGGCAACGACGCATAAAGGGAGGGGATAAGCTGCTCGCATGTGTCTTTCATTACTCGGCTTGACTGAGGAATTCCCATAGCTCAACATCTACAATTACATCACCCACTGCATAGATACAGAGATACATACATGTAAAAATAGTTAACCCTACATTAATTATTAATATATGAATTACTACTTAGGATAGGAACTTATAAACTAATATTCAGGTTACACCCTATCTAATTTAAAATTACAGTACTACTAAACACATACATGAATATCAAATGTGTGGCACTACATCGGTATCAAACCCTATGTCCAATAAGGATTTAACCATAAACAAGTACACATCGATGTCGTATTGTTCGGGATTGAACTTTGACAATTGAACGTGTGGTTTGGCCGCCATTGTGCAAGATTTCCGTTTTTGTTCCTCCATGTTCTAATCGGATCCAGAACCACCGCTTGCCACCATTGTTATGCTGGTTGACTTTGGATCGACCAGCAACTGAGCGGGGTCCTCTTTCTAGACCAGAAGTAGAGCACTTACAAAGGAACAGGGCATAAAAACTAGGCAGGACACTTTAACACATCTATTGCCTTGGATCAATTTCCTTTCAATATACATGCAGAGGTACAGTACAATGGATATGATTGGAATAAAATGACAGGGGACTTAATATTCTATCTATCTATCTATTGCCAAACGCCTCAATCCCGTTTGGGGTGGTCACAAACAAATCCCCTCCCCGTCGCCCTGTCCCCAGCCATTTCACTGCCCTGCTCCCAACTCACTCCCTCCTCTCTCATATACCTCTCCATCCCATCCTTCCATCTCATCCTCGGCCTCCCCCTCCCTCTTTCCCCCTCCACCTCACTCACATACCTTCTCTTCGTCAGTCTTTCCCCCTTCATCCTCTCCACATGGCCAAACCACCTCAGTGTGTTCCTCATAACGCTTCCTATCATATCCACATCCACACCACAATGCTCCTTTATATCCTCATTCGTCAGCCTGTCTCTTCATGTGACTCCACAAGCTCCTCTTAAATAACTCATTTTCACTGCTATCACTCTTGACTTGTGCTCTTCCAACAACGTCCAAGCTTCACTTCCATACGTTAGAGTTGGTATCACAATACTCTCATGTAGTAACTTTTTCACTTCCATGCTCACTTCCCCGTTTATTATCACTGCTTTCAAAGAACCAGCAACCTTTCTTCCCTACTCCACCCTTTCAAGCACTTCACCCTCCAAACCTCCATCCTTACTCATCACACTACCCAAGTACTTGTATGTACTCACATTTTCCAATTCCTCACCATCCAACCTCGCTGTACATTCACTGACTTCACCTCTCTCAAAAACTATCACTTTACTCTTCCCTACATTCACCTTTAGATTCCGGTTCTTACACACTCTCCCAAACTCATCCACCAAGCCTTGCAGCTCCCCTTTGTCTTCACTCAACAACACAGTATCATCTGCAAACAACAGTACAGGGAGTTTCCAAACACTATCCTCTCTCACCAGGGCCACTCCAACATCCACTACCCTACCTTGTACCTCTTTTATTATCCCATCCATGTACAGATTGAACAACCATGGAGACAAGACACATCCCTGTTTCAACCGAACCTTCAAAGAGAAAACTCACTTAGTTCACCATCCACACGCAATGCAGCCTTAGCGCCATCATACATACTCAGCATTCAACAACTTCCCATCTACTCCATATATTCGTAATACTTTCCACAATCCTTGTCTATCCACCCTGTCATATGCTTTCTCCAAATCCATAAAAGCCGCATACAACTTCTTTCCCTTGCCTAGAAACTTTTCCACTAAAGATCTAAGAATGAATATCTGATCTACACAACCTCTTCCCTTTCTAAAGCCTCCCTGTTCTTCTCCAACTAATTCCTCTGTTCTTTATCTAACTCTGGCAATAAGTATCCTACCATACACTTTTCCTATTATACTAAGAAGATAAATGCCCCTACGATTACCACACACTTCTTTTTCCCTTTTTCCTTTGTACAAGGGAATAATTATACCTGACTTCCAATCCTCCGGAACTCTACCTACCTCCCAGGCCAATCTGCACATCTTCCACATCCATTCTAGCACTATCTCTCCCCCATGCTTCAGCATTTCACCACACACTCCATCAATTCCTGGGGTTTTCCCCAATTTAACTTTCTTCATTGCTTCCACAACTTCTATCCTACTGATTTCTTCCTGTCATCTCACCTCCCTCCTTCTCCCAGCCATTCCCCAGCCACTTATACTCGCATTACTTCCATCCTCTACATTCAACAATTCCTTAAAGTGTTCTCACCATCTGCTCACTTTTTCTCCCTTCTCCACTAGTAATCTACCATCTTTATCTTTCACTCCCCTGTTAACCTCACATCCACCCTGTCTTACTCTCTTCACCTTTTTCCGGAACATTTTCTTACAGTCCCTCCACTTTACACTTAAATTCCTTCCAAATTCCTCATCCACTTTCTTCTTACTCTCTCTTACTAATCTTTTCACCTCTCTCTTTCTTTCTGCATATAACTCTCTCTTCCGCCTCTCAACTTCTTCCACGTCCCTATTTCTCATCCATTCATTGTATGCTTTCTTCTTTTGTGCCTCAGCCTGTCTCACCTCTTCAGTCCACCACGCTGTTCCTTGCACCCCCCTCCATCTTCTCTTCCTCCCACACACCACATCACATGCTGCAAATATTTCTTCTGTAAATATCCTGCACACGTCCCCCATCTGCTCCAATTCATATTTGCCCAATCGTTCCTCCACTTCTCTCTTATACTCTGCCTTTTTCTCATCCTCTTCTAACCTTTCCACTCTCCTTGCAACTACTCCTTCCTCTCGTCTTTCCCTTCTTCTATTTCTCCATCTTACTTGGATCCTAATTCTGGCCACCACCAAGTAGTGGTCAGAAAGTCCACTCCCCCAACCTCTATAAGCTCTTGCATCCATTACACATCTTCGCATGCTTTCATCCACACACACATAATCAATCATTACCTTCCTTTCATTCAGTTCACCACCCACCCTTCTCATCACTCGCCATGTATACCTGTGGATCATTTTATGCCTGAAGAGGGTATTGGCTATCACCAACCCCCTCCCAGCACAAATGTCCACTAACGCACTGCCATTCTCATCTATCTCGGTAGGCACACCCCACTCACCAACTATTCCATCCATCTTCACATTCCCTACTTTACCATTCATATCACCGATCAAAAACACTCTCTCATTCCTTCCAAACTTTTCCATGCACACTTCCACATTTGTCCAGAACTCTTCTCTCACTCTACTAGCACGATCTTGCGTTGGTGCATACACACACACAATCGCCCACATTTGTATTCCAACTTTCAGCTTTACCCACACAATCCTTGACCCAAGTGATCCATATTGTCTTATGCTCTTCTTCCATCTTTTACTCACAACTATACATACTCCTTCCTTTGCCCTCTCATTCTCACCTACTCCTGCACATGTACCCCATCCATACTCCCATTCTCTCACACTTTCTCCTCTCCATTTTGTTTCAGTTATTCCACATACATCCACTTTCGCACCCTCAAAGCACCTGGATAATGTCTCTCTCTTTCACCTCATCATTCGCTCCTCTTACATTACATGTTGCCATTTCCAAGTCCTTTGTCCGGTCCTGGGTCGTCATCGTTTGGTCAGTCCTTGTCTGAGGCTTCTTGTTTGTCTTTTTAGATAGTTGTTTTCCGGGGAGGGGCACTAACCCTCCGCCAACCCTTTTAGTCGCCTTTTACGACAAGCAGGGATACTGGGGGAGTATTCTTGAAAACCCCCCCTACCCCCAGGGGTAATATTACTATAACATATCATGGGCACAGTCTTCACACCTGAGTTAGCGTGGGGGTGAATAGCAGAGTTGTGGTGACGTTCACTTATACAATTTACTTCACTGGTCTGTTGTTAGTAAGTTAGTCCCCAAGTTGCACACTTAAATATCGCTCTGTTTCTAGGGAACTTTGTACTCTAATAACACAGTACATAGCATGATCTTTACATCTGAGTCAATATAGGGCGAATAACACAGAGCTGTGGCGACACTGGTTTACATACTTTATATCACTGGACTGTTGGTAGTGAGTTAGTCTCAGAGTCACACACTCTAGGTATCACTCTGTTTCTAGGGAACTTAGTTATAGGCACAATACTCAGGGTTGACTGGAGTAGCGACCCTTGTGGGTTTTATTTCCGTCTCACTGCCCTGTATCACTGGAGGTCACTGTTACTACTGTCTTTTCACACGACACTGGGAGTTAGGGCATCGTCACTGTGTCATTTGGCCTGGATTTACCTGAGGTGGCACCAGGGATTAGGAGGGAGGCCTTCCAGACAGTCCTCCTGCAGGAGACACTGGATCACTCTCGGGGGCGTGGTGGCCCGGGCGCGTGTCTGGTCTGGGATGCAGGGAGGCCCTTCCTTGTTAGGGCCTTGACCTGGTAGGGGGCCCTCGGGACTAGGGCCGAACAGGGCCAGGAGTAGGGCCTGCTGCCTCTCACTCTGAGCGGAGGGCCAACGGCGAGTGGGGCCGGAGCTGTCCTGCCTTGGGGTCCGCGGGCTGGACCTGGGAGACTTGGAACTGTGGCCTCCCTTAGGTTGGGGAGCCATCAAGGGTTGGTTGCGGCACCTCGCCTGCGGGGTGTCCGTCAGGAACCGGCGTCATCCAGGGACTGGGTGCAGGGCGCGGACCTTGCCTTCAGTCGCAGGACCTAGCCACCACTCCTGGGACGGCAGCACCTCTGGGGAACCACACCTGGAGGGAGAGATAGACGGACATCCCACGCAGTGCAGAGGTGGAGGGCGGGTCGTGCAAAGGACCTTCCCCTCCAGGGAAACCCCGAGAGCTGTGGATGAAGGGCTTATGATGGCCGTCCCTTCCCTGATGCCGACAATGGCTGTCATTGCGACTCCACAGCCCTCTGGGGTAGCAGCAGAAGGACGTACAGTGGCCGTTCCTTCCCCGGTACGGACGATGACCGTTACCGAGGCGCTGCTCCCGAAGGAGGAAGAGGCAGATGTGGGACGTATGATGGCCGTTCCCTCCCCAGTACGGACGATGGCCATTACTGCAGCTCTGCCTGCCCTACAGGAAGTAGCTGAGGGATATACGGTGGCCATTCCCTCCCCAGTACGGACAATGGCCATTACCACGGCTCCACCTCTCCTGCCTTCTTCTGTCAGTTAGCACTTAATAGCTAACTCACCAACTCCAGGGCTACTCCCGTAGGAGGAGGAAGTGGGTGATGGAAGTACGATGGCCGTTGCCTCCCCGATGCGGATGATGGCCGTCATCTCGGTCCCACTCCTCCTTCCTGTGCCAGTTGGTGAGCGTTCAATAGCTAACTCGCCGAGGCGGTCACCAGATCTGGCACAGCAGAAGGACTTACGATGGCCGTTCCTTCCCCAGTATGGACGATGGCCGTTACCGCAGCGCTGCAGGGGGAAACAGCTGAGGGACGAACGATGGCTGTTCCCTCCCCGGTATGGATGATGGCCATTACCGCGGTGCTGCCTCATGGGACTGTATTTGGTGCAGCCCCACCCAAGTCCAGCCGAGGGCTGGTCTGGTTGAGGAGTAGTGCCGCATTCCTGCAACGTCGTGGTTGGGTAGGTTGGGAGGAAGAGGGACACAAGGTCGGGGCGCCCCAGCGCCCGTCTTGTTCTGGGCCGATCCCGCACTCACCTGGCCTGCCGTGGTGTCCTCCTGGGGTAGGGATAGGGCTGCGGCTCCATAGAGATGTGGGGGGTCCGGCAGCGGGGGCAGGCATATTAACCACAAGTAGTCTAAATTGCATTATTTTAAGCATTAGTCCTCGTGCGATTGTTTTGAAGACAAAGCTCTCAAGGAAAAAAACTTTAACACTGGACTGTCTTGTGTGCATGCAAGGGAGTGAGCAAAATGTTGAGTCCCAGTATTTACTCAACATTAAATTTCTGCCCACATAGAGACTGAATGAGTCAAGATACCCACTAGGCATAATTTACAGTCTGAACAATCTATGAATTAAGAACCTAACTTGTACTAAATGTAGCACAAATTAAATAACATAGGAGCACTGAAATGGCGGGTTGCCATCACATGCCATCAGTGATATTTTAATTTCCGTTTATGATAAATATAAACAATTCACGCTACGCTTTATATACGTGTTCTATTTGTATTATTTATAATACGGTATATGACATTACCATGATTCACAGTTTCACACAACAGTGTAGATATTTAACAAAGAAAAATATTCTTTTTAAACAGTTCAGGGAATGTGTTTGTCCCAATGCTTGTGACATCTACCAGAATACTAGCTTTGAAAGCATCCCATTGGATCATTGTTCTTAGCTTGCTGTTTCTGTTTCGCTGTTGCTTGCATAAGCTAAGCAGTGGGCCATGGCACTATATTTTCCGAATTCACTGGCTGATTTCAAAAGACATGGGCGTCGGTGGTGTAGATAACACCAACGCCATCCTGGGCCCCTGGCGTCTGAAGGTGTGATTCCACCGGGACAGCACAGGCAACATATGTAGCATGTGACTTGCCTGGCTTTCAACATGTATGTTGAATGCGGCATTCAACCATGAGACATGTTGACTGCGACAAGTCAACATTGTTGTTTCATGTAGCATGCTACATGCCAATGTTTATGTTGAATGCCACAAAACCATTTCCACCAATTCAACAAAAACTGAGCCAGTTGTCAACACGATTTAACAGACAGACAGACAGATATGTAGATAGACAGAGCTTAACGAAAAATCATACAAGTACCGTGTAAAACACACACACACACATTGCCGAATAACTTATAAAAAGTAAAATGCAGTATAGTGCCCTCAAAAGCAGCCAGACATCCTCACAAGGAGCCCACAGAGGAGCAACGACAGTGTGCCGGAACTCGGAGTGAAAACGGCATGAGTCTGCCTGGGCCACGCGCCCCTATGACCCGGAATTCGCCCACCGCCACCACAGCAGGAATACTAGACTACCTTCCGGGCAAGCCTTCCCTAACCAACTTCGGGGTGGAGCTGTCTATCCAGCTCCTGCCAGCACCCCTGAGACGGCCTGTAGCCGCTCACCCCTCACTAAGGAGACGGCCTATAGCCACTCTGAGGACAATAAGGAGACGGCCTGTAGCCGGTCTGAAGGTGTCTTCCTTGAAACGGCCTGTAGCTGCTCCTGCCTTTGTCAGAAGATGGCCTGTAGCTGCTCCGAAGGTGTCTTCCCTGAGACGGCCTGTAACTGGTCAACCCTCCTGAAGGAGACGACCTGTAGCCACTCTGAGGGGAACCAGGAGACGGCCTGTAGCCGCTCCCGCCTTCGTCAGGAGACAGCCTGTAGCCGCTCCGAAGGTGCCTTTGGGTCTGCTGGTTGCTGCTCACTCCCCCAGGCCGCGGCCAGTAGCCACGCCCCCAGGATGCCACGGCCAGTAGCTGGGCCCTATGGCAGAAGACGGCCTGTAGCCGCTCCTCCGTCCCCAGAGGGAGTCTCGGGCCTAGAGGAGTACTGGAGAAGCCCCTTGGTCTCCCACGGCCTCGTCTCCCTACAACCGGATCTGGAGGAGACCCACCTGAAGGACCCTGACGCAAACTGGTGCCGCAGCCCCTTCCTGTTGGTGCCGCCAAACCCTGGGGACTGCAGCCCTCAGGAACCCAGACCGCCCCCAGGACTCAGGGTGGGAACTCCCCACACCTCAATGTCAGAGATCTTCGTCCTCAGTCAGGAGCCTGAACGAAAGGTTTAGGCAGTTATTCAGCCCCGGCCCTGAGGGCCGCACTTCCGTCCCCAGCCCTCAGAGCGCGGGACCCTTCGCCACCCACAGTCCTGGATGAGAATGGATGCCCCCGCGCTTGAACCCATGGCCTCTAGATATAGAGGCCCTCAGTGGTGCCCAGCTCCGCCAGTAGCGGAGCTGTGACACCCCTCCACCCTTGCACCTGACCGCCACAACGACCAGACCCGACAGGAGTGCCAGTGATAATACAGTGTTTGTGACCTAGTCATATAAAGGCAGAACAGTGAATTAACCCTCTAATGGAAGTCAGTGATAATACCAAAGTGGTGGAGTGAACAACTACAGTGTACAGTGTCTGTGACCTAGTGATATAAAGATGAACAGTGAACTACCCCTCTGATAGAAATCAGTAATAATACCAAAGTGGTGGAGTGAGTAACAGTGACAGTGTTAACACAAATACGGCCACCCAGTGAGAGTCGAATCTAACAGAGTGAATATGCTACCATCAGAAAGTACCTCCTGATACTAAGACCATAATCAGACCCCAGTGCCAATGTAACACTCGCCAGCAGGGAATAACATTAGTAACTACATGAATATAGAAAACCTGGACTTCCCATAATTAATAACACTCTGCCTCAAGTGCTATTCTCTGTGACCCGAGCAGTATCCTGCGTGATACTGAAAACCCATAGCTAGACATAAGAGCCTGTAATTGCCCAGTGTATTTGTATCAGTGACATCTACTCGTTCCCCTGTCCAACTTAGTAATACACGTGTAAGGTTGTTGCCTTGAGTTTTTGTGTCTGACCTCTCTCCTATTTGTCTAAGCCCCGGTCTAGAAAGAGAGCCCTGCTACACACTAGGCGTTCACGGGACGGGAAGCCGGACCTAAAAAAAACTAGCATTACACTGGTGGACAGTGGTGGTTCTTGACCTGGGCATACGATAGAGGTAGCCTAATCAGGAAATACTGGAAAAATGGGAACCAAACCGCATGTGCAATTACCTAAGTTTGACCCCGAATAGTATAATGTTCACACATACCTGGCAATTATTAAACCTTTGCTAGATATCGGTTTTGAGGATGACAAGCAGAAAACTGCAGTCACACTCCCACTGCTGGGCAAAGCGGCAGCTAATATAGCACCCAAAATCGTCCCGGGGCTCACCTGGCAGAATTTCACGAGACTCGTGATCCAAGCCATCACCCCATCACTAGGGAAAGTGGCAGCACTATCCCAACTGGATAGTTTAGCTTTCGATGGCAACTTAGATGATACTTTAATCCAGGTGAGACGCCTGATTGCTGCTGCATACCCGGAGGCAGATGATGAAACCCGGGAGCAACACACCTTTAATACTCATCTGAGAGTGCTCCCCAGCATAGTCAAAGAGCACTTTACAATCCATGACCCGACTGGAGACATGGATAAGGACGTTCAACTGATACGGTGCCTCCTGACCTCCCGCCCTGCACCCCAACAAATCAACGTGGTAAGGAAGTTTCCCACAAAGATTCCGGCTCCCCCAGTCAAGCCACGTCCGCCTATGCCCCGTACCAGTCCCATCCCCAGCACCCAGCCCGCCTAGGGCACACCCTACCCACCGGCACCCCACCCACAGGGAGAACCCCAACCTCATCTTAGTGAATCCCTGGTAATTCTCCACATGCAGCTCCAGGTGCCCACTGCACAATATCAGAGATCAATTAAAAGCTGCACGACGGAAAACTACCACCCCAGGCCAACGCAAAGTTTCCTCTCTAGAGAATGAGGTAACAGAGAATGAACCCGCACCTGTGGAGGAGACCGACCCTGGGGAACAGAAGCTGGAGCAAGAAGAAGGAGGCCCCAGACAGCTGGATTTTTAGGACCGCCCCCGCACCTTCCCACGGTGGCAGGGGCCATTTCCCCCAAATATCGCCCCCCAGTTTACCACAAGATGAAGCTGAACAGGGTGAGAGCCAGACTTCTGGTCGATACGGGAGCGGCCAGATCCTGCCTATATAGCCACTACTTCTCCCTCCACAAATCGACCTTTGGCTCACTCCGCCCAATGGCTACTCACCTTGCGGTTGCAGGGGATGGCCTCCTGCCCATCCGTGGGGAAACACAGACCCTGAGAGTCGACACCCATCAACCGGTGTCGACCCAACACCAGTTCATAAAATTCGACTCTTCCTGCCGCAGTTATGACGGATACATGGGGTTGGACTTATTGCAGAAGGTAGGAGCCACCATAGATTGCCGCAACAGACAGCTCCAGTTATGTATATTACCCAGTCACCCCCCCTCGGGCCATCTGCACCTGCACCCCCTGGCCCCGGCCCCGACCGGAAGACTCTGCCCCCCCCTTTCCTCCTCTCCCCCCCTTCTTTTCCTGCCATCATTTCTTCTGCCTTCACCATTCCCCCCTACCATGAAGCCTGGGTGCCCCTCAACCAGCTCTCCGGCCCCTCAGTCCAAATTTCCCTACTCCTGCCTCCCGGAACCCTCTCGGCCTGCCTTCTGCCCCAAACTTTCCTTCCCCTGCATCACACGGCAGTCTGGATTCCCAACCTCGCCCCCTCACCCCTCACCCTCCCTGAAGGGCTCATAATCGGAGAGATGGAGGAAGCTGAGCCCTGTGCCCCTTCCCCCTCCCACTTCCCCACCCCCCTGCCCCCTATCCCAAACCATCTCTCTGCTCACCAATCAGACACCCTCCACCACCTACTCCTGGATTTCCAGGATCTGTTTGTGGTGGGACCAGCCGACATCAGGCACACCACCTACCTGGCTCAAGAGATTCATACGACGGGCCCACCGATTCGACAGCCATCCCGATGGAAGAACCCCAAACAACGGGAAGAGGAAGAAAGCCAGGTACAGGAGATGATTGAAGCCGGAGTTGTCTCCCCCTCCACCAGCCCCTGGTCCTCCCCCGTCGTCCTCGTGAAGAAAAAGGATGGCACGATGTGGTTCTGCGTCAACTACCGCCGGGTTAACGATTTAACCACCAAAGACGCCACTCCATTCCCACATATCAACGACTCCCTGGATTCCCTATACGGAGCCTTCTGGTTCTCTACCCTCGACCTCCAGTCGGGGTATTGGCAGGTCCCTGTGCACCAGGAGGACAGAGGCAAAACCACTTTCTCGACTAGCAACGGGGAACACTATGAGTTTAATGTTCTGCCTTTCGGCCTCCGTAACGCCCCCGCCACCTTCTCCAGGTTAATGGATCCGTCCTCAGTGGTCTCACGTGGGAGATCTGTCTTGCGTACTTGGACGACGTCATCGTTTTCAGCTAGACCTGGGCTGACCACTGGCAGTGCCTTAGCTGGGTTTTCACCAGGATCCGACAGGCAGGCCTTAAACTCCAGCCCACCAAGTGCATCCTGGTCGCCAGAACCGTCTCATTCCTGGGGCACGTCATCTTCCAGGCGGGCATATCTCCTGACCCAGACAAACTCTGCACCATCGCGGACATACCTGCACCACAAGACGTTCACAGGATCCGGGCCTTCCTCAGCTTGACGTCCTATTATCACCATTTTGTGAAGGGGTTTGACCACATTGCTAAACCACTCCACGACCTGACCCGTAAGGGGGAACCGTTCCTCTGGACGGATGAGAGACGAGTCACCTTCCAACAGCTTAAAGATAAGCTTGTTTCTGCCCCCATCGTGGCCTTTCCTGACTATGCCTTCCCGTTCCGGCTCTATACCGACATCTCCCTAATTGCCATCGGCGCTGTGATAGCGCAAGTCCAAGAGGACTGCGGGCACATCATCGCCTGTGCCAGCCGTACCCTAAATTGGAGGAGAAGAATTATCCCGCCACTAAGAGAGAGTGCCTAGGCATCATCTGGGCACTTGAGCACTTCCGGGTATACCTCTCAGGGACCCAAGTCACTATCATTACTGACCACCAATCCCTCCAGTGGTTTCTGCAGTCTGACACCCACAATGCCCAGCTCATCTGATGGCGCGAAACCCTGGAGAAATTCAACTATGAAATCTCGTACTGCCCCGGCAAACTCCATACCAACGCAGACACCCTCTCTCAGCTCCCCATCCACACCGCCCAGCCGGAGCCAGACCTCCTCCAGCAGTGGCATCGCAAGGAGTGACCCTCTTGGATCCCCCTGCACCTTTTCAAGAAACTGTATCGCCAGGGTGACCACCTACTGACCCCATCAGGCCATATCCTCCTAGCCCCTGACACCACCCTCGACGCCCTACGACACTGCACACCCACAACGGCATTCACCAGGGTACGAAAAAACTACTGCAGGTCTTCAATGACACCTACTGGGTGCCAAATCCTTCTGCCCTTGCCAAGGAAATTATCCAAACCTGCCACACCTGTGCCCTTGGTAAAGACATCACCCATACCGCAGGTCCGTTGGGCCATATTATCGTCCACAGACCTTGGCAGCTGTTAGCGATTGATGTGGTGGGACCCTTACCTCCAAAATCAGGCTATAGGTATGTTATCACTTTCGTCGACACGTACTCCAAATTCGTCGTGGCCTGCCCAGCGAAGGAACACCACGCTGTTGCAGTGGTCGACGCCCTACTTCGGCTCGTGTTCCCCTACTTTGGCATCCCACAAGCAATCCACTCAGATAATGCACCCGAATTCACTAGTAAGATCTGGGAGGAGCTGGCCCATATCTTCGGGTATAACATCTCCCACTCATCCCCTTACTGGCCAGAAGGAAATGCCGTATGTGAGCGCAGCCATCGCACACTAATGAATCAGCTCTGCACCCGGATAGAAGCCACCAAGAATGATGACTGGCCCCCCCATGTAAAAATCGTGGAATGGGGCATCAACTCCTGCCCCCAAGAGGACGGAATTTCACCATATGAGCGAGTGTTTGGGGAAACACCCCTCCTCCTGCCCCCTTGGAAGCATATACAACCCCCCACCTCAACCCCCACAACAGTCCCATTACACCACCTCAAACGCCGCCTGACCCACCTCCAACACAACCTGGACCTCAGCCCCGACACTGCCTCCAACCCCTATAAGCCGGGTGACACACTGATGATAGCCCAGCTCCCCAGCCCCCACAAGCTCGTGCCGCGTTTCACGGGACCCCACACCATCATCCGCGTCCCTAACCCCTATCAGGTAACCGTCGAGTACCACGGCACTCCCCGCACCCTCTGAAACCAGCATGTGCACCCCTTCCGCTCTCCTGCCCCCACCACCCCGGCCCCGCGCCCCGTCCCACCCGCTACTCCCGTGTCACCCCCTCCTACCACCTATGACTGCTACATCACCTCCTCCCCATCTCTCTCTCCCTCCCCCTCCCCCACCGCTACCACCTAGCTCTCCGTCACGCCGCATCACACCTCACCTGACAACCCACCGACACCACCAACACCCCACCGCTCCTCCACCTCTTCCTTACCCGCCACCACCTCTCCCACGCCCAGTACCACGTGTCCCGCCCCCATCCCCACACCCCCGCCCCAACTGCCGCCCACCACCGCCCCCGCAACTCCCAGCCCACCGCCCACACATCCCCCCACCTCCACTTGCACCGTCCATGGCCCCACGACACCATTACCCACTCGTCCCACACCCTGCTCCCCACGCCGTGGCACCCACACTGCTGCCACTCCATGGCCGCCCTTGCATGCCCCACGCACCTCACACACACGCCAACCCCACACAGCCACATCACCACCCACACCCACCCTCAAAACAACCATTACACACTCCGGGTGCCTCCCCCACCCACCCGCCAGATACATCCACTCTCCAACCCTACCTGCCTCGCCGCAAAATCACACCCCTACCCCTGCCCTAGATAATCTCACACTCATGATACACCATGCACAAATCCCGGCCACTTACACTCCCCAGAGATGCTACACCGCATTACCCCGCCATAAAACCTCACACTGACCATCCATCTCCAGCATTCAACACATCCCCACTCCACGGACAACAACCAGCACCATGAAGATACAGCAAGCTGTATGGGCGCCGTCCCTTGGACGTAACCAGCAAGTCCGAGGACCACACCACCTCCTGCAACTCCTCCGCTCCTCCACCGCCTCATCCACCCTTTTCCTCACCTGTGATGAGAAACAAGACAAAAACTCCGCCACCACAGTCTGGCACGCCCTCCTCCAACACCTACAGTCAGTCTACATCACCTACGACACCAAAGTTTACTACCTCCAGTCACAGGGACGTGACTTTTTCCCAGCAGACAGTGGTAAAATGCAGTATAGTGCCTCCGAAAGCACCCAGACACCCCCATAAGGAGCCCACAGAGGAGCAACGACAGCATGCAGGGACTCGGAGCGACAACGGCATAAGTCCGCCCGGGCCACATGCCCCTATGACCAGGAACTCGCCCGCCGCCACCATAGCAGGAATACTAGACTACCTTCCAGGCGAGCCTTCCCCAACCAGCTTCGGGGTGGAGCTGTCTATCCAGCTCCTGCCAGCACCCCTGAGATATCCTGTAGCCACTAACCCCTCCTGACGGAGACAGCCTGTAGCTGCTCACCCCTCCTGAAGGAGACGGCCTGTAGCCGCTCTGAGGGTAATAAGGGGACAGCCTGTAGCTGCTCACCCCTCCTGAAGGAGACGGCCTGTAGCCACTCTGAGGGTAATAAGGAGACAGCCTGTAGCCGCTCCGAAGGTGTCTTCCCTGAGACAGCCTGTAGCTACTCCCGCCTTCGTCAGGAGACAGCCTGTAGCTACTCCCGCCTTCGTCAGGAGACAGCCTGTAGCTACTCCCGCCTTCGTCAGGAGACAGCCTGTAGCCGCTCCAAAGGTGCCTTCCCTGAGACAGCCTGTAGCCGCTCAACCCTCCTGAAGGAGACAGCCTGTAGCCACACAACCCTCCTGAAGGAGAGGGCCTGTAGCCATTCAACCCTCCTGAAGGAGACGGCCTGTAGCCGCTCAACCTTCCTGAAGGAGATGCCCTGTAGCCGCTCTCACCTTCGTCAGGAGACGGCCTGTAGCCGCTCCGAAGGTGCCTCTGGGTCTGCTGGTAGCTGCTCACTCCCCCAGGCGACAGCCAGTAGCCTGGCCTTGGCGACGGCCTGTAGCTGCGCCACCAGGAAGCCATGGCCAGTAGCCGGGCCCGCCAGCAGGAGATGGCCTGTAGCCACCCACCTGACAGACCCCAACGCAGACCGGTGATGCAGCCCCTTTCTAACGGCACCGCCAAGCCCTGGGGACCGCAGCCCTTGGGAACCCCACACAGGCCCCAGGACTCCCAGGCAGGAACTCACCACACCTCGACATTGGAGATCTTCGTCCTCCATCAGGAGCCTGAACGAAAGGTTTAGGCGGTTATTCAGACCCAGCTCTGAGGATGCACTCCCGTCCCCAGCCCTCAGATTATGGGACCCTTCGCCACCAACAGCCCAGGAAGAGAACGGACGTCCCTGCGCGTGATCCTGTGGTCTCTGGATACAGATGTCCCCGGTGGTGCCCAGCCCCATCAGTAGCGGAGCTGTGACACCCCTTCACCCTTGCACCTGACCGCCACGACGCCTGGACCCGACAGGAGTGAGAGTGAGAGTACAGTGTTTGCGACCTAGCGATATAAAGGCAGAATAGTGAACTAACTCTCCAATGGAAGTCACTGATAATACCCAAGCAGTGGAGTGAACAACAACTGCAGTATACAGTGTCGGTGACCCAGTGATATAAAGATGGAACAGTGAACTATCCATCTAATAGAAATCAGTGATGATACCAAAGTGGTGGAGTAACAGCGACAGTGTAAACAACTAAACACAAATACGGCCAGCCACTGAGAGTCGAGTCTAACAGAGTGAATACGCCACCATCAGAAAATACCACCTAATACTAAGACCATATTCAGACCCCAGTGCCAAAGTAGCACTCACCAGCAGGGAATAACATTAGTAACTCCATGAATATAGAAAACCCGGGCTTCCAATAATTAATAACACTCTGCCTCAAGTGCTATTCACTGTGACCCGAGCAGTATCCTGCGTGATACTGATAACCCATATCTAGACATAAGAGCTTGTAACTGCCCAGTGCATTTGTGTCAGTGACATCTACTCCTTCCCCCGTCCAACTAAGTAATACACGTGTTAGGTTGTTGCCTTGAGTTTTTGTGTCCTACCTCTCTCCTATTTGTCAAAGCCCCGTTCCAGAAAGAAAGCCTCGCTATACGCTAGGCGTTTATGGGACGACGGACCTAAAACACCTAGCATTACAGTTTGGTTGCCATTTTTCCGGTATTTCCTGATTACCTCTCTCGTATGCCCAGGTCAAGAACCACCACTGTCCACCAGTGTAATGCTAGGTGTTTTAGGGTTGGCTTCCCGGCCCTCTAATGCCTAGTGTGTAGCTGGGTTCTCTTTCTGGACCGGAACTTAGACAAATAGGAGAGAGGCAGGGCACAAAAACTCAAGGCAACAACCTTACATGTGTATTACTAAATTCTACAGCAGAACGGGTAGCTGTCACGAATACAGATACACTGGTCATTTATAATTCTTAGACCTAGATATGGGTTATTAGTATCACGCAGGATACTACTTAGGTCAAGGTTGGGTAGGGTGAATAGCACTTAGGGCAGAGGTTTATTTATATTATTATTGCAGGAAGTCCAGGTTAAATATTTGTGGAGTGGGTGGCACAATTTCACTGTTGGTAACTATTATTTTAACACTGGGGTCTGGGTATGATCTTAGCGTGATGTGACGTTACTAGATGGTAGCGTATTCACTGTAATCGACCCGTATTTCACGGTTTGGCCGTGTTCCCAGTTTCACCGTTGTTTTTGTGTACTCCACCACTTTTTTATTGTCACTGGTGTCTTCTCGCACTGACTACCTTTATCTGGTTAATTCACTGCTCTGCCTTCACGTCACTAAGTCACAGACACTGCTTTCACTGCCACTCTTTTCGGGTCTGGGTGTCGTGGTGGTCAGGTACAAGGGCGGCGAAAGTGGTCCTAAAATGCGTAAGCTACAGCATAGTGCCCCCAGAAACTCCCCGACAGGTAACATGTGTGAGCTACGGCATAGTACCCCCGGAAACTCACTGACACCCCCAACTGGACCCCACGGAGCAGCCGCAGCCGAACCACAGGATGCAGTGCGACAATGGCACAAGTCAGCCCAGGCTGTGCGCCCCTATAACACTCAGCCTCCTCACCATCGCCCTAGCAGGAATTCAACACTACCTTCAGGGAGAGGTAACGCCGGATCAGATTGGGGTGGAGCTGCCTATCGAGTTCCAAACAGCACCCTTCAGGAGACGGCCGATAGCCGCTCCCGCCTTCTACAGGAGTGTGCCCATAGCCTCTCCGAAGGTGTCTTCTCCTTTGGGATGGCTGATAGCCTCCTGGCCCTCGTAAGGGAATCGGTGTCTCACCGACCTGAGGGTAATCAGGAGATGGCCAATAACCGCTCCTGCCTTCATCAGAAGGTGTCCTTCCAGGGACGGCCGATAGCCACCCTACACCCCCTCCTGCAGGAGACAGCCGATAGCCACTCCTCCCTCCGGCAGGAGACGGCAAGTGGCTGCTCCCGGCTTCGGCAGACAGCTGATGGCTGTTCTGAAAGTGCTGCCCCCGAGTCAGCCGATAGCCACTCCTCCCTCCGGCAGAAGGAGACGGCAAGATACCGCTCCCGCCTTCGTCAGACGGCCGATAGCCGCTCCGCAGGTGCTGCCCCCGAGTCGGCCTATAGCCGCTCCTCCGTCCGGCAGAAGGAGACGGCAAGAGGCCACTCCCGCCTTCGTCAGACGGCTGATAGCCACTCCGAAGGTGCTGCCTCCGAGTCGGCCAATAGCCGCTCCCCCTCCCTCCTGCAGGAGACGGCCTGGAGCCGCTCCCACCTTTGTCAGACGGCCGATAGCCGCTCCGAAGGTGTCCAGAGGCGCGCTGATTCCCCCACTCAGGTCACGGCCAATAGCCGGGCCTTTGAGCTTCATAGTCGCGCCCTTGGGCAGCCATGGCCAATAGCCGGGCCTTTGAGCTTCATAGTCGCGCCCTTGGGCAGCCATGGCCAATAGCTGGGCCCCACGGCCAGAGAGAGGTGAGAGCAGTGTCACCGCCCCAGCATGAGACGAGTGTCCAGACCCCCGACGCAGAAGGACCCCAGAGAGGCCCTACAGCCTCACCCGGCCTCTGCTCCCTACGCCTGACCATGGAGAAGACCCATCTGATGGACCCTAATTCAGGTCGGTGCCACAGCCCCACCCTGATGGCGCCCCTTGACTCTGGGGGCCGCAGTCCTGGGGTACTCCAGGCCCTCCCCAGGACGCCTGGGCAAGATCTCCCCACGCCCCAACGGCGAAGACCTTCACCTCTGGCCAAGACCTGAGCCAGAGATTTCTGGACTTGTTTGGCCCCAGCCCTGAGGGTCACACCCCTGTACCCAGCCCAGAGAATACAGGCCCCTTCGCCACCTGCAGCCCTGGACAAGAGAAGACGCCCTTGCGAGTCGTCCCATGCCCTCTCGGCATGCCCTTCCCTGGCAGTGCCCCTGTTCCGGCAGAATTGTCGCCGGCGTGTCTCCCCGCCGCCCCCACCGTATAAGTGACTTATGTTAAGTGTGATGTTGCCCCAAAGTTAGTGTAAGTGATACAGTGACTTAATATATGTTGAATAACAGGGCAAGTGTTCAGAAGATAACAGGAGAATATGCGATATCACGGGGCGGATGAACAAGGACGAGTGAAGACACTAAGTTCTGGTGAATCTGACTCACGGGTGACGCCCTTGTATAAAATCAGTAAGACTCCTAGCACGAGAGATTCTCCTTAGTAAAATATCCAAACGTCCCTTGCTACCAGGAAATAGTGAAGAGAAAGTGTTAATAATATCCTCCCGCTCGTATTACCATAAACATAACGAGACTTTCAGTGCCTTCCACCCTCCCTTAATAAATCTCCTCTCAGCAGTCAGTGCGTATGTAAGAACCCGGACTAGCAATATAATCAACTATCAAAATCCCCTTGCCACCAGAAAATACTAAGTCAGAATCCGTAACATCAATTCCCTCCTGTAATGCTAGGTGAAATTAGGCTCGACTTCTCGTTCCTATTTCACCTAACGTGGAGCGGGGTCCTCTTTCGAGACCGGAGCTAGTGCAATAAAGAGAGGCAGGACACAAAAACTCTAGGCAACAACCTTTACACGTATATTACCACAGTCAGACACAGGACAAATCAGTAGGTATTACAGCACAATATATAGCAATATAAAACCTTATCTAGGATATGTGTATCTCGCAGGACACTTGCTTCTCTGATACTAATGACAACACAACAATCCTAGTGTATCATGAGTGCAGTAAATATAGGCGCGCCCGCGGGGGCGCGGGGGGGGGGGAGTGTAGGAGGAGATAGGGGAGGTGCGGGGAGTGACTTGGGACGGCTAGGAGAAAGTTATGGTAATACTGGAAGGCGGCAGGTATTAGCCGTGAAATTTATATGGTTCCTACTAGCCAAAATACTTTGGTAATTGATCTTATCCTTGATTTACACTTACCTGAGATAGTGAGAGCGAGCGGTAAGCAAGATTTTATGGGTAGCGTGGGGGAAGGAGAGAATACTATTAATACTTCCTTTCACAATATTCCTTCGTAGTAGTGGGGGTATGTCTTTATAGGCACAGGCTTATTAATTATATAACAGAGCTGTCACTCACACGTATAGTCAATCAGATCTTGTTCCACAGCGTGGAGGAAAGATAGAATACTATTAATACTTCCTTTCACAATATTCCTTCACAGTAATGGGGGTATGTCTTTATAGGCACAGGCTTATTAATTATATAACAGGGATGTCACTCACACGTATAGTCAATCAGATCTTGTTCCACATTCACGTCCTTTAACTTCTCGCTGTGATCTGATTTACCCCGATATTCACTATATGAAATCACTGCACAATACTTACACTAGGGGAGAATCACACTTAACCTAAATCACTCATATTACAATATCACACGTATTCATCAGGGGGATAGGCAGGAACATGTCATCGGTGATCCTGCTGGGCTAGGGGCACCGTCAATGCGGGGCTTGCCGAGAGGGCACGGGACGACTCGGAAGGGCGTCCTCTCGTGTCCTGGACTCCCCTTGGCTTCCGGACTTGGCTCCGGCGTGTGGCCCTCGGGGCTGGGGCCGAATAGCTCCAGGAACCTCTGTGACAGGTCCCAGCGTCGTGGGGGCGTAGAGAGATCACGCCCGGGTGTCCTGGGGAGAACCGAGAGAGACTGTGGGCTGCAGTCTCCAGCGTCTAGGGGCACCGACAGGGGAGGACTGCGGCAGCGACTTCCACTGGGGTCCGTCAGGTGCGTCTGCTCTAGAGCCAGGCCTAGGGAACAGAGACCAAGGAAGGCTGGGAGGCCTGTCTGGGTCACTCTGGGACATGAAGCCTGGGCTTCAGTCTCCTGCCGTGGGGACGTCTCTCTACTCTGCACGCCCTCGGAGCGACCGTAGATTGTCTCACGAGGGAGGGAACGACAATAGGTCGTCTCTACCACGACACTCTCGGAGCGACCATTGATCGTCTCACGAGGACGGGAGCGACCATAGATCGTCTCTACCGGAGCACCTTGGGTGCGACCATAGATCGTCTCTACCGGAACACCTTGGGAGCGACCATAGACCGTCTCTACCTGAACACCTTGGGAGCGACCATTGACCGTCTCTACCGGAGCACCTTGGGAGCGACCATAGATCGTCTCTACCGGAACACTTGGGGAGCGACCATAGATCGTCTCTACCGGAACACCTTGGGAGCGACCATAGATCGTCTCTACCGGAACACCTTGGGAGCGACCATAGATCGTCTCTACCTGAACACCTTGGGAGCAACCATTGATCTTCTCTACCTGAACACCTTGGGAGCGACCATTGATCGTCTCTACCGGAGCACCTTGGGAGCGACCATAGATCGTCTCTACCGGAACACCTTGGGAGCGACCATAGATCGTCTCTACCAGAACACCTTGGGAGCGACCATAGATCGTCTCTACCGGAACACCTTGGGAGCGACCATAGATCTTCTCTACCTGAACACCTTGGGAGCAACCATTGATCGTCTCTACCTGAACACCTTGGGAGCGACCATTGATTGTCTCTACCTGAACACCTTGGGAGCGACCATAGATCGTCTCTACCGGAACACCTTGGGAGCGACCATTGATCGTCTCTACCGGAACACCTTGGGAGCGACCATTGATCGTCTCTACCGGAACACCTTGGGAGCGACCATAGATCGTCTCTACCTGAACACCTTGGGAGCGACCAGATCGTCTCTACCGAAACACTTTGGGGGCGACCATAGATCGTCTCTACCAGAGGGGCGCCGTCTGGAGTTTGTTTTCTAACTCCACCCCTAGCTAGCTCAGCAATTCCACTACATGAAGGTAGTGTCCTTCTCCTACGGTGGCGGCGGCGTGGTGGCTGCATGTCACAGGGGCACACGGCCCGGGCTGACATGCGTCGCTGTTGCCCGGAGTGGTGGTGGCTGGTGGCGGCTACCCCGTGGGGTCCGTGTGGGGGTGTCGGCATATTTGTGGGCACACTACGCTGTTCTTGGCTTGCCCTGTCGTCGGGGATACTATGGTATTCTTCAGGGGCACTGTTCAAGCCACGCATTTTACCTCCTAATATTACTATAACTATAATCTGACCCTCCGTGCATCACCCCTCGCCCCCCCCACGTAAGACCCACTCCTACTCTCCCACGTGCGCCGCAACCCTGTGTTCCAAGAACACCTGTGCACTAAATCTAGAGTGTTAGCATCAGTGTCTGTTAAGCTAGTATCCTGTGAGATACTGATTATCTAGTTAAGGTTTTATTCTCCACCATATATTGTGTTGTATTATCTGCTGTTTTTGTCCTGTGTCTGACTGTGGTAATATACGTGTAAAGGTTATTGCCTGGAGTTTTTGTGTCCTACCTCTCTTTATTGCACTAAGTCCCGGTCTCAAAAGAGGACCCCGCTACACGTTAGGTGTTCTAGGACCGAGGAGTCGGGCTTTTTCCACCTAGCATTACAGGCCCAGTTTCCCTACTAATGGGGTGGGGTACCGCCGGGGGCCTCTGTGTTCAAGGGCCACGGGATCACGCATAGGGGCGTCCTCTCTTGTCCGGGGCTGTGGGTGGCGAAGGGCCCCGCGCTTTCGGGGCTTGAGGCGGGAGTCTGGCCCTCGGGGCTGGGGCCGAATAACTGCCTGAACTTCTCGCTCAGGCACCTGACAGAGGATAAAGATCTTCAGCGTCTGGGGGTAGGGAGGTCCCACCCGGGGGTCCTGGGGGCGGTCTGGAGGTCCCAAGGACTGCGGTCCCTGGTGTTCAGAGACGCTGTCAGGAAGGGGCTGCGGCATCAGCCTACATCGGGGTCCGCCAGGTGGGTCCTCTCTGGATCCGGCTGCAGGGAGAAGAGCCGGTGGAAGTCACGGGGCCTCTCCAGTACTCTTCCAGGCTGGGAGCTCCCTCTGTTTCGTAGGTTGATAAGCAGGAGTCAGCACCTGACAGAGGAGCGGCTGCTGGGCGTCTCCTGCCTTAGGGCCCGGCTACTGGCCATGGCCTTCTGTGGGAGCAGCTGCAGGCCGTAGCTTAGGCCCGGCTACCAGCCGTGGCCTGGGGAGAGGAGCAGCTACAGGCCGACTCAGAGGCACCATCAGAGTGGCTATCTGCTGTCTCCTGACAAAGGCAGGAGTGGCTACAGGCCGTCTCCTGATTCCCTCTGGAGTGGCTACAGGAGTGGCTGCAGGAGGGTTGAGCGGCTACAGGCTGTCTCATTAGGGGCACCTTCAGAGCAGCTACAGGCCATCTCCTGACGAAGGCGGGAGCAGCTACAGGTTGTTTCCTGTTTTCCTTCAGAGCGGCTGCAGGCCGTCTCTTGTAGCAGGGTTGAGCGGCTACTGGCCATCTCAGGGGTGCTGACTGGAGCTGGAGTAACAGCTCCACCCCAATGTTGGTTGGGGACGGCTCTTCCGGAAGGTAGTCTTGTATTCCTGCTATGGTGGCAGCAGGCGAGCTCCAGGTCATAGGGGCGCGTGGCCCAGGCAGACTCGTCGTTGTCGCCCCGAGTCCCGGTGCGCTGTCGGTGCTCCTCTGTGGGCTCTTCTGGGGGTGTTAGGTCGCCCTCTGTGGCACTATACTGCATTTTAACTACAAATATATATATATATATATATATATATATATATATATATATATATACGGAGCCTATGTGGTACATTGGTAAAGTGTGGATTTTCGTACACTGGAGAGTGAGGGTTCGCACCCCGCAAGGGTAATAAACTCAGGAAGCGTCCTCTCGGCCATGTACTGCTTTGGCAGACACCAGGGATGCTGTGGTTGAACCAGTGTCGCATACTGTAAAGTATGTTTGCACCCGGTCTGCTTACGCGGGTCGATTACACTTGGTTCACAGATTACACACACATCCAAAGCCACTACAACACTACAATCACACTTACAAACACCTCTCACCCTACATATAATCTCTACCAGACAGCCTAAGCCATTTGGTAGAGATGCATAGGCTGTATCGTCCCTGCTGCGGTAGGGATAGGCCGGTCCTGTAGTGGACCTCAATGGCTGATTATATATATATATATATATATATATATATATATATATACAGAGAGATGGATGTACATATAGATATAGAAATAACCATCCAGACCTCCTTTCCCACCCTAGGGCAGGGTGAGGAGTAGCAAAGTCCAGACAGCCCAAATATGACCGGCCCAATGGTTCACACTTCCATTCACTCATCATTCAAGCCCCCGGAATCCTGGCTCTATCTGATACGCCAAAAAACTTTCACCATATTCTGTAGCTTCACAAACGTATCCGATGGTCACTCTGAACGCTGTCATGTTACAAAGGGGTGCCAAATCCCTGATCATGCACCTCTTCACACAACATTCTTCCAGCCAGCACAATCTCTTGTCAGTCCCCTAGCCTCACCAACTTCCATATTCTTCCTCACACACTCATCCACCATATCCCTTCACCTTCCCCGTGGACTACCTCGCTTCCTCCCTCCTTCAAATTCACTCACATATACCTTTTTCACCATTCTATTTTATCAGTTCTCTCCACATGACCATACCATCCCAGTACACAAGTTATTCCGGTGTCCACAGACTTCCTCACTCCGCATCTTTCACGAATCACATTATTTCGTATCCTATCCACTCTGTACTCCACATACATTCCTCGGCAGTCCCATCTCCACTGCTTTCTCTTGATTTTCCATTTCTTGCCACATCTTATTCTCACACCCGTATGTTAAGGTTGGCACTAACACTCCTTCACTTCATATAAGCCTTGCACAGCTGCAACACTCAAGCCTGTTTCTTATCAAGGCCTTCATTGCACCATCTTCTTTCCTTCCTTGTGTCACTTTATTTTTCACTTCTTTTCCACATTTTCTTTTCCATCACTGTACCCAGGTTGTAATGCTGAGTAGAATTTGGCTCGACTTCTCGTCCCAAATCAACTCAACACGGAGCGGGGTCCTCTTTCGAGACCGGAGCTAGTGCAGTGAAGAGAGGCAGGACATAAAAACCTTCGGCAACACCATACACGTGTATTATTTCAGTCAGACACAAGACATTTCAGTAGACATTACATCACAATATAGAGCAATACAAAACCTTATCTAAAATATTGTGTATCTCGCAGGATACTAGCTTCCTAGATATTAATGACAATACAACAAATCTTAGTACTATAGTGTTCCTCCTCGTAACATAGGGTTTGGGTGGAGTCACCCCCTCCCTACACTATTGCCATGTTTCCTAACCCTACGATGTATAACGCCTGTGGTTTGTGTAGTAGGAATGATACATAAACATAACTCATACTAATATAACTGTAATGAAAGTGCTGACATGTATCAAGGAAGAATAAAACTATTCTGCATACTATATTATACGATAATAGAGAAACGTGGCATAAAAATTTGGCAGTGTTGCTCTAAAAATATTCTAATTATTATTTACTTCCCCAACACTTCTAACATTGCTAATTAATTTAGCAAGTATAATTGCAAGAAAATTTGAAGGGATAAAAGTGGGAAGAGGCGATCCTTTCATAATTAAAATAAATATATCAAACAGCTCTGGGGTGGCAGCACTCACGCGACACGTGTTTGTGTGTACGCTGTGGGAGGTCACCAACCCCCTACAGGATTTAGGCCTATTGGGGAAACCTCTATAAAAAAAACGCGCCGTGACTTTTACCTCAAGGGTGGTGCGGAAATAAAGTCAAAATTATAATCCATACATAAAAATGGAAGTAAAAAACCATGGATGACACATAACAAAATCTAGCGAGAGAGAGAGAGAGAGAGAGAGAGAGAGAGAGAGAGAGAGAGAGAGAGAAATAATAATAATAATAATAAAACTTTATTTCCACTAAACAGTGGGTATTCTTATACATTATACAGTAGTACAGCATACAGTATGAAAGTTCTATACACAATATAATACAAGTTGATACATATGGTGGAGAATAGTGACAGAGAGGTAAATGGTTTAAAAGGTGTGGGGACACTTAGGTTAAAAATAGATCAATTAAGGGATTTAGGAACGAAGGCAGTGGGAAGGATTAAGACAGATGGGATTGTAAGATTAGGGAGTTTGAGCAATAGGGTAGAATGTATGCTCTCAATAAAAGTATAGCAATTATCAACGGCTAATTATTATACAGGTGTTGATGGTGGGGGTCTATATTTATAGGAGGTGTTGGTGGTGGAGGTATAGCGGGTGTTGTTGATGGGGGTGTTGTTGGGGGTAGGGGTATAGGGGGTGTTGGTGGCAGGGGTATAGGGGGTATTAGAAAAACGGAGATCACAAGAGGGAAACAGTGTCAAGGTCATCGCTGATGGAGAGGTCAGCTCGGAAACGTGGCAACAGTGCAGGGAGGGGGTGACTCCACCAAAACCCTACGTTTCGATCTGTCAGACTATAGGAGTACAGTAAATACCCGTGCGCGCGGAGCGCGTGAGGGGAGAAGGGGAGGGGGTTTGTGATCTACCAGGAGGGAGGGGGAAGTAGGGAGACACGGAGAGTGACTTAAAAAAGGCGAGGGGGAAGTTATGGTAATATTTAATGAGGCCCGATATTAGCAAGGGAGTTTAGGTGTTTTCTGTTGGCAAGAATTCTTTGACAATTAACTCTGGTTCTTATTTGGACTTTAAGAGCGGGGGTGAGGAATGGAGAGAGTTTTTAGGGATAGCGTGCGGAGCAGGGGAATATAGTTATTACTCGCTGTCCTCGTTGTTTTGGTGACACTAGGTTTCTGTCGGCACAACTTTTATATTACACATCTCCCCGGTATGTTATGTAGACTCGCACTTCCCAACGCGTAACAAAGTCGGAACCCTCGAAAATTCTATTCCACTATATTACTCAGAGCTTAGCCAATAGCACTCCAATAATGTGTTAGTCTTTCTTCGGGCTCTAGAGAGAAGTCCTTAGAAAACTTCGGGATGACACTCGCACGAATTTTCACTTGAGGTCTCTACCCACATTCTCGCCCTTTAACGGAGTATTATGTCCTGGTTTACCCCAATGGAAATTACATGAAATTACTGCACTAGTCTTATTCTAAGAGGAAAGGAGTCACACTTAACCTACTTCACGATTATTACAGGATCACTCGTATTTCTCGTGGAGAGAAACACGGTTACCTCAGTGATGATCTGGTCGGACTGAGGGTGTCGTCAGGGTAGGGCGAGCCGGGAGGGCACGGGGCGACTCGCTAGGGCGTCCTCTCACGTCCGGGGGTTTCCGGACTGGGGCCGAAGAGGGCTAGGAACCTCTGGGTCAGGTCCCGGCGTCGCGGGGGCGTGGTGAGGTCTCGCCCGGGTGTCCTAGGGCGGGCCGGAAGAGGCGACGGACTGCGGTCTCCTATGAGCAGGGGCGCCGACAGGGGAGGACTGCAGCAGCGGCTGTCACGGGGGCCCGACAGGTGGGTCTTCTCAAGGGCCTCGCGCAGGGAACAGAGGCCGGGGGAAACAGGGAGGTCTTTCCTCCTTACTATACCCTGGGAGCGACCATCGATCGTCTCTACCGGAGTGCTGAGGGAGCGACCGTGGATCGTCTCTACCTGAGCTTTCAGGGAGCGACCATTGATCGTCTCTTCCTGATTTTTATGGGAGCGACCATAGATCGTCTCTACCTTGTTTTTATGGGAGCGACCATTGATAGTCTCTACCTGATTTTTATGGGAGCGACCATAGATCGTCTCTACCTTGTTTTTAGGGGAGCGACCATTGATCGTCTCTACCTTGTTTTTAGGGGAGCGACCATTGATCGTCTCTACCGGAGTGCTTGAGGGAGCGACCGTTGATCGGCTCTACCTGAGCTTCCAGGGAGCGACCATTGATCGTCTCTACCTGATTTTTAGGGGAGCGACCATTGATCGTCTCTACCAGAGTGCTGAGGGAGCGACCGTTGATCGTCTCTACCTGAGCTTTATGGGAGCGACCATAGATCGTCTCTACCGGGTTTTTATGGGAGCGACCATAGATCGTCTCTACCTTAGCACTATCAGAGCGACCATAGATCGTCTCTACCTTAGGGGCGCTGCCTGGAGTATAGTTTCTGACTCCACCCCTAGCTAACTCGGTGATTCCGCCACGTGAAGGTAGTGTCTTTCGCCTACGGCGGCGGCGGCGTGGTGGTTGAATGTCACAGGGTCGCACGGCCCGGGCTGACATACGTCGTTGTTGCCCGGAATGGTGGTGGCTGGTGGCGGCTACCCCGTGGGGTCCGAGTGGGGGTGTCGGCATTCTCGTGGGCGAACTCCGTTGTTTCTGGTTCGCCTCGTTGTCGGGGATACTATGGTATTCTCCGGAATATTCCGGAGTACCATATGTGTGTCCGTCAAAGCCACGCATTTCACCGGTATTTGAACTCACCAATTCGTCTCTCTCCATTCACTGTAACATCGCACTGGGAGTCATTCTTTTTTGATTACCATCTCTGTACTCTTTTCTATATTTACCCTCAAGGCACAACGCTCACAGACATCAGCAAAACTCTGCACTACCCTACCAAGATCTTGTTCGGTATTTGTAAGTAGCATTACCAATGCCATCCCTCTCTCCATTACTTAAGTTTTTCCTTCTCTCATCACCCCACCCATATATATATTTGACAACCTCGGTGCTAGGGGAGCGACGCCGTTGCCCCACCCTGACGGTAGCGCAACAGGAAGGAGACCACACCTGACGGATCCTTGAGGGTGCCCCCAGGACCCCTGGACGAGACCTCTCCCCTCCTCGACGAAGGCAACGACCTTCCCCCACCATGCGCCTGCGCAAGCGCCTCCAGAACCTGTTCGGCCCCAGCCCTGAGGGCGACCCTAGTCTCCAGCCCCGACAGCAAGGGGCCCTTCACCACACCCAACCACAGCCCTCAACGAGAGACGACACCCCTGCGAGCTGTCCTGTGGCCGCGGGACGAAGGGACTCCACCCACGCCAGGCCGACAACTGAGAGTCCCCAGGCCCTCCCCCTTCCCCCAACCAATGATTGTTATACGTAGTCCCCACAGACAGAAAGTGAGAGGCAAAGACTGTGCAGCGCAGATAAGCAGAGAATTCCAGTGCCAGTAATAAAGACGCTTGTGACAGTGCATACCCACTTTGTGCAAAATGAGGCAAAACTCGGTGTCATAATAATAACTCCTGTGACAGTGCGTATCCACCTTGTGTAAACCAAGAGGTAAAATCCAGTGACAATATATATATATATATTCTACATTCATAGAAAAAGTCATTGCCAGAATAAGGACTCGGACTATCCCGGGCACAGTAAAACCTATATTTCACCCTCTCACTGTGAGGCGAGCCTCACATACAAGGACTGTGAAACTGTGTATTACCTATTATCCAGACTGAGCCCATTGCATATCTTGTATCCTGCGTGATACACGAAACCAATCCCCCTGCCTGTTTATTAACTTTGTATAGCATATCGTGAGAATTGTCTTCCCGTTCTGTAGCAGAGAATTTACTAATATACGTGTAAGGTTGTTGCCTTGTGTTTTTATGCCCTGTTCCTCTCATACTGTCAAAGCTCCGGTCTAGAAAGGGAAACCAGCTATACCCTAGGCATTCTTAGTGCGTGAAGCTGGCCTAAAAACGCCTAGCATAACACCTACCTTAAAGATAAATACCAGTAAATTCTTTGATACTCTCTCAGAACAAACTAATCAAATAATGCAAACATGAAGACCACCACCAAACTGGCTTTCCAACTATTTGTCTGGTAGAAAAGCACATTACATTTCAGGGAAAGTCATCACAAACAAATAATTTCCGTACCAGTTCCACAAGACAATTCTCTAACCCACACATACATATTCCCACATCCCGACCACCCGCAAACATTGCCTCTTATGCATATAACATCACCATGGCCACACCACAATACAGACAGCCAACACACTGGTGAAGAAATACCCCGTGGAACACACTGCAGTGTTGAAGACAGCAGAGTAATGATCACCCCAGCCTGATCCCTCCCAGCACTCAACCTGCAGTAAAGAATATTCTGCAGGTACCACTCCCCTCCCCCCAAAGTCAATGTTTATGTGCTACACACACCCTCCACTCAGATCCTTAGGGACATGACATCAGACACCTTCAAGGACCATGCACAAGATATTACAGGACAGTGCCTCCCCAGACTCATTGCACTCAGGGCAACTACAAGGCCAGACTGGAAAACAAAAACTCCCCTTACATTATGATACAAAGTAGTATGTGTTGGCAACCATCATTCATTCACTCTATGCAGTCTGCCCATTTCTTCCTTCCTTTCTCATTGTATCTGTCTAATCCTCTCCCTACTTCTCCCTTTCCTTTCGATCAAATTTTATTACATGTACTCTTTTTTCCACTTCATGCGGCTCTGTACCAAGTGACAAGGCTAATCATTTCCCATAACTGAGGAAAATGTTTACAAGGCTGGGTGGTCACCATATAACCAGGTAACAGAGTGATGTCCATTAGCTGGGTGGACAAGGCAAATATGTCCACCCACAAAAACCTCCACAATATTCCCACCTTGCATTGACAAGGTGGTCAGTTGCAAGAGAACATCAGTTCACTGCATGGGACAGCCCTATAGGAACGGTTGCTTGCCTATGGTCGATAGCAGACTGGGTTTGATTTATTAAGTGATGTCATATGCTCTTGGGAAAGATCCTATGTAATACCCACTATAGCACCTTGGAAATCATACAGAAAAATACTCTACACATCACCAATGACTGCACCATAACCATTCCCACAGCTCACTTACTTTGAAACTTAGGTCCTCCCATCACATAACCTTGAAATGAGCACAATTCTATGAGGGAGCATATACAAATAATACCCATATCATTACATAAAATAAATAGGCACATAACCACACAAACAGTATCAAACCCTACAATATCCCACCTCCAATATCAGCAGTGAAGAAATACCTCATGCTCACATCACACAGGAAGCAACACACTTCAATCAGAGCACCATAACCAGCCACCTCCCCCCTAAGATCTAGTCATCATAGATGTCCTTAAACATGTATGAGAGTTCCCCTAGCAAGGTTAAGAGCAGGATATCACCCACACCTCCTTCATTAGCAACTTAGATTTGGGGAGGTGGAATCAAATGACTTAAATGCCCAGCTCACACAATAGGCCCACACGAAAGCACACCCTCTGAACCACAGCACAGCGCATGCCACACATCAATGGCATAGGGAACCTATGGGACAAACCTGCAGGAGCGGTTGCTTAGTCTACTGGCAATCAGTGGCTGCTCAATCAGACTGACCAGGGCTGAGCAATAATAATGACTGAGTGAGGAAGGATCCAGACACTCAACTGCATGCCCAGCATAATTGAATACATAACCACTAGTTTCCACGATCATTGCTTCAAACCCCTCTTTCTTACACCTGCAGAATACATTTCATGTGCTGGGTAGTTATTATTTCAATAAGTAAAAAATGTCAAACCCTTAACATGTCTAAATATACATGTAACTCATCTACTTCAATCCTTAGCCAACTCTCATTATTGTGAAATTAAGAGTACGCACAGCATCAGGTCTACTAGTTGGTTATCTTTGATTCAGCTATACCAAAGTTCATTTTACTGTGCTGTTGAATTCCAGAAAAATAAAGTAAATGCTCATTTAAGCTAATAATTTGAATGTTTACGGGTGTGGTACAAATTCAAGAACACTATGTTAATACACACCCATTTCACTGAAAAATAACTTCAGATTCCATTAAAAATCTTCATGCCAAATTCTGTACTGCAATACTTGAAGGAAAAAAATAAAACTGATAAATTTCATGATTTACTGATGATAAGTGAGGAGACGACAAACACTGAATATCAGCCTGCGTCAACATTCATATACAATGAAAATGTAAATAATCCTGGCAGGAAAGAACAAGATCAACAAAATTTTATCCAATGAGGGATATGGGAACTAAGCAACGAGATGTCACAAGTGTGGAGAAGGCTCACTGTTCCCTTTTAAGGACTATTTGCTCATGCTCCATACAAACTACTTTTGCACTTACTTGCTGATCACTGCCTGACTACAGTACGTACAAAGGAAGATAAACAATGATCATTGTACTTTGTTAGTGGAGGCAAATGTGTACATACAGTATGCTATTCACAAAGATCATCATACTGGCTTCTTTTTTATCTGGCTGTCTACATGGAATACATGCATTTCCTATGTATAACTCATGGCTTTTCAAAATGTTCTTTGTCCAAATATGAGCTTAAATTTTAAAAGCAGCCACACCAGTCTACATGATTTATGCAAGGTAAATTCTTGAAGCACATCTTCCACAGTACAAGGGGCCAGTTTTTGAGTGGGGTGCTGATAAATACATGGGATCATCATTTCAGCCCACTTGTGACAACTGGTAGCAGGGCTGGCAAGTTCCCACCCATTCATATATCAATACAATGATGTTCTTCTAGCACTAACTAAGCAGAGTGGGGAAAGGGGGTTATGTGCCCACTACATCCCAAGCTACTGAGGCTAGACTGAAACTGTTGGGAATTGAGGTGTGAGGAATGTTAACACTGTCCAGAATTGGCAATGACAATCTTGGCTGAAGTAGAACCGCTGGAGTTGCCGTAGCCTTCAACTTGACGCACGACATCCATACCTTCCACTACACTCCCGAACACTACATGCTTCCCATCGAGCCATGCAGTCTTCACAGTGCAAAGGAAGAACTGGGACCCGTTGGTGTTGGGACCAGCATTAGCCATGGACAAGATTCCAGGGCCAGTGTGCTTCAGGGTGAAATTCTCATCAGCAAACTTTGGGCCATAGATGGACTTCCCTCCTGTGCCATTGCCATGAGTGAAGTCACCACCCTGACACATGAAGTTGGGGATAACACGATGGAATGTGCACCCTTTGTACCCAAAGCCTTTCTCTCCTGTACACAGGGCACGGAAGTTTTCGGCAGTCTTGGGCACTACATCTGCACGTAGCTGTGGGGGTAATGCAACACATTAAAATCATTTAAATAAGCAAATCTTAATAAGGATCTATGCCCCTGAATAACAATATTATTAACAAAAACTCATGCCTGGTGGTTTGAGTTAAAGGACTCCAACTACATGTGGCCCAAAAGGGCTGGTTTCCAAAGCAGCACTCAGGTGGTCTGAGCCTGTTTCTTAAGGGTTGATTGAATTTTTTTTCCATACCACCAAAGTGCAAGCAATTGGTTATTCTCCCTAAATGTTTGGACTGAGTGCCCTAGCCAAGGACACCTGGGCTCCTGATGAGGCAATACTATACTTGCGGCGCTTGAGTCTGAGGTTGTCATTATCGTACCCTGGCAACCTACCATTCAAAAGTGCATCTGATTTTGTATCATTACACACAAATCATATTATACAAAAATATATTATACACGAATAATATTATACACGAACCACATGCGTCTCATATTATACATGAACATATTATAATACACGAATCACATGCGTCTCATATTATACACGAAATCAGACACTTTTGAATGGTAGGTTGCCAGGGCACGATAACAACAACCTCAGAGTAGCGCGCCGTGACTATAGTTTAGACGATTAATGATAATGCAGTACTATTCATTAACCACCATACAAGTAAATATGAATTCTTAACAGTACAAACTAACTGTTAGGGAAGACTGATTTTAATATTAATTATGGCACCCTACCCATACACACTTCTAGTAACTACTGTCTGATACACAGAAAAAAGGAAAAGTTAGTGCACATAATGGGTGGGCAGGGGGATATTCTAATTTCCTTGTGCTTGTGTCATGCCAACACAGACCATCTTTCAGAGATTTTTTTTTTTTTTTTTAAGGACGGTTCAGTTGCTATGAACTATTTAACATGCATAGCCATAAACCTCTCTTCCAGTTACAATACAGACATCACGAAGCCCAACGAACTTTCATCGGCACACACAACGTCCATTAAAAAGGGCACAATGGGTTAAAATACATTTGTTTCCTACCCTTTTAACTCCAACCTGGCCTGAAATTGTCCTCTGAATATCGTTATTAGTCATAACAACAGACTACAGTAATGCTCTGGTCAAGAAGTGCAATGACCAGCATGTAAATAATCTGCAAAGTGCAAAAATTATTGTCCAAGTTTGTGTACCATGGGTATAGCTAATGTGTACCATGGGTATAGCTAACATTTTAAGTACTAGACTATGGTATTATACTTATTTTCAAACGTGCTTGAAATCCCATCTCGGAAGGACTCCCCACTATCTGCTTAACGGATCTAGTTTCCCCTAAATTGGTCCATGATAGTGTGGGTATACTCTGTGTATGTGTGTGTGTGTTCTTACCTACCTAATTGTTCTTACCTAATTGTATCCTTACAGGAATGAGTCAAGCTCGTACTGTTCCGTGTCTTAAACCATATTTATCGTACATATCCTTAGATTTGTGAATTGTATTGGCGCACACTATTTCATTCAGTAGTGCATTCCATTGATCAATTGTTCTGTTTGGGAAACTTAATTTCCTTACGTCTTTATCACCTCTCTTCTTATGCAGTTTTTTGCAGTGTCCTCTTGCTGATGCTTCTCCATATGTTAAGTAATCATTTATGTCTATCTTCTCCTTTCCTGATATGCACTTATATAGCATTATCATGTCACCTCTTTTCCTTCTCTCCTGTAGTGTTGGTAGATTCAGTTTATTTAGTCTTTCTTCGTAGCTTAGGTCCCTTAAGCTTGGTATCCATCTTGTAGCGGCCCTTTGAACTTTTTCAATCTTGTCTATATGCTTTTTGAGATGAGGACTCCAGACTACTGATGCATATTCCAGGGATGGTCTAATGAATGATGTTATTAACCTTCTTAGCATGTCTTCATTTATGTATGTGAATGCTATTCTCATATTTGCAAGCAGTGTTTACATGTTCCGTATCTTCTCGCTGATGTGGTCAGCCGGAGATAGTCTGTTATTGATAATCACACCTAGGTCTTTCTCTCTCTCTGATGTGTATAGGGTTTTATTTCCTAACTTATAATCCCAATCAGGTCTTTTTCCACTTTTACCAAACTTGATTACATGACGCTTGTCCACATTGAATTCCATTTGCCATGTACTACTCCATTCATGAAGTTTATTTAATTCTTCTTGTAGCTCTTTTCAAGAGTCTGTTAGTAATTCTCCTTTGTATTTTTGCATCATCTGCAAACATATTCAGATAACTCTCATTTCCAGTGTTACTGTTTATATCATTTATATACACTAAAAACATGATTGGCGCCAGCACTGAACCCTGTGGTACTCCACTAGTCACTTCTTTCCATGATGAGTAGTTTCTTCTTAGTACTGTCCTCATTTCTCTTTTTATGAAAAAGTCTTGCATCCAACAAAATAGTTTGCCTCGAATTTCTCCTTGATGGTACAGTTTCCATAAAAGTCTTTGGTGTGGTACTGTGTCAAAAGCTTTCTTGAAATCTAAATAGATAGTGTCCACCCATCCTTCCCTTTCCTGTATTGTGTTTGTTACTCTGTCATAGTAGCTCAACAGATTAGTAACACATGATTTTCCTTTTCTGAAACCAAACTGTCTTTCTGTTATCATACTGTGTTCTTCTAGATGATTTACCCAAGCTTTTCTTATATGTTTTTCTCATACCTTGCTTACAACACTGGTCAGTGATACTGGTCGGTAGCTGAGTGGATTTTGTCTATTTCCTTTCTTGAATAAGGGGACAATATTTGCTTTTTTCCAAATATCAGGTAGTTTACCTTGACTCAAGGATTTCTTGAAAATTAAAAATAATGGTTTACTTACCTCCTTTGCACATTCTCGTAATACCCAACATGAAATTTCATCAGGACCACTTGCTTTTCCTCTGTCTAATCTACTTAACTCCTCCTGTATTACTTTTTCTGCTATTTGTATATCTGGTAGTGTGTGTGGACATGCGTGTTCCACATAGTCCCTCTCAAAATTTTTTTCCTCTGTAAAAACTAATATCTTTCTCTTGTGTATAAGTGATTCCCTCGTCCGTGATGGATTGAATTATATCTTTTACTTTGGTTTTCCTTCTGATACAGCTGTAAAACAGCTTTGGTTGATCACTACTTTTATTTATTATATCCTCCTCAAACTGTTTTTGGGCTTCCCTCCTTATTCTTGTATAGTCGTTTCTTGCCTGTTTGTAATTATTATACGCCCATTCACTATTGTGTCTTCTGTATCTATTCCACAACAAACATCTTTTCTTTTCTTTTTTTTTTTTACATTCTGTATTGAACCATTTCTGTATTTTCTTATCTGCTTCTTTGTGCTGTGGGATGTACTTCTGGACTCCTATTTCATAAAATTCACAAAATTTTTTATATACAGCATTTAAATCTTGTCCTCTAAGCTCATTTTCCCAATCAACTTCTAAGAAATACTTCTTTAGATCTTGATAATTTCCCTTTTTATAGTTTTGGCTCTTTGTAACTGTCATTGCTGTTTACTATGTCATATGCTATCCTGAAGTTATAATTTAGTACTGCATGATCGCTTTTGCCGAGTGGAGGGTGATATATTAAACTGTCAATATCATTTTCTTGCCTAGAAAATATTAGATCTAGCACTGAAGGTACATCAAGTCCTCTTTTTCTGGTGGTTTCCCTCACATGTTGCGTTAAGAAAAACTCTTGTACGAGATCCAGGAGCTTTTGGTCCCAACAGCTTTCTTGGCTATTTATATCTAGAGTATTCCAATTTATATTTGTATTGAAGTCCCCTAGTTAGGAGTGCCATAACGGTAGATTTTCCTCGCCCAGTTCGAATACAAATATCCTTAATTTTTACATTTTCCTCTCTCATAGTTAAAATTCGAGCTTTTTCTACATCAGTTAGAGGCTTGGGACCCATCTCCAATGATTCACTAAGGCAAAGGAGGGTGTGAAAACGAGAGCTTTGAAATTAACAAGGGCCAGGCAGGACAAGAAAATATGACGTGCTTTCCCATCCAAAGTCAGGCAGGCACGGAGCTCATAAACTCACAGCATGTGGTGTTAAGCCTGTGAAGTTGCTAGAAGCCACCAGAAAAAAAATCCGCTGACTACAGGAATTTTCCTACAATATTTCTTGGATCCTACCAAATATATGGTGCGAATTAGAGGGTCCAGACTTCCATTGCACCAACTGTATATATATGTATATATACTGTATATATAGGGCGTCGGGCTATATATATATATATATATATATATATATATATATACTGTATATACAGGGCATCGGGCTATATATATATATATATATACTGTATATACAGGGCATCGGGCTATATATATATATATATACTGTATATATAGGGCACCGGGCTATATATATATATATATATATATATATACTGTATATATAGGGCATCGGGCTATATATATATATACTGTATATATAGGGCGTCAGGCTATATATATATATATATATATATATATATATATATATATATACTGTATATATAGGGCGTCGGGCTATATATATATATATATATCCATCCATCCATTGCCAGACGCCATGTATCCCAAATGGGGTGGCCAATGGCTTAGAGTTAATTGTTTATATAGGGCGTCAGGCTATATATATATATATATATATATATATATATACCGTATATATAGGACGTCGGGCTATATATATATATATATATATATATATGTGTGTGTGTGTGTGTGTGTATACAGTAACCTCCGCCAAATTAGAGAGGGTTACGTTCCAAACCCCCTCACTAATTCTTGAAATATGCCACTCTTGACGTCTTCCTGAAAATGACATGTGCCAGTAATTGTGTAGCCTATGAACCACTGATACTGTAATGCATTACCCATAAACAATCATTCCTTGTTAAATGTTTCCCTGTTGTTTTTAGCTGTTCGGCTGTGACAACTCGTTTAATTTGTCAGAGTAATGGTGGAAGAACTGTCCTAAGTGTATAACTAAAATTTACCTAACCTAGTTTAACTGTACATAATACCATAATATAACTGAACCTAACCTAACCTAACCTACAGTTGGGAAACTGGGAAACGAAATCCATATTTCAGTATGTAGTTTCTTCCACTGTGCCAGAAACAATCATAGGCATGGCTTAACAGCTTAACCCCTCAATGGCTGTGGGTTCAGAAATTTGCATGCAGCCCTGGCCAGACCAGGAACAATTTTTTAAGTTACAAAATCAGTTTTTCTTAAAGATGTGAAGAGAATCATCTGGCACACCTAGCAATGTGTTTATAAGCTTCCTAAACCCATCTTGTGATTCGCTATGATTAACAGAGGAATTCATAAAATTATGGTGCATGTACCGTATGGGCAAAAACATCTGAGATTAAATTACCACCTGACTGCTTGGGAGGGCAGCGTAGAGTCATGTAAACATACCAGTGAATTCGTTCCTTCCTATTACAGGTCACAGTTCTTTTATATAGCCCGCGCAAACACAACGTCACTGACACCCATACTGTAAGGGTTGTTCACTGCCAGAGGTTAGTATGGGGTTAATGGAATACATTTGTTTGAATCAATAATCTCTCTCCCATACACACACAAAAGTGAGCAAAAGAATGAGCGCTAAATGTACGTTCAACTTTCAGCATAAAGACCTTACCAATTCAATTCATATTCCTCCAGTTTATTATCTGTATTTTTCCAACTTTTTTTTTTTTTCTTTTAAATAAGAAATCACTAGTAAGTGAAATATTTATGAGTTCAGCAATTATGGGGTTCTACTGTGTGTGTGTGTGTGTGTGTGTGTGTATTTATATATATATATATATATATATATACACACACACACACAGTACAATGGTATCGAAGAAGCAGTGCACCGTTGCTATTGCGGACTAGTTTACCTCACAATACCCAGTTTTCAATGGACCAATTACATAAGTTGCTTCATGGTGTACTGTGCAGTACAGTACAGTACAGTATTGTGTTCCAGTACTTTATGTTCAACCACAGTACAGTATCATTTATTTTTGTAACTGTAAAGAGAAACAGTGTATGTAGTTGAAAATGAAAAAAGATATACAGTATTAAAACTTGCTTCATGGTGTACTGTGCAGTGCAATACAGTACAGTACTGTGTTACTGTAATTTTTTATGTTCAACTACAGCTTCATTTATTTTTGTACGTGTAAAGAGAAATATTGTATGCATTTAGAAATGAAAAAAGATGTACCTGTAAAGAAGAAGAAGAAAAAAAAAAAATTACAGTACAGTAGTTGCTTTTAACGCATACCTTAAAGTATTTACATACACTACGTACAGGACTCAGAATCGTATTTATTCTGAGTTTCTTGGTGAGAAATGTCTATCGTCTTGCACTGCCACCTACTGGCCTACCAGACAAACTTTCAAATAAATGACAAATAACCAGTGTCCAGAGCAATTCACTGCCAGCAGATATTGTCTGTTGCTTCTGAAATCTGTTGACTTGAGATCAGTAGAATTAAGGGTCGATTGTGTGAGAATTAGCATACTGTATCTGTGATGACAAAGAAAATGTAAGTTGTAATATTTTCATGACGCCCCTGATTAATACAAATTAGTTAATTTCAGTACAAGTAATTACAGGTACCTCATACTCAACCATACTGTGTGAAACAGCCAGAGCACTTACAACTCAAGGTACAATTGCCCGTAATCATGATGTCAAGTGCAAATATAAATGCTGTAGTAGAGGGAATTGATGCAAGAAGTGATTACAGGAAATCAGAAAGCTATTTTTTTCCTGCACACCTACGAGGCATAGTGGCACTATGAAACAGGCAGAAAACCCTATGGAGAACCATCCTTATGACGGTTAATAAGGAAAATTGGAGATTTAGTGGAAAATTCCGGGTACTCGAAGGACGGCCAGGCAGTGTTACTGAAAAGGTGTGAAATAACTAGATATGCGTATTTTGAAGTTTTTCAGTACATAATTTAAAAAATTACATTTTATATTTATTTTGCATTTTTTGGCGTTTAGTGTGTTTATGCTAGTACAGTAATGACTTATTTGTGCAGTCGGGGTGGTGGAGTTTCTTGGAAAAGGGAGGCGAGAGTTTCTGTTTTCAGACCTAAATGAGATAAACGTCATCCTTTGAATGTACAGGCTGGACAGTATGGGTTGAAATGCAAGATGACCTGCCATTCGCACCTCACATGAGCTGATTACAAGGGAAGGTAGGCCTTTCCACCCACGAGAGCATCATGTGAACATGGAAAACTTTCCTGTTATGCTTGTAAAAGGCAAAAAATATGTAAAATGATTCAAAACACTACAACAAACCTGAGCAAATAGGTAAAGATACCAAACAAAAATTAATTTAACTTTTATTTTCATCTTTTTTATGCCTATTTTTACTTATTATCGTAAACAGGGTGGTTGCATGTGTTTTGCAAGAGAGAAGAATGATGATATTTTCTGTCTGGTTTGAGATAATGGGTATAACTGTGTGTGTTAACCCGTACAGCGTCGGCCGATTTGGCTTATATGTACACGCCCAGCGTCGGGACTATGGAAAAAATTTTTATTGGCTAGATGGGTCAGAAATGCTGAAAAAACATGAGTTTCATTCATGAAAACGTTCGTTTTCAACTCGAAGATTGTTTTTTTTTCCCATGTCGGGCATTGCCGAAAATTACATTTTCCCCCCCCATAGAGTTTTACAGCCCTTACGTAATTCGGTCGCGGCTAGTCAACAATTTTCGTAAGCCTTATCCATTTACTACACATGTCTAAGATACCAAAATACTTACAATAGACTAAACTATTCACAAAATATACATATCTTGATATATTATATATTGTAGGCAGAAAAATGTAACATAAAATGCAGATGAAAGGTATAGAAATTAGAGAAAAGTTACTGTAACAGAAAAGTAAGGTATTTGGAAAAAAGGAATACTAATAAATAGGTAAAAAAAAAAAAAAAAAAACACACGAGTTTCACAGATCGTCACTCAAATCCACAAGGAAATACTTTTTTTTTTCGTATATAAGAATGCTTACTTTTCATTCCCATCCCGTAGACTTCAGAGATTTTACATATATTTGGTGGGGGAAAATAAAAATGCAGTTATGACAATTCTAGGCTTACATTTTCGTATTCAATGCTTACATAAACAACCCCTGTTACTGTTGGTAAAGTTATTTCACCTTTCATCAGTTCTACTAGTTTGCCAGTATCACTAGATTCTGATGTTTCACTTTCGTTATTAGGAGGTAAATACTCATCCTCACTATCACTACCCGCTAATGATGCATCGCTATCAGCATATACCACTTTCACTCATCTTAGACGATACAGTATCGTCTAGAGCTTTGTCTATTTCTTCTTGGGAGAGACCGGATCGACGAGCTTGAGACATCTTGACAGCGTAAAAGCTCAACTCAGAGTGATGGCCTAGGTAGGCCAAGGAGGGGGTAAGGGAGGCCTGGAGGGGTCAGGTTGTACAGTGAGACAGTGGAATGAAACAATGGTGTTCATAGAAGGTCGCGTTCACACTGTCACGACATGTAAAGACTTACTACAAGTGCGCGAATATGAGGTGGTATATATACCACCGCGACGCTCTAGTCACTGGGAGCTCAGGTGGTATATATACCACCGCGACGCTGTACGGGTTAAGGCATGGCCAAGAGCGAAAAAATGGTACATCCACTCATCACGGTAGCAGGTGCTGAACTGACAAATGAGGTGTGAGCATGAAATGGAGGTCAGTCTCATGTCCCAGATGTCTGTTCACTTCCCAGAAGTTTTCCCAATATTTTACAAATCGCACTGCATCAAATGATCCAAACCAGTACAACAAACCTGAGCAAATAGGTAAAGATACCAAGACAAAAATGTATTTTTCTCTTATCATCATGTCATTTTTGATTATGCCTTTATTTTTCAAAATCGTAAAGAGAATGATTGTGTGTTTTGCAGGGGAGAACAAAGATATTTTTTGTCTGGGTCAAGATAATGCAGCTGTCCATGTTTAGGCATGGCCACGAGTGAAAAAAATAAAAAATCCGCTCATCACAGCAGCACACTCTGAACTGCTCGGTGGGATGTATGGGGGTGTAGTGTACGTCAGTCTGAAGACGTTCAGAACGTTCATTCACTTTCCAAAAATTTCCGCGGTCTTTTATAGGCGACACTCACACGACACCTGCGGCCATTTATCGGCTAAACGTCATTTGACACCGGCGGCCATGGAGGGGTTAATTACTGTACTCACTAAACCACCAGGCACCATAATTTGGTTGTATGGTTACCACTCAGTGTAGTAAATGATTTCCTGGTGAACAAGAAACCATTTTGCTTGTCACTCAGTGTAGTCACCCACAAGCAGAGGGAAGAGGAAAGAGTGAAGGAGAGAGAAGAGGGAGTGTAGTAATCCATAGGCAGAAAGAAAAGGAATCAAATTTTCCTACTGAGGTACTATGGTATAGGGTTAATAACTCAACAGCATTGTAAACTGATAAACAGTATTTTGTGTATCATATTTTGTATCTTATTCTTATATCATAAAGTATTTTATCACCTCTACTTTTTGATACATAGTTTATTGAAATCAGGTAACTGGTTAACTACAGTAGGACTCGCCTAAGTTAGCAGCTGTGGTGTGGCCCGCACCTGTGTACAGTGTTGCCACGTTCTCTATACCGTTATCTCTCTCTCTCTCTCCTGGCGGGAGATGTGAGCCACCCTGAGTACTTTTGATTCTTTTATAAGTTATTTATAATTGTGCTTTCATTTGTTAATTTGGTTTTGTTATATTTAGTGATATTTATAATTTTTTGTATACGGCCACAGATGACCCGTTATTGCAGTACCATGATTGATTTTCATTCATTCATTCTCTTTCCCCTTCCTCCATCTCTCTCTCTCTCTCTCCTGGCGGGAGATGTGAGCCACCCTGAGTACTTTTGATTCTTTTATAAGTTATTTATAATTGTGCTTTCATTTGTTAATTTGGTTTTGTTATATTTAGTGATATTTATCATTTTTTGTATACGGCCACAGATGACCCGTTATTGCAGTACCATGATTGATTTTCATTCATTCATTCATTCTCTTTCCCCTTCCTCCATCTCTCTCTCAGCCTGACAATGCCTCCACCACCACCACCCGTCTCCTTGCCCCTCTCTCTCTCTCTCTCTTTTATTGCAAGAGACATTTTGGATATTTTCTTTTACATAATATTGTATATATTGTAAATCTAACATCATTTCCACACCACCCCTGAGATCAAGGCCACCGACTGGGTGTGGAAGTGTTGCCACTCGCGAGTGAATAATGGTTTTTTTTTTTACTTCAGTATTGGCATATGCCTACTATTTTGTCCTACATATTAGCTTATGATTATAAATGTGACTATTCCTCGCCCTTAAAATTACGGTAGAAGCCAGTAAATGTGAGCATTTTTCCCTAGCAACACCTGTACAAGCTATGCTTGGGTCTATGGAGGTACATATTTTACCTTAGGCCAGACTGGGTGTGTCAGTATTGCCACTCACAAGAATTATATGAATTATTTCTTTTACTTTGGATATTGGCATATTTCTTCTTTTTCCAGGCTCATTCTCTTATGTCCATAACTGTAAGATTATTACTCACCCTAAAACTACGCTAAAAAACATTAAAAGTGACTACAATTTCTTTACGCAACACTGTACAATATGTATGCCATGTTTCTGTGTTACTGTATAAATATTTTATGCATAAGATTACTGTTGATTCATCCATCAAAAAACACAAGTGTAAGTTTTATTCATCTGAATTTATCGTATTTGTGTTGCCTTGTACATAAATAGCTTCCGTTTCACATCGCAAGTTGGGGAAACGTGGCACCATTGTACACAGGTGCGGGCCACACCACAGCCGCAAACTTAGGCGAGACCTATTTTAGTTACAACTTAAATTTTTAACACTATCTCAAAACACAGATTTGGCACATACGTCCTTATCTGACTAAAAGCCTCATTTGTATTTATACAGTTGCCAATCTGTAAGTTTTCACGGTTGTCTGATAATCCCAGTTGTCTGCCTACCAGATATCAGGGATTGTACTGTGTGTGTTATATATATGGCAAAGAGGAGCTAAAATATGGTTAGGTGAGCAATCCTGGATTTACTCAGAACATCTTGTAGCCAGTACCACCCTCCCAGCCTTCTCTAAGAGAATATATTTGATGACTGTCATGGCCTGGCCCTAAAGCCCATCACACATACGCAACTCAAGGCCCGACCGCGGTACAACTTAAGGTTGTAACGGCTTTTGTCATCGGTCATCCTTGATTCTCTGACAAAGCCCGGACTCTGGAGGGCGGTCGTGAGCCTCTTGGACGACTCCTCGAGCGTCACAAATTTTTAACGCGTGCGTTAAAAAATCGTGGCTGCCTCACGACTTGCCAAAAGTCAGGTCACAGTTGCTTCGTAGTCGGGCGTGTCGTATGTTGGTTGTGAAGCAGTCTTAGATCAATTGGATGCGTTGTGATACGGTCGTTGCATGTCGTGATACTTTCGCTGACAAAAAATCCGTTATGAATGCGTGTACCTCATCAACTGACTAGACACAGGAGAGGTCCATGGTGATGCGCTGGGTGTCACTGGTGGTCTAGGTGTGATGCCCTACCCCACACTGGGTGTCATTGGTGGTTCAGGTGTGATGCCCCGCCCCATGTTGGGTGTCACTGGTGGTCTAGGTGTGATGCCCTGCCCCTCACTCGATGTCATTGGTGGTCTAAATGTGATACCCCGCCCCATGGGTCGGTCATGGGGGGATGTGGGGGTGTTGGGGTGCATTCTCCAAATGCGTCACGCAGTCGTCTTATGTTTGTGGGCGGTCATATCATGGTCGTGGCTAACAAAAATTCATTAAATTTCAAATTTGAAGACTCGTAGCTCCGTCACCTCGCGGTCGCCTCGTGATCATGTCGCGTTCTTGAGGACGTCACGACAGGTCGTGCAGCAGTCCAGACGCAATCGTTAGGCAGTCATGAGCAGAGCAGATTTGGGGCCAGTCAGGAGGTGTGGAAGCCAACTAGGACACAACCTTGAGTCTCACCGCGGTCGGCCCTTGAGTCGCGTGTGTGACAGGGGCTTAAGACTGCCAAGATGCTCCAGGTGCATCATGGTACTGAAGTACAAAATAATACAGTAAGGAACGGTACATCACTACAATAAATACATATCAATAAGTCTGAGGATTCATAATTTATGGTTGACCAGACATGGGCCTAGTTGCCACTTTTTGTCTAACAAATTCAAACTGAGTAAGAATTCACACTGCAAGTGTAGCATCTGTTGGATTAATGTATATAATCACATACATGTTTGGAATGATGAGCACAATTACCTTTAATTCAATTGTATACTTATTGCCGATCTATTACACTGTACCGTACATACTTATGTATTCTTAACAGGTTTATATTTTTAGGGAAGGGAAAGCTTTTAAGTTGTTAGTCATATGCTGTGTATCATAAAATGACTGCAAATGGCTATACAGTATCAGTACACTAGAGTAAATTTACCTTTCAGCACAATTTGTGGAAAATTAGGCGTAGTTGCTGCTTTATGTCAATGACAAATTCAAACTAAGAATTCATGTTGCAAGTGTTGCCAAAACTGATTAACCCTTTCAGTTCTCAAATAGGTCCCAAAGTCACGTTTGAGACATTTTTTTTTTTTAAAGTCAAGGTTTGCAAATGAAGAAAAGAATATCATATTCATGCACAAAGAAGTAATACACATCTGCCTATAAAACAGAGCTCTACTCACTATACAAGTGCTGCAAAAATTATAGGACGTTGCGTAGCAAGTGATGTGTGGTAGCATGGTGAGTATTGCCGTCTCAGTGGGTAGGTGATTTCTTGGTGCATAGGCGACATGATTGCAGTCTTTGTTTCCATGTTTTTTTTTTTTTTCATCAAAAAGCAGTGCAAATTATATATGTACATTATATCTCACGTGATTTGTGAATGATTCTTGAAAGTTTTCTTAAAAAAAAAAAAAAAAAAAAAACACACACACACACACTAAACAGTTACAAGGTCCATATAAAACTATCACTTACTTACTAGTTACTACTGACTAATTTATTTTACTTTGCTCTTATTTTGCTTAGTACCGTCCAAGGCTGTGGAAGTGAGGACATGGGGGTAAGCCTACGAGCTTGCCATTTGTATGTACGTATGTTTATTTTACTGTTGCTAACTATATTATTCAGTGTACTTACAGGCAGCAGTAGAGACAGTGATCAAATATTAATTTTTTCTCAAAATTGACAGTGTTATAAGTATAACCAGGAAATGTGAGAGACTCATGAAATATAAATCAGAAAAATTTAAGGAGACACTAACAATCATTAGTCAATGAAAAAGGCAAAACTCGCTGCACATATATGTCCACCTGGTAACAAATAAATGCTTGGTTCTTGTATAAAAGGCTACAGAAACCATCCATCCATCCATCATCCAATCCTACACTGCCCCATGAGGAGTGTAGGAGCCCGGGGCTAGGCAGTTGGTCTTGACATTTAAGATGAGAGTGACCAGCCTCACTCATCCCTGGGTGGTATTACATGAGCAATCAACCCAACCACCTTTTGGATATAAACCTTCACCGGCTCAATCCGATTGGAGCGCAATAATTACCCACTAAAACCACCAGGCGTCAAAATCTGTTTATATGGTTACCACCCAGCATAGAAATGCTTTCCTGATGTACAGGAAACCATTTGGCTTGTCACTCAGTGTAGAGTCACCCACAGGCTGAAGGAAGAGGAAAGAATGAAGGAAAGAAAGACAGAAGAGGGAGTGTAAAGTCACACGTAGGCAGAAGGACAAGGAAAGAATGAAGGAAAGACAGAAGAGAATGGAAGGAATGGAGGGGAAAGGGAAGACACCCGAGAGCAGCACTACATCGAGTGAGTGGATGGTGAGCACCCCCACCTAGGCTAAAGAAACAACCTTAGAATCCTAAAATCATAAATCTGTAAATATTTTCCCTCAATAAGACACTTTAACACCCAGGAAATTAATAAACATTGAGACATACAATGCGGAAATCTGTTGCTTGCCTGTGACGCAGCAGTTGAGGCAGGGGGTGGGGGATTGGAGGGAGAGTGGAGGGTGGGAGGGAGAGGGGTGGGGGATCGGTGGGAGGTAGGAGGGAGAGGGGTGGGGGATCGGTGGGAGGTAGGAGGGAGGAGGGAGAGGGGTGGGGGATCGGTGGGAGGTAGGAGGGAGGAGGGAGAGGGGTGGGGGATCGGTGGGAGGTAGGAGGGAGGAGGAAGTAGTTGGTGGGGGATTGGAGGGTGGAAGAGTGGGAGGTAGAAGGGTGGGGAATCGGTGGAAGGTAAGGGGGTGGGGGTAGGGGGATGTGAAAGGGAGGAGGGAGGTGAGAGCTATGTATCCTCCAGAGCAGTAAAAATATATTGTAAACAATATTCTTTTGCTAAATGAACTTACTGATACCAAAATAGTAAAAAATATTGCCAGATCTTAACAGTATAATAAAATCAATACATGCAACCCAACCCTCCACCATGATTAGCTCTTCCCAGACTGTGTAAACTAAAATATTGTGATCTGCACATGCCTAGTAGATGCAGAGGGGTCTGGGGAGCAGCTTGTATCCTTATTTCATTCACCAGCCTCACGCAACAGTTTTCATTCATGCCTAAATATGCTGCCATGGGAGTGGTTAGGAGACCCCTACCGAGAAAGCCACTACTGTATAGTGGCCAGGAGACCTCAAAAGGGTTAATACAGCTCTACAATTAAATTCATTTAATACATGTTTTTAATGATGACCCCTATTACCCTTAATTCTACTGTATACTGTACTCACTAATGTAATGCATTACACTGTACAGTACATATCTATGATATGTTCTTAATAGGTTATGTTTTTTGGGAATGGAATCCACTCACCTGATGTAGTGCTGCCTACTTCTTCCTTAGCCTGTATCATTCTTTTTCTGTGCCTGCCCTCCTTGTTTCCTATTTCTCCCACCTTTCCTGTCACTTACTGCTTTTCTTTCCTTTACAGGTGGCTTTACATTGAGTGACAAGCCAAATGGTTTCCTGTAAGCCAAGAAACCATTTACAACACTTACAACACTGGGTGGTAACCATATAACCAAAACATACATGATCCCTACGTGTCAGCAAGTGGGTTGGTGGGGAGTTAGTGCCCCTCCCCATAAAACAAATAACTCAAAGTCAAATGGCCACCCTTTACGACATTATGGTGTCTGGCAATAGATAGAAAACTTTGAAGCTGTCATATGCTGAGTATCATCCAATGGCTGCAAATGGCCATACATTATCAGTACACTGGAGTAAATTTACATTATGAACAATGTGGAATATGAGGGAATGTAACCCCTGCAAATTTCTAATACTGTACTATGTACATAACTTTTTTTATATACTCACGCATGGGCAACAAAATAATACTGCACTGGATAAAAATTCTGTGAGTACAACACAAAGCATTTATACCAAAATAAGTACATAACTTTTTTTATATACTCTTGGATGGGCAACAAAATAATACTGCACTGGATAAAAATTCTGTGAGTACAACACACAGCATTTATACCAAAATAAGTACATAACTTTTTTTATATACTCACGCATGGGCAACAAAATAATACTGCACTGGATAAAAATTCTGTGAGTACAACACAAAGCATTTATACCAAAATAATTCCATAAGGTGATACAGTATGTGTTAAACTATCACAAACATACAAGACAATGCCATGTTTACATTGAAGGCCTAGATTCATGCCACCAAAAATGCAGCCAGCTAAGCTGCACCAAACACATGAAGGGCCATCCATGTGTTATTTCTTTACATGGTTTTATAATTCATTATTTACCAAACAAACAAGGCCTTCCCAAGTTTTCTATTGGGGATTTTTATAAACTTACCTCTGAAAACTATAAATCAGGATTAAGAATGCATAAAGATTCTACCGACGTCTGCCAGCAGCCAGCCATAGTTAACATTCCTAATGCACATTTAAATTTGAATGCTGGCTGTCAAATGCAATTGAGGTTAGGTTTGATTTGGTTTGGTTTAGGTTAAATCATTCAGTTTCCCACGCTTTGACACAGGACACAATGACACATCCAGCTGGAACGATGGTTGGTAAACAATGCGACCAAAGTCAATTGAATGCGGCCAGTCAGAGATCGTCGATAGGCAGTGCCGAAGGCAACCTGGTTGTTTCCTTAAATACCCCAAAATACTGTAGGTATACAGTATTTTGTCTTCTTCCAATCACTTCTTGCACTCACAGTGGAACAATACCTGCATTGCTTAGCCTAGATATGTACCAAAATTACTCAAGATCGTCAGTTTGTTATAAGTGGAATCACTGCACCCATTTGGTAATTACTGTACCAATAACTCTACAGGTTAGATAAGGTTAGATATTTGTCAAGATTTTTCTCCATGTGAGGTAATTTGACAGCAAGATTTTCCCTGGAAAGCAAGTATTAACTTCCCTAACTAACCTATTATTGAACCTAGAAAACATTAATACTGCACCTGCAATTAACCACTGGTCACCAACCACCTACTGCTGCTTCACTATCCAGCTACTGTTACACATGATTTTGAAAGATGCTAGTGTTAGTAATTTAGCACATTCACACAATGCCCATCAACTGTCCTTGTTATGCCATGGTCAGGGCCAAGACATAACTCTATTATATTACTTCTAGTTATACAGGTAAGGTAATTTATCTTTGCAATAAAATCTCATCCAATATTACTTTTCATACCAGATCTACACTGGTCTATATATTAAAAAAAAAATGAAAATTGATAAAATTATTTGATGAAAAATGATGCGGAGAGAAGTGTAAAAGTGAGGCAGTTGATAGAAAAACTGTTTACTCCTTTGTACAGTATCTATTTACTCACCTCCTCTGCTTCAAATGACTGAGAAAGATTGTGGGAACAATACTGCTATCTAGAATTATACAATAATTAAGGTAAATTTATTTACAAGATTTCATATTAGGTTTATGACCCTAGGGGATAGAAATGGCAATATTTTCCAAATAAAAGTGACGATTTGGTAATTCAACGCTCAATAAATGTAACTGCACAATACACGGCAATATTTTCCAAATAAAAGTGACGATTTGGTAATTCAACGCTCAATAAATGTAACTGCACAATACACAAGCCAGACAAACTGCAGGAGCTCCCATAAATTGGGCAATTTTATGACTGGGAGATTCTATCGTTTTTCATCTATCACAGATTTTGCGGAAACTACTTCATATTGTATCAACTATGATGCCCAAATCCTGTGGAAATAGCATTTGTCAGTTTATCTATTGCCAGATGCCTTAATCCCATAAAGGGTGGCCACAACATAATTGCCATGTCATCCTGTCCCCTGTCATTTCACTACCCTCCCCCCAACTTTCTCATATACCTACCTCCCCAATCCATCCCTCCATCTACCCCCCTCCACTTTACTCTTCTCATTTGTCTCTCGCTCTCCACATGGCCAAACCATCTCAATGTATTACGCCTAATGCCCTCACATCCACATCACAACACTACTTCACTTCCTCATGTCAGCCTCTCCTCACATAACTCCACATGCTCAAGTAGCTCATTTGTTAGAAACACTATAAATGAGGATTCAGGATGCATACATATTCCACTAATGTCTTACCAGTAGTTGGCCATATCCAATGTTATCACATAACTTGAAAGCTGACTGTCAAAAGCTAGATTTAGGTTTGGTTAAATCATTTTCCCACAGCTCTGACCTGGTTACTAGTTTTCCTTCTTGCACACATTTGAGTATGTTTGATATAATGCCTCGTCTAGTCAGAGCAACGGTTGGTAAAAACAACAGCCAGTCAATTATCAGTAAACACACTGATGTGGGCAACCTGACTGCTTCTTAAAATACTACAAAATGGGGAAACTGTTTTTCTTCCAAATATGTCTTGCAGTCAAAGGTAACATTTAGGGTAACTGTGTTGCATATGTACAGTCACCCACAAAAGTCGTGTCCTTTTCTCGAACCCCATAAATGTTCGAGCAGATTTGTCGAAGCAGCAGGGAGACCCAGGCGTATAAATGGGAACAGTGTCAGAGGGGGTTGGGGGTAGCATATTGGGGAAGGAGGGGGTGGCACAGTAGTGGGCGAGTTGTTTGCTGCAGTCATGTCATTGTGTAGCTTTTCCTGCTCTTGGAGACATCAAGGGATAATGAAAAGTATATTACCACATGCTAAAACAGACAATCTGCTTCTATAAAATCGAGCTGAGCTGCGACAGGGATGTTCCTCCTACCCTCTCCACACACTCCCCGTCCACCATAATACTGTCTTGATTTCTACCAACTGACTCCTTTTCCTTGGGCATCTTTATAGCACATAATTGACAAAACTGAGAAAACATTGCCTTGTTGGTTCATATGTCTGTAATAAGAGACGATGTAGCAGAACTTTATTTGGGGGCAACATCTGAAACCTTTACTGTAAAGAAAATGTCAAGCCACTTATCAACCAGAAACACTGGAGGTTGGCAACGGTGGGAAGCCTAAACTCGGTTAAAGACAACAGCCATGTCGCAGCGTCAGAAAGCATGGTCAAGTAAGGTGTAAGCACCACAATTATTGTCAGAGAAGGGCACGAAGTAAGGGAGCCATGGCTGTCAATTATCGATTCATTTCATACGATTAGTGTGGCACAAACATGTAGACAATCAAGCTTTCAGTGTTCCACACTGCTGATTAGTAAGAAGTAATGTTTTGCTGGCAGATATTTAATATCCCCCATGCACTGCTTAAGGAAACTATCTATCTATTGCCAGACACAATAATCCCATAAGGGGCGGCCATTTGACTTTGAGTTGTTTTACGGGGAGCGGCACTAACCCTCCACCAACCCACTTGTTGACACGTAGGGAGCATGTATGGTTTGGTTATACAGTTACCACCCAGCGTTGTAAATGGATTCTTGGCTTAACAGGAAACCATTTGGCTTGTCACTCAATGTAAAGCCACCTGTAAAGAAAAGCAATACAGAGTGACAGGAGAGATGAGAGAAATAAGAAGAGGAGGGCAGGAACAGAAAAAGAATGATAAAGGCTAAGGATAAAGTAGACAGCACTACATCAAGTGAGTGGATGATGGTCACCACCACCTGCCACTACAAACCACCCAAAATTATGTTGCTTCCCATTTAGTACAGAGACATAACCTAAACGGCAAATTGTGACATTATGGTCCAAAATGCATTAGTCATGTACTCGCACTATAAGTTAAACAGCATTTAATTGTTCATAGTGTTAAGTGTTCATACACTAATCTCTTTACTAATCTTCCCCCAAACAAAAAGGAATAAGAAAACAGTTTGTAATCTCGCCATTTACTCAAGTTTACAGTTTACAGTTATAATATACAGTACTGTTGTTCACGGTCAGATCATTAGATATATAGCACGGATAGGTCTTTGTCATAATTCAACCCTTGGTCATTTTCTTTATATACCAAAAATATTCTGGGTCTATACCCGAGTTTAGATTCTCCATCATCACCAAACTCCATTGTTTCTGGTTAATACTCGTAGGTGGTTTGACACTTAACTACTGTAAAGGTTTCAATGTCGCCCCAAAATAAAGTTATGCTATATCGTCCCATATTAGACATGTGAACCGACAAGGCAATGTTTTCTTTGCCATAATGTTTTGTCAACTATGCTATAAAGCTGCCCAAGGAAAAGAAGTCAGTTGGTAGGAATCAAGACAGCATTATGGTGGACATGGGGTGTGCAGAGAGGGCAGGAGGAACCTCCCTGTCGCAGCTCAACTCAATTTTTTTGATGCATGTATTTTTGGTAAATTTTTACAAGTTGCCAATACACCTCCCACGTTGTGTTTTGTAGTTTTCTGGTAGTTTTTTATGTGAGTTGAATGTTTCTGACCTTCAATTTTGTCAGCAATGCCTCATTTCCACTCTTTTTCCAATCATGAACTTTGATTGGACAAGTAGGTGAAATTAAGCATTTTCCGAAAAAAAAAATGAAGTAAAAAACTCAAATCGCATCAAAAACCACCAGAAAAATACACTGCACCACCGGTTAACGTAACGGAACAGACAAAACCTAACCAAGCATACGTAACGTAACCTTACCAAACACACTAAACCTAACCTACCCTAGAGGAATACTTAACACAACCTCACCAAACACACTAAACCTAACCAACCCTAACCCAACATACATAACCTATCCTAGGGGAATGCTTACCCTAGAGATACGATGGTCCAGGACAAGGGTCGTCTGGGTCATCATTGTCCTATTTGCCAGTCCACACTCGTTTTTGTCGACCACTTCAAACACGTGATAACGTCGTGTTCCAGAACTTTTGAATCCAATGGCTTATGAACAATATAATTTGCCAATCAGGAAGGTGTGTGTTGTCCAAAAAAGTTCCTTTGTAGTCAGAAACAAAAAATACACTGTAACCGTTTCTTGGTTTTTGCGTACTTTTTGTACCGACCACAGTACCACTGTTGTCTGTCTTTTCTAAATTTACAGGGTTCCTGACAGTCTGGGCAATAAACTTCTGAAGGTAATACCGTGTCTTCTAAGAAACTCAAAAGCCTCCTCAGGTTCCAAGTAGAAACGCCTAATCACCTGCAAATAAGCACGTCTTTCTTCTTCAGAGGCCATACTGAGAAGGATTTGAATTTTCCATCCACAAGGAATCAAAGATCGCAGTTCAACTTGATTGGCACAATACCATCACGTGACCTAAAGTAGGCCCATGAGTAGCAGATACATAACTACGAGGTGCATGCGCAGTCGAAGGGAAGAGAAACACGCGTACGAACACATACATTTTTAACACATACATTTTTAACACAGACTGGCCGAGTGAACATTCAAGGTATGAATTTTTGGGATTTTATTAAAATCCTTATCTCTAAAAATATCAATTTCCGAATGGGGTTATGGGGGAGTTCATTATGATCCTTAGGGAATATACTATACATTAATGGTGCTAAAATTCCTGAACAGCGTATTGGCAACTTGTAAAATAATTCAGAACCAGAACGAATAATTCAGAACCAAAATGGTTAAACAGATTAAAATCTCTCATGGGCCAAAGGAAAGGAATATACAGAAAAATAAAACGTGGAGAGGAACACTTGCGTAACCGGTACGCGATTTTAAATAGAGAGGTAAAGAGGGAGATAAGAAAAGCAAAGAGAAGATATGAAATTAAGGTTGCTAGTGAATCAACAGAAAACCCCAAGGGTTTTTATCAAATGTACCATGCGAAAAATAAAGATAGGCTAGGACCACTCAGAACAGAATCAGGTGACATTACCAGTGAAGATAAAGAAATGTGCTCCATCCTATATAATTATTTCATATCAGTATTCACCAAGGAAAATCTAGACCTGCTCCCTCAAGTAGCAAATATTTACGATGAGAATACGGAAAATATTAGTAAAATAACCATTAGTAAGGAGGACGTACTGAAAGAAATTAATGTTAAAACCTCAAAAATCGCCAGGTCCGGATGATATATATGCAAAAATTATAAAAGAAACCAAAGAAGAATTATGTCAGCCACTTTTAACGTTATTTAATGACTCTTTTAAGTTCAGAAGTTCCAGAGGCGTGGAAGACCGCAAACGTAGTGCCCATCTTTAAAAAGGGTGATAAATCACATGCGTCGAATTATCATCCAATAAGTCTAACATCAATAGTAGGAAAAATGTTAGAGTCAATTTTGGCAAATAAGATTAGAGAACACTTAGAAAGATTTAAACTTATAAACAAAAGTCAGCACGGATTCAGGCAAGGACGATCCTGCCTCACAAACGTTGTCATCCTACTCGGAGGTCTATGAGGCAGTAGATAGCGATAAAGCTTACGATGTTATTTGGACTTTAGTAAAGCTTTTGATAGGATCCCACACAAAAGGTTAGTTAGAAAGGTTTGAGCACACGGTATAGATGGCGATATCTTAAAATGGATAGAATCCTGGCTGAATGGACAAAAGCAGAGAGTATTGATAAATGGAACTAAATTGGATTGGGGATTAGTAACTAGCAGTGTACCACAGGGTTCAGTACTCGGTCCCTTATTATTTATTATATACATATATGATCTAGTCTTTGGAGTCAATAGCAGCATCAGCAAATTTGCCGACAAAACAAAAATAGGGCACATCATTAACTCGACTGACGATTGCCATAACTTACAAAAAGACCTCGATACATTGTCCAAATGGTCTAAAACTTGGCAAATAGAATTTAACGTTGAAAAATGTAAAGCACTTAACGTAGGCAAGACCATTGGAGACACTAAATACAGTTTAGATAACAAAGAAATTAGCAAATCGGAATGTGAGAGGGATCTAAGAGTTATGGTTAGTAACGACCTTAAACCACGGCAACAGTGTATTAATGCGAGAAAAACAAATAGGGTCCTAGGATTTATTTTGAGAAGCGTGAGCAATAGATCATCAAAAGTAATACTGAAACTTTATCTAGCATTAGTAAAGCCACATTTAGATTACGCAATACAATTTTGGTGTCCTTACTAAAGAATGGATATTAATTCGTTAGAAAATGTACAGAGAAGAATGACAAAAATGATACATGATGTTCGGAACCTCTCATATGAAGACAGACTGAAAAGACTAAGTCTGCATTTGCTAGAGAAGCATAGAGTAAGGGGAGACTTAACTGAGGTGTTTAAGTGGATGAAAGGTATAAATAAGGGAGATATTAGCATGGTACTTAAAGTGAGCATACAGGATAGAAGTAGAAATAATGGTTTCAAACTATAAAAATTCCATTTCAATAAGGAAATAAGTAGAAATTGGTTTGGTAATACAGTAGTTGATGAATGGAATAAGCTACCTAGTAAAGTAGTTGCTGCCTCTTCCATTGAGAGTTTCAAGCATATGCTAGATAAGCATATGACAAACAAGGGGTGGACATAGAAAAAAAGAAAATCTTATAACCAATACTAATTCATAATTTTTCCTTTTCAGGATACACTATGATAGTCTCTATTCTCCTTTCACACTTTCCTGTAAAATATCCACGCCAGTTTTTCTGTACTGCGTGGTGTTCTGACTTTTTCCTGCCGGCTTCGGCTGGAGGGTTTGGAGGGCGGGGGAGAGCCTTCTTCTTTGCTATCCTTATCTCATTCTAGTAGTTCAGTTACTCTTCTAAGAGCTGCCTAGCATGGGCCAACCGGCCTTCTGCAGTTATCCTCTCTTCTTATGTACTGTATTTTTTAGCATGTGGTAATATATAATTGTTTTTATTATCCCTTTCATCTCCAATGTTTGTATAGAAGTAAACGCCAAGAGCAGGAAAAGCTACACAATAACATGACTGCAGCATACAACTCGCCCTCTACTGAACCACCCTCTCCTTCCCCAATAGCCCCAACCCCCACTAACACTATTCCCAGATACACAAGTCTTCCTGCAGCTTCGACAAACCTTCCATCCAGTACAAAACAAGTTTCTCTCTTCATTCGACAAACCTGCTCGCACATTTTCAGGGTTCAAGAAAAGGACATGACTTTTGTGGGTGGCTGTAACAAAATTACTCTACCTGAGATTGCGTTACTAAAGTATACAGTAGTTGGAACTGCTGCACCCGAGAAAATTACCCCCTCCCCCTCTTATCTCTTGTCATCCCTACCTAGGCCCCTTCTGCTACTTCATCTTGAACAAGTTCTTTTTCCATAAACACAGCATATCCAACATCCATTCATCAATATTTACTCCCATGATCTCTGCTGCTGTCCAGTTTACCATACTGTCATCCTTCAGCTGTCACCCCATAAAAAAAAAAAAAAAAAAGTGTTTTATAAGTGTAGCATCCCAGTCTTCTACATGGAATGATATTCACCATTTTGTTCAGTCTGCTCCTGCCAGAGGTTTTTCATCCATCCATCATCCAATCCCACATTGCCCCATGAGGAGCATAGGAGCGCAGGGCTAGGCAAGTTGGTCCCGATATTTAAGATGACATTAATACAAGAAATGTTGGGCAAATCTGACCAATGACCTAAATGTCCGTTTTACTATATTTGTAAACTGCCATCATGAGCAACTTTACACAAGAAACACTTACGTGGATGACAAAATTCCTCCTTCTCTTTTTGGCCGAGGTAACACTATTTCTAGTCACCAATTACGAATTTACCCTTGCCTGATTATGTCAAGTTCCTCTGCCACGTCTAAAAATCATCATACATGGTTACTAAAAAATACAAGCCTGTATCTATGGCACCAGTAGAGCTTACTCAATAAAGTATGCTAATAAAATTGGCTGGTAACCACATCAGATTATGGTACGGTTAAATACCTATCAGTGCTTAACTTCCCCACGTCCCCATGCACAATTCCCTAACAAGCCTTAAAAAAAAAAAAATCGGCGTCACACGCGATACACCAAAGTACTGATAAAACAAGGCATGTAACAACTGAAAAAATTCCAGTTATTCATGACAATTTATTCTCAACTTTGCTATAACTCGTCTTGGAACTGTTTATATGCTAATAATATTGGCTGGTAACCACGTCAGGTTATGGTACGGTTAAATACCAATCACTGTTTAACTTCCCTACGTCCCCATGCACAATTCCCTAACGCAAGCCTTCCCTTTCAAAAAAAAAAAAAAAAAAAACTTTCGGCGTGGCACAAGCGATACACCAAAGTACTGATAAAAACAAGGCATGTAACAACTTTAAAAAATTCGTTTTTCATAATTCACAACTTTGCTATAACTCAAGTCTTGGAACTGTCTACTACACCAATACACAATAATTCTTGTAAAAATAATCAAAACATTTATGCATGTTTATAGTTATAACTGCCAGTATGGTGCAATAAGGATACTAGTATGTCCGCGGTGCCGCCCGGCATTTTGACAGCAACTGTCACACTCATGTTTTCTTTAAATTAGCTAAACTACGTTATGTCACCCCACACTAACCTCCATAACAATCTTGCCGAGTGGTTTGCCATTGGCTGTAACCTCAAAGAAGACTCTTGGGTTTTGTCCCATGATGCAGGATGCTAGACTTTCCGCGGAGACAATGAGCGGTGACGGTGCACGTTGGTGTCTGCGGGGCGAAAGAACAGCGCGGGAGTCCTCTGCCGAGAAAGCGCGGACCAATATCTCTTTATTACTCTGCCACCTCCTCATTACATAATTATATATCAACTGACTCCATTCAGAGTGTGATTTTGTACGAATTGAGCTATAGTGCTTAGATCGTAGTGATGAGAGGGCAAAATATCCTGTTGAAAAGATTTTTTTTTCGTAAAACTAGTTTCAGTAGCGGAAGGGTGTGGTCCGACAGTGGAATGGAAAATTCCACTGCGCCGGTTCCTTTACTGCTTAAACAAATCGAAAGCGCCATAAAATAAAGTAATCACTTTAACTTCGGCATACGAAAATATGCGTCAGTCGAAAAATTTTAGTCAAATAATTTTGAACACTGTGTATTAATAAGTATAGGATAGATGGCTAGGCACCTTCCGATCCCCCTTAACCAATGGTATGCCCGAGCGGCCCAAGCCAATACCAGAACTATGCTCTGATTGGTGGCTGGCAAGGGCGGTATTTTAAAGGCCACATGTTGCATGTATTATGGAGAGGCGTAAAATTATCAAGTCCTTATTGAACATTTTAGTGTTATGATTCGATAAATTTATTTCATTACATTGTACGTATGCTATAAGCAGTTATTCTCAATAAGAATGTACATCTAATCACTGAACTTGCAAAACTGTACTGTATAAAGTGTATATGAACAATACAAAAGATAGTAGCACCCATTTCTGCAATATTGTAATGGGGAAGGAATCGTGATTATTATAGGGAAGGAGGAAAGGTGAACCCCGAGGATCTCATCCTCTATGAATTCTGGTCCGGGTGAAGGTCTGTGTTATGCTAGGTGTGGGCGGCTCCCTGTCCCTAGAACGCCTTGAGTGAAGCTGGGTTCTCCTAGACCGGAGCTTAGACAAACAAGAGAGGGCCAGGGCATAAAAACACTGGGCAACAACCTTACACTTATATTGACAAATTCAACTGATGTGGAACATGCAGACAATCTTACACAATTTCATAGACAAAATCAATACATAGGCTGGCATTAACGGGTTTAGTACCGCACAGGATACTGTATGCACAGGAGTCTGTCTGGTTCAGGAGGGCAAAGGCACTATTATACTGTTCGGGGTGGTGAGACACTGTCGTAAGGCATTCACTGCTCTGACACCGAGTTTATAGGCTGAATACTGGGGAGGGTGTTATTGACTTGCACAAGGGAGGGGAATTGTTACAGGTGTCATTACAATGGAGGGAAAGGGTAATATCGCTGCTCGTAATTTTCACTGTCTATGCTTCTGTATTCTAGAGTGTTACTTGGCCCACTGTACACTGGAAGTCACTAAGGCGCCTGTTCTCCTTTTTTCACTTGTCTTGGTCTTTTTCTGGCCTCACTGTATTCACTGTAAACTCACTTTTGTACTCTTAGTGCCGATATCACTGGTCACTAGAAATTCACTGTCTTTTCGTGCACACTTGGTTTCACTGGGGGAAGGGAAGGTCCAGGACTCACAACTCTCGGCCCGGGATGGGCGGAGGCCTTGTGGGAGACCCTTCGTCCCATGGCTACGGGACCACTCTCAGGGGAGTCGTCTCTCTGCTGGGGCTCGGGCTGTGTGTTGCGAAAGGCCCCTCACTGTCGGGGCTGGGAACTGGGGTCTGGTCCTCGGGACTGGGGCCGAACAGGCGTTGGAGCAACTCACTCAAGCACCTGGTGGAGGAAGGGCATCGCCTTCGTCAGAGTGGGGAGTGAGCCCGCCCAGGGGTCCGGGGGACGTCCTCGGAGGGGCGCCGGCTGCGGTCTTCTGCTGGGGGCGCCTCTGTCAGGGTTGGGCTGTGGCGTTGCTCTCGGCCGAAGTCCGTCAGGAATGCGTCCTCTTCCTCCGGACGGAGGGAGAACAACCCTGGGAACAGTATAGGGCCGCTCCATCAATCCTCCGATCAGTGGTCCTCCTCCTGGAGGTTGCTTCGCTCTGGGTGGACAGGCAGGTAACCTGTGCTCCTGCTGGAGGGCAGGACTGAGCACAGCTCACCATTTCGTTGCGGAGTCACAGGGGGCGAGAGACTGGCGACTCTCTCTGGCGTGGTTACAGGCCATCATTAGGTTCCCTTGGGCAACAGATGGAGGATGGCTACAGGCCGTCCCTTCTCTGTCGGCATGGTCGCCAGGGCCCGACTCTCTAAGGGGCACTCAGGCAAGGTGTGGCTATAGGCTTTTGACTGCCTGCTGGTGCGGCTACCAGCCGTCACTGAGGTCCCGCAAGGAGGACGCCGTGCAGGAGAGGAGCGGCTACAGACCATCTCCTCCCTACAGGCGCGGCTACAGGCCACCACAAGTGGCGTGCCCTCCGAGGCAACTACAGAAGGAGAGGGGACATATCTGTCTCTTCCCAGCGCAGCTACAGGTGGTCACTGGTTTCTATAGGGGGCGTGAGCAGCACTAGGCAGAGCGGCCACAGGCCGTCTCCTAGTTAGTGGTCCGGCTATAAGCTGTGACCTTTTTTGTGAGCGGCTACAGGCCGTCTCTGGTGCCCAGCTACAGGCTGTGGCCCTTTCTTCTTGTGAGCAGCTTCAGGGTGTCTCTGGTGCCCAGCTACAGGCCGTGGCCAATTCTTTTTGTGGGAGGCTACTGGCCATCTCTTTAATAACTGAGCAGCTACAGGCCATATCAGGTGCCTGGCTACAGGCCATGGCTGGGGTGCTGCTCGGAAATGTTAGGCCAGTTCCACCCCGATCCTGTCGGTGGTCAGCTCACCCAGAGTGTAGTGCACTTTGATTAAGGTGGTGGTGGCGGGCAAGTTCTGGGGAATAGGGGCGCACAGCCTGGGTGATCTTATGGCCCTGTTGCCCGGGCACAATCCACGCGCCGTCCAGCCCTCCGTGTCCTCCTCCTGGGGTTGTGGTGGAGGCTTGTGTTGTTGACTCCAGCATTTTAGTCTACTTCCGTGCAAAAATTCCGTTTGTGCCTACATAAAAACTATGGTCTTGTCCCTGATGGAGAAGTCCCCAGACCTACCCAGATCTCTCTCTCTCTCTCTCTCTCTCTCTCTCTCTCTCTCTCTCTCTCTCATATTTTTGCGACTTAAAATACGGTTAATAGAGTTGCACATATAAAAAAAATAAATCCAAATTACTTTGAATATAGGAAGTTCTTCTGGAAATGGGTGTGGAAATGTAGAAGTGACAGCAGACAGAAATGTGAAACTGTGAAGGATGTCAGTGTTAGATTATTAACCCATGGGGATGAAGTAAGGACCAGATGGAAAGAATACTTTGAAAGCCTAGAAGAATGGGAATAGAGAAAGCAGAGCCGCTGTAAACCTGACTAGTTTGGGGCAGAGAAGAAATGCAGTGCCAGGAAACGTGACACTCGCACAGGTGAAGAACGCTGTGAACCGGCTGAAAAATGTGAAAGCAGCTGGGGTTGATGAGGTGTATGCAGAGATAATTAAGTATAATGAGGAGGTTGGAATGAAGTGCTTGTTGGAGATATTATGTCATTCATGCCTTCTTACATAACATTATGTAAGAAGGCATGGATGAGTGAAACTGCAGTAGAGTGGAACAATGCTGTGATTGTATCCCTGCACAAAAATAAAGGCGAGCGAAGTGTGCAAGAATTATCGTGGCATAAGTTTACTGAGTGTTGTAGAGAAAATATATGGAAGAATTATTATAGAGAAAGTAAGGGAGATATCAGAAGCCCAAGTGAGTGATGAACAGCGTGGCTTTAGGAGTGGTACAGGATGTGTTGATCACTTATTTGCAGTGAGACAGTGGAGAAGGCTTGTGAGATGGACAATAAGGTATTTATGGCATTTATGGATCTGAAAAAAGCATACGGCTAAGTAGACAGAGAAGGATTGTGGAAGGTTTTGCATACGTACGGCGTAGATGGTTAGCTGCTAGATGCCATCAATAGTTTTTATGATAGTAATGAGGCATGTGTAAGGGTAAATGGGTATCTAAGTGAATGGTTCACGATCAATGTGGGCGTGCGACAAGGCTGTGTGATGTCCCCATACTTGTTCAATAATATATATATATATATATATATATATATATATATATATATCTATATATATCTATATCTATCTATATCAGGGAGTAGGATTGTTGCTGGGTTGTAAGGCAAATAAGGCTTTATGTGAGTGGGATCCTATAGATGAGCGATTGTTATACGCACAGTTTAAATCAAATCATGGCAACATCAGTCTGTTTGTGTGTTATGCACCTACTAATGATGCACTCGATGAAAGGAAAGACACATTTTATGAAAAGTTGCAAGAAGGAGTAGGAAGGGTACCTAGACATGATGTTTTGATCTGCGTTGGAGACTTTAATGCAGTAATGGGCTGTTCAAATGAGGGATTTGAGGCATGTATGGGTGAGATGGGAGTTGGTAGTAGGATGAGTGAAAACGGAGTGAGGTTTGGAAGCTTCTGTCTAGCAAATGACTTAGTCATCGGGGGCACACTCTTTCAGCATTGCAATATACACAAGAGAACTGTGGAAAATATAAAAATCAGATTGATCACATCGCTATCAGTAGGAGGCATAGAAGTTCTCTGCTAGATGTTCATGTTAAACGGGGAGCGGATATTGGTAGTGACCATCAACTCAGCATTGCAAAAATAAGGTTTAAACTTAAAAATCAGAAGAAGGAAAAATCTGGTGTTGGTAGATACGATATTGTTAAGCTTAGAAGGGAAGGAGAAGAAAAGGAGGAATTCAGATTAGAATGCAGAAATAGGTTTTTGGTGTTGGAAACGTTGGAAGAGGGGGAGAGAAGTGTAGATGAGATGTGGGAGGATGTGAACAAAGTTTTGCATGAAACTGCTGAATGTACGATTGGAAGGAGACATAGATTCAGGAGAAAGAAATGGATATCAGAGGAAACGTGGGATATGATAAAAAAGAGAGGTGAGGCTAAATTGAGGAGTGAGATGCAATGCGTTGATGAACGAGAGATTGAATTAGCAAGAGCTGCGTACTGGAGTTTGAATTCAGAAGTAAGAAGGTTAGCTAGGAGAGATAAAAGAAGATGTGTGGATGAAAAGGTTGCAGAGACTGAAATCTTAATAAACAAAAATGATGGACAGAGTCAAAGAATAGCATATGAATCGATTAGAGAACTGAGTGGTAATGCAGGTAAACGCAAGGAAATACCAGTTAGAGACAGGGAAGGAAATTTATTGGCCAAAGATGGAGATATTAAAAATAGATGGAAAGAGCATTTTGAGACAGTTCTTAATAGACCAATACCACCAGAAGAGGATATACCGTCTCCTCAGGAAGATTTAAATATAGAAACAGGAGAGTTGAGGCTTGCAGAAGTGGAGAAAGCAGTAAAACAGTTAAAGAATAATAAGGCACCAGGGGAGGATGGTTTATTTCCGGAAATGTTTAAAGTGGAGGGGGATAGATTAATAATGATCTTGACCAAGCTATTCAATAAGATTTGGGTGACGGGGTTACTACCATCAGTTTGGAAGAATGGTGTAATTGTTAAAGTTCCGAAGAAGGGAGACCTGAGTGAATGTGGTAATTGGAGGGGAATCTCTTTGTCACCGATAGCTTTGAAAGTTTTCAGTAGAGTGTTGTTAAATAGGTTGGAGCCGGTGGTTGAGGGTATTCTGAGGGATGAACAGGCTGGTTTTAGAAAGGGACGTGGTTGCAATGATCAGATCTTTATAGTTAGGCATTTGATGCAGCAAGTTAATGAAATGAGAGTACCGTTAAGTCTTTGTTTTGTTGATTTTGAAAAGGCTGTTGATAGTGTTTCGAGAGAGACTATGGGGAAGATCATGAGACATTATGGAATACCAGAGGAGTTTGTGAGGGTCATTATGAACATGCATGAGGACACATTTTGTAAAGTGATGGTTGATGGTTGTCTGAGTGATTCGTTTGAAGTCAAGTCCGGAGTAATTCAAGGTGGTGTTCTATCGCCTTTACTATTTATATTGGTCATTGATTACATTATGAAACGCGTTGGAACAGAAACCGGTGCAGGTATACTTTGGGGAGAGAACAGGAAACTTTTGGATTTAGATTATGCAGATGATATAGTTTTGATTTGTGATGGGCCAGAAGAGATGCAGAGAGTGTTGGACTGTTTGGTGAGTGAAGGGCGCAAGGTGGGTTTGGTTATTAATTGTGGAAAAACTGAAATAATCAATATGAATATGGAAAATGCGCAGGAATGTGTAATTGGAGGTATGGTTGTAAAGTAAGTTGATAGGTTTAAATATTTAGGTACTTATTTAGCCAAGGATGGTTCTTTGAACTTTGAATTCGAGGAAAGATTAAAGAAGGCTAATCAGGCAATGGGAATGCTTAAAAATATTTGGAATAATAACAATTTTTCTGTGCATACAAAAATCAAACTTTATACGGTAATGGTTAGGAGTATCTTAATTTATGGACACGAGTCTTGGTACAGCACAGTGACTATGGAAAATAAATTCTTGGTGTTTGAAAACAAAGCACTTAGAAGAATATTAGGAGTTAAGTGGTGGGAAAGGATACCAAATAGTAGAATTAGAGAAATAAGGGGAGTGCAGCCGGTCGATGAATATGTTAGGTTCTCACGATGGAAGTGGCTAGGACATGTGTATAGGAGACAGGGAATAGTACGAGGTACACCAGGGTGGGTGGCACTGGGTAGGAGAGGTAGAGGAAGGCCAAAAGAGACGTGGGTGAGGACAATGAGACGGGAAGCTGGAGATGAGTGTTGGGGAGATCCTGAGGAGTTAGCACAAGATAGGATGTGGTGTTGTGAGTTCATCGAGGCCCTATGCATCCCCGAGGGTGCCACAGGAAATGATTGATTGATTGATTGATATGTATATATATATATGTATATATATACATATATATATGTATATGTATATATATGTATATATTATTTATATAAATAAATATATATATATATATATATATATATATATATATATATATATATATATATATATATATGTGTGTGTGTGTGTGTGTGTGTGTGTGTGTGAGGTATATATATATGAGGTATATGCAGTGACGATTAAGTGTAGTGAAGAAAGTGGAATGAAGTGCTTGTTGGAGATATGTAGGAAGGCATGGATGAGTGAAACTGTGCCAGCAAAGTGGAGAATGGCTGTGATTGTACCCCTGTACAAAAATAAAGGTGAGCGAAGTGAGTGCAAGAATTATCGTGGCATAAATACATTGAGTGTAGTAAGGAAGGTATATGGAAGAATTATTATAATGTAAGACAGATATCAGAAGTCCTACTGACTGATGAACAGGGCGGCTTCAGGAGTGACAGAGGATGTGTGGATCAAATATTTGCTGTGAGACAGATAGCAGGGAAGGCTTGTGAGAAGGACCATAAGGTGTTTATGGCATTCATGGATCTGGAAAAATCATTCGACAAAGTGGACAGAAAAGGACTGTGAACAGTTTTGCGCATGAGTGGCATTACGTGAGCAATAAACCCCAACAGCCCCTTGGATATAAACCTTCACCGGCTCAATCCGATTGGAGCACCGTAATTACCCACGAAACCACCAGGCGCCAAAATTTGGTTATATGGTTACCACCCGGCGTAGTAAATGGTTTCCTTGTGTACAAGAAACCATTTGGCTTGTCACTCATTGTAGAGTCATCCACAGGCAGAAGGAAGAGGAAAGAATGAAGGAAAGACAGACAAGAGGAAGTGTAAAGTCACCCGTAGGCAGAAGGACGAGGGAAGAGTGAAGGAAAGAAAGACAGGAGAGGATGGAAGGAAAGTAGGATGGAGAGGAGGAAAGGGCAGACACCCGAGGGCAGCACTACATCGAGTGAGTGGATGGTGAGGAACAGTAGAGTGGTGAAAAAGGTATATTTGAGTGAATTTAAAGGAGGGGGGAGGCGAGGTAGGCCAAGAAGAAGGAGAAGGGATATGGTGAATTAGTGTGTATGGAAGCGAGATATGGACGTCGGTGAAGCTAGGGAACTGACAAGATATCGAGCTGGCTTGAAGAATGTTGTGAGAAGAAGTGCATGATAGGGATTTGGCACCCCGTTTTAACGTAACAGTGTCCGGATTGACTCTCGGATACGTTTATGTGAAGCTACAGAATGTGGTGAAAGTTTTTGGCGTATCCGATAGAGCCAGGATTCCGGGGACTTGAATGATGAGTGAATGGATGCATGGCCCATTGGACTGGGCAAACTTGGGCTGTCTGGACGTAGCTACTTCTCACCCTGCCTAAGGTGGGAAAGGAGGTCCTGATGGTGATGATGATGATGATGCACATATAAATAAAGTCATTGTACATATGCTTGTGTATTTTAGCTACATGAAGACTGACTTACGTAAAAAAAAAAAATACATACCCAGTCATATATACAGTATACTGTATGCACATGAACATAGGTACTATCACGAACAATAGTACGTTCCCCCAGCCTGCCACTGTGTGAATCCGAAATTCCTGAGGATCTAAAAACGAAGCATCTGAAAGAATTGCCATTTTCACCCAACAGGCGGCGCACAGTAATGTTATGAGGGGGGCAGGGAGGTTACGAGAGGAAGATGGGACGAAAGGAAGTTTGTATCCAGATTCGGATTATGTAGCTTAATCATCAGATGTTGATACATTTACGATTGTGAATTGTGATAGAGATGGATTACAATAAGAACGATAAATTATGTTCGGTAACAATATCTGTATGCGTGTTGGATGTTGTAGCAGCAACAGTGGTCTAGTTATTATGATTACTAGCAATACAATGAAATCACACGCTTTGTTGTTGTTGTTGTTGTTGTTGTTGTTGAAGCAGGGGCATACGATACTTGTTACTATATACAGTATGTGATATTATGTTCAATCTCGATAAGCTGCCAACATTCAGACAACATGTTATACCAAACAATATTTTATTTGTCCGTTAAAAACTATTAGATTTTATTCCACACATTACCAACACAGTAAATATCTCGTAGATGAGCCAATACATTGCACATTGGTATGTGTATATCAACAAATGTTGCCTCCTCCTAGTGTACTGCAGGAATTAGTGGCTGAAATACACCTACAGTTAATTTTTCTTTTTAGTTTACCTCTGACGGGTTATAGGGAGCAAAAATAGCACTGCATTTTTTCTCTCAGCAAACTAGCATTTTCAGTGAGGTAAATTATTAAAAAAGGCATATTATGTAGACTGTAGTTATTGTTAACCCGTACCATACTTGAGGCAAACAAGTCAGCGTAACCTTTGTCTTATTCTGACTCGTCTGGTGCGGGTGGAATACACTGTAACACAGTCCATACATGGTGCAGACACTGTCAGCTTCCTAGACTTTAGTAACCATGCAGTTACACAAGTTGCTCAGCCCGTTATTATCACTTTGGAAAAATAAAAACGTGATGTCTACAACTTATGTAGTAAAACAAATACCTTGGCAGAAGGATATTTTGGGTCTTAAATTGTCTATGTTACACTTAACTGGTTATTGTATGTCAGGACCACCCATAAACAAATGTTAAACTATCCAGGAGACCAGGAGTGGTGGTCTTACGTCTCTCATCACACCCTGTCTCTCTCGTAGAAATATTTGCTTCTGTATTTGTTTATTATGGGGTCGGGGAGGTTGGGAGATGCCGTTGCCACGATAGTTAGCTTAGGTATATATGACGTGTTGTTAATATATGTGTGATATTATTAAATTCTAATTATCGACCATCCCTCTGACAACCTATTACACCGAACAATAATGTATTTACGCTATTATAATTCTTTCGAGTTCATCCCACACATTACCAACACAAGATAAATTGGCCTATCTGTCATTACCCATCCCCGCCCTGGAGTGGCTCGGAGACGGGTATTGTTTTCACTCGGTTTGTCTGTTGGTTTGTCTGTCTGTCTGTTTGATAACTTTAGGCGAAAACTACAGGTGCGATTTTGACTAAAATTACAAGGATGATGGGCTATGACCTTCTGATCACCTGATTAAATTTTGGACCAAATTGGGCCAAGGCCCAGGCTGTAAGGCCAATAATGTATAAAAATGAAGAGGGGTAAATTTTTTTTTTTTTTTTTTTTTTTTTTGCTATAACTCTATTCAGATTTGTCTTATCGAAATGAAAGCAAAATCTAAAGGAGCACCTTTCCAATCTGCATCCTATAACATGCCTCATTACTTCAGAAGGGTCACCCCTTGGTTAGCGGTAACGGGGTCAGTATCAGGTGGGTCGGACCTAAAATTTCAAATGAGCATAAAATTGTCAATTTTCACCCTAATTACTCGAAATTACATCCTTGACTAGATATCCTGTTGTGATTATACGTCAGCACTAAAATGATTGCCTGGGACGGATTTGCTGTGCCTTGGCACCGCTTCTTATAATGAGATTAACTTCACACTATTATGTGAATACTGTGAACAAATGTGACCCACAGCCCACCCTCACCCGTAGTCAGTGTATTGCAGGAAATGGTGCCCTAAGTAAACGTGTGGTCCCACTGGCAGGGTTCCGTCAACCACGAGTCATTATCTACACATTTGTTTTTATCCCTCTGACGGGCTACTTGATTGTGGAAATATACTATTGTTGTTATACTACCACAGTAAAGAAGCACCTTCAGTGGGGTATATTGTAAAACAATGAAAATATGAACACCAACGTTCTTGCCAGTCCATTCCTTGGCTGAGGGAAACCTGCCAACGTAAGCCCAGCTTTGGTGCAGGTAAGATAGCCAGCCCATACATCGGGCAGACACAACCAATGTGATAATGCAATTACTAATGTTATTCATTCCTTAATATTACTAAGTTATTTAAAAACGTGAGGCCCCAAATTATGTAATAACAAAATGCTTAATCCAAGTCTATTATGGGTCTTAATGTTTATGACGCACGTGACTGGTTATCACATGTCAGAACACGTGGTGAAGTGTCCAGGACCGCTGGTCTCCCCGTCCCTCATTTACCTCCTTCGCTCTTCATACCTCCCCTGTGTGGCTATGCCTTGTAAAACATGTTTGCATGTGTATTTGTGCAAGTCGGTTGCTCATATATTTCGTACTGCAAGGCATATTGCTGCATCGGCCTTTCCCATGCACCGTGTGAGGCCCGTGCAATCAGTTCGTGGCCTGGATGGTAGTGAACAATTCCTCCCGAGAATGACCTATATGTTTTAGACATTCCACGAACATGTATAAAAACGTATCGTCTGTTGCATTTTTTCCATTTTTTTTTTTTTTTTTTTTTTTTTTGAGAACTAGGTATTTCATCATCACTATGACAATCGTTTTGTTAGACCAGCATCTGGTGATTAAGCTACATAATCACCCACATACAAACTTACAGTCGTGGCATCGGCCTCTCCCAACCTCCCTGACCCCACCATAAACAAATACAAAAGCAAACTTTTCTACAAGAGAGACAGAGAGTGATGAGAGACGTGAAGACCATCACTCCTGGATAATTAATCACTTGTTAATGGGTGGTCCTGACATGCAATAACCAGTTACGTGTAACATAGACAATTTAAGACCCACAATATCCTTCTGGCATGGTATTTGTTTTACTACATAAGTTGTAGCCATAACGTTTTTATTTTTGCAAAGTGATAATAACGGGGAGAACAACTTATGTAATGCATGGTTACTAAACGAGTCTAGGAAGCTGACAGTGTCTGCACCATGTATGGACTGTGTATTCCATCCGCACCAGACGAGTCAGAATAAGACTAAGGTTACGCTGACTTGTTTGCCCTAAGTATGGTACGGGGTAATAATAATTATAGTCTACATAATATGCCTTTTTTTTTTTTTTTTTTTTTTTACCTCATTGGAAATGCTGGTTTACTGAGGAAAAAAAGGCAGTGCTATTTTTGCTCCTTATAGCACATCAGTGAGGTAAACTAGAATACAAAGAAAAATGAACACCACTTCTGCTATGCTGACCTAAGGTTGTGCAAAATCTGCCAGGTGTAACTGTAGGTGTAATTCAGCCACTAATTCCTGCAATACACTAGGAGGAGGCAACATTTGTTGATATACACATACCAATGTGCAATGCATTGGCTCATCTCTGAGATATTTACTGTGTTGGTAATGTGTGGAATAAAATCTAAAAGTTTATAACGGACAAATTAAAATATTGTTTGGTATAACAGGTTGTCTGAATACTGGCAGCTTATCGACATTGAAAATGATATCACATACTTTATATTAGTAACAAGTATCATATGCCCCTGCTTCAACACTAAAAACGTGTGATTTCAGTGTATTGCTAGTGATCATAATAACTAGACCACTGTTGCTGCTACAACATCCACCACGCATACAAATATTGTTACCGAACATAATTTATCGTTCTTATTGTAATCCATCTCTACCACAACCGTAAACATATTAACATCTGGTGATTAAGCTACGTAATCTGAATCTGGATACAAACTTCCTTTTGTCGCACCTTTCTTTCCCAACCTCCCTTCCTCCCTCATAAACATTACTGTGCTCCATCTGTTGGGTGAAAATTACAATTCTTTCAGATGCTTTGTTTTTAGATCCTCAGGAGTTTCAGATTCACACAGTGGCTGGCTGGGGAAACGTACTTTTGTTCGTGATAGTACATACGTACCTACAAAAGCACATACAGACACATACATATACTCAACAAAAATATTGGGTGCCTATGTCAAGGTGCCCAATACTTTTGGCAAAAAAAGAATCACCCTTTTTTTTGGGAGAAAAAATTTAGTCAGAAGTTTTGGGCACTAACATAAAGTCACGGCAGCCTGAGGCCTTACTGTGCACTGGTTGGCTGGCGCCTCAGTTGCCTGCGGGCTGCGAGAGGGAGGTGAGCCCGGCCATTCCTCCCTCTCTCGTTGCGCCATTTTTAACCTAGTGAACCATAGTGTTTTGGCTTTTGCTACTTTAATATGGCCCCTACCCATGAATTGTCTAGTGAAATAATATCACAGATCATTGCTCTAAAGGAGGCAGGCCACCCCACAAAGGAAATTAGTGATTTGGTGTGGCTCGGTCGACAGTACGGAGGTGGTGTGCCCGTTACAGAGTGGAAAACAGTGGCGGTATTCCTACAAAAAAACCACCGTCTGGTAGGCCCAGGAAAACTTCCCCGAGGTCTGTTAATGTGCTCAAACGTGCAGTGAAGTCTAATCCTCATGTGACTGCAAGGAGAATTAAGGAGAGCAACCCGGAAGTGTTTGGTGAGGTTTCGGTGCGCACTGTTTCTCAAAGAGTCCATGAACTTGGTAATACAAGCCACAGGCCTGTGAGAAAGCCTCTTCTTACACGTAGCCAGTGACTTCGTAGGCTTGCATTTGCTAACAAGTACCTTACCTGGGGTGAGGAGCAGTGGTTGTCAGTGTTGTGGTCTGATGAGGCAACGTTTACCGTTACCTGTAATCTAGGAGCGCGAGTGTACCGCCGCAGACGTTGTGACCTGCTTGACCCCTGCTACGTGGAAAGCACAGTTAAACACCGTGATTCACTAATGGTATAGGGTTGTTTCTCTGGTAAGGGGTTGTGTTTCCCAGGAACTGCAAAGTGAATCAGAACGTTTACTTGGAGCTGCTTTGTGATTATTTACCTGAGTCCTTCAAGCTCACAGGTGCACGTGTGTTTCAGCAGGACGGTGCACCTGCTCATAAAGCCAAATCTGTCACCAACTGGCTTCGTGACTGCGAGGTCTCCTTCATGAAAGACTGGCCAGGCAATAGCCCAGACCTCAACCCGATAGAAAACCTCTGGTACCTCGTAAAGACGAATCTCCAAGGGAAGGACGTGAGCTCTCACCCTAAGCTGGACGCAGCCATTCGTGAGTCCTGGGCAAGTATATCACCCCAGCACCTGAGGAACCTGGTCCTTTCACTTCCACGACGTCTCAGGTCCGTGAAGATGCGCAAAGGAAACCCCAAGCATTAACGGTAATTATAATGCATTATTTATATATTTTTTCCATAGTTCAAAGGTTTGTTTTGTTGGGGGGGCGCCGGGAGCCACATACTTCTGTTAAGCACTGTAAATAAGCGCAAATATACATAGACAAAAAATGTTATCAAATAAAGTATATGCAGAATATACCTCATTCTTTACAAGCAGAATTGCATATACATACACACCCACATACAAATCCCTTCATTTGCAAGTGTGTGCTCTAATTATGAGGCAAGGAGAAAAAAAATACAAACGAGATCAAACAAACTAAGTGATCTTAACTAGGCTACATATTTTCTCTGCAATGAAGTTATCTAACTTGTGCCTCCCATTGTTCAGGTTCGTACTTACAGTCTCTGTGTTCTTGATTTCACTGGATTCAATGATGTTCCTATTAACAGCAGATTTGCAAGACAAGACTGAAGATGCATTATCCCATTCTATACAGTGATTCTTGTCTTGTTTTGCTGTTAATAGGAATATCATTGAATCCAGTAAAATCAAGAACACAGAGGGTGTGGAGGGTGGGGGAGAACCTTCTTTGCTATCCTTGTCTCATTCTAGTGGCTTAATTACTCTTTTAGGAGCTGGTAGCATGGGTCAACTGGCTACTGCAGTTGTCCTGTCTTCTTATGTTCTTGTGTATTAGGCTCCACTTATGCCCAGTTGCCATTTAAGTCAAGGTGTTCACATCTGTTGAGATTGTCCGGTCAGTTCAGGCCTATTTTGTATTACTCAGGTCCACTTAGGTCAGGTCAGGTCAAATTAGGTCGACTAACGCCATCACTCAGGTCATTTAGGTCCCATTTACATCCAGTTGGGCCCTGTCAGATCACTTCAGGTCCACTCACACCCATGCAGGTCAACTTAGATCCATTCTAGCAATTTTGCTTCATTTCAACAATGTTCACATCAAAGTAAGTCAGTTAATGACAACGTCAGGCAATTTTCCTTCCGGGTCGGTTCAGGTTTATTGTCCTCGTAGGTCAATAGATATCGATTTAGCTCATGTCCACATATATAGTATGTGTGCCTTTAATCAGTCCGGTCCAATTTATTTCGTTCTTCTCCACTTTCATCATCTTTAGTGAACTTATGATTTTCTATCCTTGTTTACTTGTGTCCGCAATCAATGCTTTTCTTCTTTCATTCTCTCTTCTTATTTTTTTCCTTCTTAGTGTTTGTGGTATTCAAGATTTTCAGTACTGACTGAGCCAGACAGAGAAGTGTGGGCAGAATGGACCGGAATAGTGGAGGCTGGAGAGAGGAAGTATACCTTATGACTGTAGGCGTGTAGGTCGGTTGGTAGTGGAGGCAGTAGTTGTTATGACATTTACTTTAAATGAGGGCAGTGGTGGAGTGGTAGCAAAATTACCCTGTAAGTGGAAGACCTCGAGTCCGATTCTCGGGTCAGTTAGATTACAGGACGAAGCTTGTTTCCCCGCTTCCCCCGCTCAGTTAATTTAGCAGTGCATCTGGGAAGATGGATGCAAATTCGATGACCGTGTCGTAGGCTGGGGGAAGAACTGGCCTTGGTAAAAATTGTTTAACTTCATGACTCGTGTAATCAATAGGCACATTAATGACTCGTGTAATCAATAGGCACAGCCATGCTTTTCAGCAAATGAAAGCGGAAATTGATGATGTCGGCGAAGTTTGAGTGGTACTTAACGGGTTGGCACAAGTTTATCCTGTGTTGTCTTTGTTGTGTTCTGCGACAGAAGCTCTTTTACTATAACTGCATGTGACATCTAGGACAATTTCTCTCATTTCCCTCTCTTAGGATTCATAAATTTTCTTTCTAAATATCTGGTTAGATTCCTCACGTCCGTTCCATAAATTAGAAGAGGAAGAGGTTTTAGTGGAAGTAACTGAACGTCTGTTAAAACCTTCAGCCCAAGTATGAACTCTACACTTCGATCTAGCTAACGCCAGATAATTTTATTCAGTTTTGGAGAGATCTTTTGGGGTAAAAGAGTCAGAAACATTTACGGTCAATCCCTTCAGCCCAAATTTATCATCAAGGCTATTTTCCTTCTCACTGTTAAACTCAGGTGTTTGCCGTAGTTTCAATGAAATGAATTCTCGTCAGCTATTCGAAGATAGTTCAGTCGCTCACCGTTTGTTTCCTTTGCCACGCCAAACCAGTATTCTGAGAACGTTCTCTAAGCATGCATGTATAACAACTGTCGTTATTGTCTAACACCTCTCGTTACTGGCATTTTGTGGCTACCTTTATGTAGATTTATGCTAGCCATCATTAGCTTCATAAATATGATATCTCCTATTACTACATAAGTATCTTCTTCACCATCCCCGAACTATTTTCATTGCTGTTGTTTCAACTCGTTAAAATGATTGCTCCTAATCAATAATAAATGGCATGCATACAAAGGGTGATTGATACTTTCGTGGCCTAAGGTACAAGAAGATGAGCTATACAGTTCTAACTGAATTTACATACAGCTCAACTCTTTGAATGATTACACACGAAGTTTGAGATTCATATTCATAACTGTTGAATTTTTTATGTTCCAGATAACTGGAATTCAAGAGTCAGCAATTTTTAAGAAAAGTGGACAATAGCGCCCATCGTGCAGTCATCCGTTACCTCGGTATATAGGGCTGGTCACCCAGGGAGATCCACGAGGACATGGTGGCGACACTAAAGGAGGATGCCCCTTCCTACAGCATGGTTAGGAAGTGGGCTGTTGAATTTAAACGAGGCAGGGAAAGCCAGGAAGATGACCATCGTCCAAGAAGGCCTGTCACTGTCACCACACAGGAAACCATTGACAAAATCCATGACAACGTTACATTGCCACAAAGCTGGGTATCTCCCAGGAATGCGTCCATGAAATTGTCTGCAATGAACTCCAAATGACCAAGATTTCAGCTCGCTAAGTCCCAAAGCTCTTTAGACCTAATCAGAAGCGGATTCGGCACAACATATCAATGGACATTTTTGCTATTTTTGATGCAGATCCCGAAAGATTTTTTTCGGCGATTCGTGACCATGGATGAGACTAGGGTACACCGCTTTCAGCCAAAGATGAAAGAACAGTCGAAACAGTGGAAAAGGATCGGCTCGCAAGTAGTCCAAGTCAGTGATGTCTGCAGGGAAGGTGATGTCCTGCATTTTTTGGGTTGCAGAAGGAGTGCTGCTGGTGGATCACCTGGAAAAGGGTCACACTGTCACCGGGGTATACTACGCTGCTCTTTAGGCAACTACGAGAGAAAATTAAGAACAGTCGGCGTGGGAAACTGAAAAGAGGGGTGCTATTCCACCAGGGCAACGTTCCGGCTCACACGCGTTGGTGGCCATTGCTGCTATCCATGAATGTGGATTCCAACCTGTCGAACACCCGCCCTATTCACCTGATTTGGCGCCCTCAGACTACTACCTGTTCCTCAAGATGAAAAAGGAGCTCAGAGTCGCCATTTGCCACTAATAATTGCGTCACTGATGCTGCAGATCAGTTTCTGGAGGGCCAAGATGCTAACCTCTACGAAGAAGGGATCCGTATGCTCCATGACCGCTGGGCTGTGTGTAAATTTGCAAGAGGAATGTTCAAAAATTACTGTGTTAAGCTGTCTAAAATTAAATCTTTGTCCTTAAGCCACAAACTTATCAATCACCCTCAAAGGCTTTCGTATTCTGAAATCTTCTAATTCACTTGGTTAATAATTTGAATGTGGACTGTTGTTAGATAACCACAGCGAAACCCTGCTTTTTCTCGTGGTTGGTTTGCATTTAGTGTAGATCTAATTCCGTTTTCTAGGACTTCTGTGGTTACACAACCGAAAGACTTAATAACCAATAGTATTTACCGCTTTTTTCCAACCGAGTGTAATAAAAGCATATTCCATGCCATGGGTAGCCAATTATTTTGACTTTGAGCATTATTTGTTTAATACAGTCACCTGCATCCCTAACAGGCTCGATGATAGACATGGTTTCTTCATTCCTCTGAAGGCTTTCTTGGTACCTTATAATGAAATGCTGTAAATCACCATATCTGCCATTTCTTTCCTGCAGATCGTTCATAGTATTACTGTGATCAGTTTTCCTTAAAATTCTGCTATTTTGATAATGTCACGTGTGTGTGTGTGTGTGTGTGTGTGTGTGCTACTTCGCCACCAAAGCCTCCCACGGAAAAACAATGGTTTCTTCCTACACCAAGCCTCTGGTTAGATGCTCTCAGGCTTCCCTCATTCCTTAAAATTACTTCATATTTACACATGTTTAACGTTCTGATGTCTTTTTTCTTCTTGTTGATGGTTTTTCTTTAGGTTAGCTGTTTCAGTGTGAGCTCTCCTTGTCCTACCGATCATGTCCTTTTCTTTTCTACAGAACCTATTTTGCACTCAATAGATGCTGTAGTTTATATAGGGGTTTCATGTTTCTTACTGCTCGAGGTTTTCAGTCTTTTGTGTGTGTGTGTGTGTGTGTGTGTGTGTGTGTGTGTGTGTGTGTGTGATGTCATCTTCTTCATATCTTTTCTGGTCTAAAAAAATTAATTTCCCTGACCATTGTCCAACTATGTAAGATCCGATTATTTCCTTCAGCTTAGCTTTTCACTCTCTGTTCTGAGAGCCAGCATTACCCAGCTTCTCACCATTCTGTGATGGCTTCATACAACTTCTCAGTTTCCTCCTCATCCCCTGAAAGGGGGATGATTGACTGCAAGAGGGAGGGTAACTTCAGCCTGCAGACTATTAGGTCACATTCAGATGAACCAGGGGTTACAATACAGTAACAACAACAACAACAACAACAACAACAAAACAACGACAATACAACAACAGCAACAACAACAACAACAACAAAACAACGACAATACAACAACAGCAACAACAACAACAACAAAACAACGACAATACAACAACAGCAACAACAACAACAACAAAACAACGACAATACAACAACAGCAACAACAACAACAACAAAACAACGACAATACAACAACAGCAACAACAACAACAACAACAACTTCTATTACTACTACTACTCCTACTACTGCTGCTACTAGTGCTGCTACAGTACTACTACTGCTCTGTTCAGTGCAGTTACATTCTTCACTGTACAGTACTGGTATGTCCTTAGTCAGTTAGGATGAAATACACTGAACTCCTTGTTTCACCATCTTGTTTCATTATGGTCACATCCTTTCATAGGATGTCCAGTTTCGAGTTCCTCATTCAGCGCACAAACATCAAACTCACCAAATGTCACCTTGCTGTCCATACCAGCCTCAGAGTCGAGATCAGGTTCATCGCAAAAACATCATGGTTCCCAGAACTAACTGAACCCTTAATGCTGCACGTACTACTCTTGGTGGACAGACTTCATCGAAATCTTATTTTTCTTCAAGGAGGAAAAATTATCAGACAGGTCAACTCTCAGTGAAAATATTGGTTTGGTTATGGTGCCACGTAATTTTTTTTTTTTCTCTGAGGCCCAGCGTCCTCCTACTTGTCACACACTTTCACATGTAACCGAGACTGATGTATTGTGGTTGCCCGTGACAGAGGGTAAACACCACTCCTGTCTCGAACGACTGCCTGCCTGGAAATGAATTATATACTGTTATGGATTAATGGCAGCCGTATTCCTACATTTGTCTACTGTCTAAGATAGGGTATAATTGAGGTAAGTTAAGCTTTCTTTCTGCCTCTGGATGCTCTGTGTTGAATAAACGTGGCTTTCTTTAGTTAAAATAGAATTCCAAATGTGTCCTTAATTTGGAAAAGTATTGATCCTGCACGTACCATGTTAGGACTGAAAATAAATTATGATAAATATGCTTTATTACTTGTATCTTCTTATCGGTATATGCTAAGAAGATGAAGGTAGTGTTATATTTATATTTGCTATAGTGACTAAAACTCCATGCATGAGGATATGGACCGAGTAGTTAAGCCTGAGTTGGCAAAGATGAAGGGAAACCTCCAATTCATGAAACCAACATAGTAACAAATGATGGAAAGCTATAAGGAATTTGACACTTCTGTCTCGTTGCTGCCTGTGTTGTGTAAGAGAATGAAAATTGGTTTTGGTATTTCCTAATCTCGCACCTTCGCGCACATGTTATAATAAAACGATCCTGTGCTTTGAGACTCACGAAGAGACTTACGATCACCTACCGTACCTTCCATAACTCATATTTGTTTTCACAAGCAGGACAAGGAAAGGGGAATGTAGAGTCTTCCCGTCTCTCTCGTCTCACCCTCCCCCTCGAAAAAAAATATATATATTGCAGGTTTATATAGGCTGTTTTAGCACAGAGGAAAAAGAAAGGGGAGAGCAGACCCCCCCCCCGTTTCTTTTTTTCTTCAGTAAATAAAAATCCAAGTTACGAGATTGAGATGGTCGAAGGGAGAATCCCATCCTAGGGGAAGTATTCTCGATACGATTGCTTCCCTATCGTCATTTACATTTGTTTTTGCAGGATGATTTAGGCACACAGGAACATTCTTCACTCTCATTACCATGGTTATACAGAAAACTGATACAACTTACAATAATTTTCTTCTTCAGTAGATTTGTTCTAAAGGACAACAGATGACAAGAGAAGCCTAAGCTAACCTTCCCGCACAGGCGAACACATTTATGACACGGATTGAATATAAGTTTGATTGTGAACCCGGACCCTGCTCAGAGCACCTCCAGATGTGGTATGTTGTCTGTTGCGTCACGTGCATACTATATATAGGTCATGTCACGCTGTGGGCATTTGCCGGGGAGTATGTTTCCGAACTGTAGTCGATCTGGTGTTTTATCTTTTCCATCAAGGTTTAGGTTAATGTAGGTCAGTATTATGTTAGGGTTAGGTTAAGTTAGTCTTTTAGGATTTAATTAGGTCAGGCAAGGTTAATCTGTTACGGCTGAGCTGGATTAGGTTAAGTTAGTCTATTAGGACTAAGCTAGGTTCGGTTGGGTTAGTCTGTTGGGCTTGGGTAAGGTTAGGTTAGTCAGTTGGGTTCGAACTGGTTAGCTCAGGCATGATTTTTTTTTTTTTTTTTGGGGGGGGGGAGGGGGACAGTAAAGAAAGAGTTCATTCAGGGTAGAGAAAACATGGCGCTAGGTGCTTAAACAAAGCCAGTATTCTGCTGCAGACAGCCTTGGCTAAATCAAGGGGACGGAAATACCTGCATGCGGGTTTGCGAGCGAGGAGAGGGTGAAGCCGGGACCCTTGGCAACCCTGCATGTTCGTTGTAATGCTGGTCAAGTAAGTATTGACAACCAAAGGCTAAGGCCTAGTATTAACTAGAAAACGAACATTTTCTTCCAAAATAATTTTTAAGAAGTAGAACTGGTTAAAGTGCACAGACAAGAGAGGAAAAAAGCACAGAAACAAGACAGCATTCAGGATGAAAGGAGCTTTGGAGACCTATACCCATTACTACATTCCACACTTTAGCCACAGACTTGTAGCTGGTGAAATGTAGTAATGGATATAGGTCTCCAAATCTCCTCCCATCCTGAATGCTCTCTTGTTTCTGCGCTTTTTTCATCTCTTATCTGTGCACTTTTGCCAGTCCTACTTCTTAACAATCATTTTAGAAAAGTTTTGTTTTCTAGTTTATGATCTTCTTGTGGAAGTATAATTATGCATAAAGCAAGTGTTATATTTGGATTGTTACGTACGTAGCATACTGAAAACTAAAATTAGGATGCCTGCCCATGAAAAGAAGTATTCTTTAATTGTAGGCGAGCTGTAGCTAACCAATTTTTTCGCAAAATGGCGTACTTACGGGTGACTGCGATGCGGTTTTCAGGTCGTAACTCGCGAACCGTAGCCTGAATGTTTTTCTAAACATGAAAAGAAACATCTACACTTGACAAGCAGCGTTTTGGTGTATAGCACGCTCGCGTACGCCTTTTTGTTTTGGAGTTATGACCGATGAAGATGAAAGAAAGAACAAAATTGATATTTTTGCGTTTCCATTTTGCGACTCCTACGAAGGTTAGCAAGACTTTGCGAATAGTTTTGCACTCGAATAGCGATGGTCTTTTAGTTCATAAACTTAGAACTAACATCTGCGACCGCTTTGGCGCGAATGCCCATATACCCTATAGTACGGGACGCCAGTTTGAACCTGCACCATTCCTACTTACGGAGTGCCACCGGACTCCGTGATAATTATCTATTGCATGAGGGTTATCAAGGTAGATAATTTTTATCAAGTCACAGTCTTCCCCTACAGTACGAAACGTAACAAACTGACATCCAGGTCCCCAGTTACTTAGCTGGGTATGGATAACGGTATTGGTATGGTTAAGGTGGCCAACTAGATCCTTGCTGAGATTTAATGCCAAATGATCTCTTAAAAAGTTGTTGCGTCTCAGGAGTCCATTGGTATGACCATGGGGTATATTTTTGGAACTCCAGTCCACTAATGAATGTTTGATCGCAGCATTGCCATCCAATGATGATGCTCATCCACTCCATTAATTTAACACTAAAAAGGTAGAAAAAAAAGAAAGAGGAAAACAACAACAACGATGATGATGATAATAATAATAATAATAATAATAATAATAATAATAATAATAGTGATAATGATAATAATAGTTGGCACACCATAAAATTGCCCAAGGACAATTTTGATGAAGAAAAACTTCCCACAGCCATTGAATCTAGAAGCAGAGCTAGAAAGGAACCTTGAGGTCAAGGTCACTGAGCTAGTCATGTCATCTTTCTTCACAGTCCATGAGTCCACGCAGTTTGGCGGCTGTAGCTTTAATTCTTCATGGAAAATTAGGTGTCATCCGGAACACCCGGAAAAGTCCTAGTTTTTTACCCCGGATCCAATCAACCGATTGCAATCATACTGTCATAGCATTTACAGCCTGGGACGGATTTGTAGCTGACCTCGGTTTCGTAAGAATCGTAACTTCCCTTAACGAGTTATTTTGCATATTTCACTTTGTATTTACTGATCGTTTTGTATGCTGCAAATGCAAACTGTGTAAATGTTAAATGGATTTACATAACATACAAGAATAAGTAGAGTGCAAAGTGGATGCCGGAAATAAAGTCTATACCAACCAGAGAACAGCCACCAATCTCAATGCTTTTTGTGGGTTCATATTGACATACATGAAAGTAACTACTGTACATTATTATTTTTTTTACAAGGATCTCTAACACGTATCAGCTCGGTAGCCAAGTGAAGTCAGAATGAAGGCTCTACAAATGACTAGTAATCAAAGAGACTCATTCCTACCTCACAACAACGGCTAATTGAATTTCATGCTACCATGATTTACTGTTCAAGTTGTGGGAGTGGTTATTTCCGCTGCAGGTGAAAACATACCAGTTGTAGTAACATAGGAGATACATTCCTGCCTCATGAGACAGTAAGGCTCATCGTATTTCATGCAACCATGACGTAGCATATGAGAATGGCCCAGCTCCGTCATGTAAGAACTAACCGATAGAGCATGTTTACCTCCTCTTTTACAATGGCTGCCACCATCAGAGAGCATGTCATCGCTACCATCAGCATTACATCTTGGAAGGCAGGTTGTTAGTACTGAGAACACTGGAGACAAAGGTCCGTATTCTCGTCTCTCAAGCACCTCTTCTTGACCGATTTATACGTATTATTTTTTAATACGTTATGTATTTTCGAGATGGACACCGACTGTACAAATAACACGCCAATTAACATTATTGTGCCATTAACAAAAAAAAAAAAAAAAGCTAGAAAGCCTCCTTAACCAAATGGGACATGCTAGTATATACACTGAGTGATGTAGCTGGAATTTTCATTCTCGTGACCTGCCATCACATCATCATCCCAGCCCTGGGCTACCCAACACATGCAGTCCTGGAACACACCAACAGACAAACTGTGGCACGTCACACCGATTCCTCTCTATCCACCCTACCCAGTTTGATGCGATGGTCACAGAAATGCCTCTGCTCCCAGCCGACCCAGAGTGGTGGCGGTGGTAGCAGTAGTAGTAGTAACCTCAGGTTCACCTGAATGTAAACACAGTAGACTGCAGGATGAGGTAGCCACCCTCCTGCAGTCTATAATCCCCCTTCCAGGGGATAGGGTGGGAGATGAGTGTTATTTGCATTACAAAGCAGCGGAGCCGTCCGGCTGTCAATGCCACCGAATGAAGGCGGCCCTCTTCAGCATCCGCCCCAGCGTACAACGCCTGAATTCAGAGGATATGCTTCCTCAGCCGTGGTCCGTCACCCACCAACATCACATCATTCAGTTCCTGAAGTGGTTTGAACTGACCACTGGATTAATTTGTTCAAAATTAGTTCAGACAGGAAAATCCTTTTCATTACGACTGTTGTTCTGGCGATTAGGCCTATTCAGGTGACAGTTGTGTTTGCTAACGATGCCTGAAACGCAGGTACGCGGTCGACGAATGAGTCTAGAAGTCGAGTGCTCACTTCCCTTTCCACTTCTGTCACCACCGCCTCCACGACCGCCACCAGGACCCCACAGACTATCCATCGACCGATATAGTGGAGTTACCCATTTTTTGACATTTGCTCAACTGATCTCTAATGCATGGAACTCCCTGGAAGCCGAGTGCTCGCCTTGCTTTCCACCTCTAACCCCACCACTACGACCACGACTACCCGAACCCCACAGACTTAAAGTTTGTTCTCTCTCGTAACCCAGATTTTTATATGCAGGGAGAACTAAAGATACGAGAAGTTTCTGCATTAACATTCCTCTGAGTTTCTAAAATAAGTAAATAAAGAAATAAACATACAGTATATAAAAGATAACGATAATCATTTTCCCCTCGTAAACAAGCTTTACTTTTGCGGTCGACAAGAAACGTGGGAAATTCTTACACTTTCTTAGCCTTTCCTGCAAAGACAATTTATAGTTACCCGAAGCAGGTGATGGTATGTTTGTTTATGAGTCCTGGCCCAGATTGTTTTCGCAGGAGGGATGGAAATGAAGAGCGGAGAATTTTCCCATGTCTTGCAGTTCCTACTAAATCACTCATAAGGTCATTATACTCGTTTTTCTCCAACTTGGTCTAAAATTCCCACTTCTTCATCTAGAATGCTGGGCTATAGCAATAAATTACCATAGTGCTAGAAAATGATGCAAGTCACGAAAAGGATGTTGAGCCCTATAGTATTCCGATTCTGCCACTGAGCTGCGCAGAATAAGTTGCAAAAGGACGAAAATTTGGGTAAAGTTATGGTGAAAGTACTAGCCCCTAGTAATGCTTTTGTTTTTTTATGGTGAACAAGGCATGGGAAGATTCTGCAATGACTTCCCAGTCTTCCCTGCGAAAACAAACTCTAGTTACGAGACAGAACTGGTGGTAAATTTGCGAATACCAACCCAGCTCCGAGATGTCACCTCTCTGTTGTTGTCCAGGATGTATTCCCTCACTTTTTCTTTTTGCTACTTACGTTATCATCATCATCACCCCGACGTCTCTGCCCACCTAAACATGGAGTGAGGTTGGATTCTGAGGGCAAGGAAAGAGAGAGAGAGAGAGAGAGAGAACTAATAAACGCTTGCACAGTCAATTGGGACACACTTTCATTCACTCACCATTCAGGCTTCCGGAATCCTGACTACCCCCTGGGCATAAATATCCACACTCACATCATTCACATTACCTCTCTAACTAGATTCAGTCCGACGATTACAACTTCACACACAAAAAAAATAAGTAAAGAAAAAAAAATAAGAACGAAAAATACGTACAGACCATATTATTCAGCACAGGACAGACTTTTCGAACTGGAGGAATTATAGTTCTTTTACCTTAACTTGGTCCAGAGTTTCTTCCTTTTGTAGCATATTTCACGATACTCAGTGGCAAGAAAAGACAATGCTACGGCTCCACAACCTTTCCACATCACGTCTTCGTCAATAGCACCATATCCTAGTGTTGATTTATTGTTCAAGATGGGGCGATGGCAGCTTTATGCCAAGTTAAAGCACCCCAAGTTAAAGGAGTGCTATACCATACTAAATTAAGTCGTTCGGAGGCAGCAGAAAAAAAATGAACTGAAGAAATTACCTATTTACATACTCACCAAACAAAATTATCAGTAATAATAAAGACCATCATGTTAGTAATAACTTCTTCCACAGCTCTCTCTCTCTCTCTCTCTCTCTCTCTCTCTCAGCCATCGATCCACAAACAGGCACTCTTTCACGTACTCTTCTACACACACACACACACACACACACACACACATGTGTACGCCGGCAAGTGCTGGGCCCTCGACACACCGACACACATTCCCAACCATCGATCCACACACAAGCATACTTGCACATACTCCCCTGCATTTAAACGGAATCACATACACAGCACAATAGCGGAGACACAAACATGTCCAGTAATAAAAACCACACACACACACACACACACACACACACACACACACAATTTAAAATTTAAACAAAATCAGCCAGAAAACAAAGATAAATAAAAATAAAACGGTAAATAGCAAAATGAAAAACGATGAAGCCAACTAAAAACTGCTTAAGCTCCGTCTCCCTAGTGTTCAGGGAGCATAAGTTACCGCTCAGGGGCCGTATTTGTGAAAGATCCTAACCAATTTTTACGATGAAAAATCTCTCTGTCTGGCTGGCTGTCTATATACCTACCTATTTGTCTCTGCCCAGTAACATAATATGCCCATCTATCAATCTACCCATCTGTCTGTCTGTCTGTTTGCAAGCATGTATATATGTATGTGTATGTCTATCTATCTATCTGTCTGTCTATCTGCCTGTTAATCTATCAGTCTCTCTAAAGCATCCATGCCAGTTACCTATTATCACATTTTTTGTCACTTCATTATTTACTCTAATTCGCTTGTCAATTCCTTAGTACCTGTACAGGTGAGGCCAAACCTATATACAAACACACTTCAACCTATAAAACAGAAGGTTTCGTAGCACCTCTGTCTTAACGATTATTTTTTGTAAATTACGCCTCAACATTTTCTTGCATTTTAATTATATAGTTTTAATATCAATATAATTTCCATCAATAACAGGTGAGATACTGACGTATAATATGCAGAATAAATCGCCAAGGCATAGGTGTTCCGAAATCTCCAAAGCTATTTAGGATATGGCCGCTGCACAGGCTAAGCGAGTGTGGTGACAGGCGGGACGTTGTGAGTATCGTGTGGTATTATGATCAGCTTGTTTTCATCCGACGGAACTGGGTCAATTCTATAACTTGAATACCAAGTCGTGGTTCCATGAAATTCGATGAGCCGTAGCTATGACGTAGGAAAGAGTCTGCTTAGTTACTAGACCGCTCAACCTTCCAATTTGACTACTCTTGGCCATCGACGGAGCGGAAAAGGGTTAAGGGATCTTTGCCAGGTTAGAGTAACGCGCTTTTGTTCATTTATTCCCTTCAACACGTTCACAGTCTTTATTCATTTCCCTCAACACGTCCACAGTCTTCATATCTTTCAACACGTTCACAGTATCCATTCGTTTACTTCACACGTTCACAGTCTGCATTGCTTTCCCTCAACACGTTCACAGTCTCCATTCATTTCCCTCATACGTTCACAGTCTCCATTCATTTCCCTCATACGTTCACAGTCTCCATTCATTTCCCTCATACGTTCACAGTCTCCATTCATTTCCCTCATACGTTCACAGTCTCCATTCATTTCCCTCATACGTTCACAGTCTCCATTCATATCCCTCATACGTTCAGTCTCCATTCATTTCCCTCATACGTTCACAGTCTCCATTCATTTCCCTCATACGTTCACAGAGTTCATTCATTTCCCTCAACACGTTAGGAGAAACACATTGGGTGGTTTGGCCATGTGGAGAGGATGGAGAGTAAGAGACTGACGAGGAGAGTGTATGTGAGTGAGGTGGAGGGGGAGAAGGGGAGGGGGAGGGGGAGGCCAAGGATGAGATGGAGGGATGGAATGGAGAGGTATATGAGGGAGAGGGGTGTGAGTTGGGAGCAGGGCAGTGAAATGGCAGGGGACAGGGCGACGTGGAGGCGATTTGTTTGAGGCCACCCCGTATGGGATTAAGGCGTCTGGTAATAGATAGACAGACGTCCACAGTCTTCATTTCTTTCAACACGTTCACAGTCTTCATTCATTTCCCTCAAAACGTCCACAGTCTTCATGCATTTCCTTCAACACATTCACAGTCTTCATTCACTTCATCATATTCACAGCCTTCATTCATTTCCTTCAACACATTCACCGTCTTCATTCACTTCCTTCATCATATTCACAGCCTTCATTCATTTCCTTCAACACATTCACCGTCTTCATTCACTTCATCATATTCACAGCCTTCATTCATTTCCTTCAACACATTCACCGTCTTCATTCACTTCCTTCATCATTTTCACAGCCTTCATTCATTTCCTTCAACACATTCACCGTCTTCATTCACTTCCTTCATCATTTTCACAGCCTTCATTCATTTCCTTCAACACATTCACCGTCTTCATTCACTTCATCATATTCACAGCCTTCATTCATTTCCTTCAACACATTCACCGTCTTCATTCACTTCCTTCATCATATTCACAGCCTTCATTCATTTCCTTCAACACAGTGACGTCTGTTTACGATTCGTGTCTTGCTGCCTCCACAAGATTTTATTCAATTTTGGAACAATTTTGGAACAATTTGGGAACAATTTCCTGCACTGAGCTAGTTAATTAAGACTGTATCTAACTCTTCCAGTTCGAAAAGTATCTCCCAAAGTGAATGAAATCGTATGAAGGTAGAAAAAATAAAATTAAAAATACGCCATTGGAGTGAGGTTGTTAGCCTACATTACAGTATGTTTATCTTTAACGTATTATTATTATTATTATTATTATTATTATTATTATTATCATCATCATCATCATCATCATCATCATCATCATCATCATCATCATCATCATTTTGCCCGCGTATCCAGAATGAGGTTATTATTTTTATTATTATTATTATTATCATTATTACTATTATTATTATTATTATTTTCATCATCATCATCATCATCGTCATTATTTTGTCTGCGTATCCGGAATGAAGCATTTGACGTGCTACTACAGTGCAGGTCAAAAGTTCGCTACATGGTTTGCTAACTATTCCACTGCACCTACTTCGCACTTAACATGCCAAGCCTCTCAGCCTGGTAATGTTAGATGGCCGAGAGAAGCGCACGAGAAGAGGTGAAATATCAGACGACCTTTTGTCCCTGACTGTACAAATGCCTTACTACCGCGCTGCAGAGGGTAGCCAATCAATAACTTAACCCCTTCAGTGTGATGATGCACTCCTCCAGCTCGAAAAGCCCCCTCCCAGCTGAATAAATCGTCTGGTGTAGACAGGATAGAATGTTAAATATGCCATCGAAGTGAAGCCGTTCGTAGGATCCGAGTGGTTAGTTCGCGGATAGCCTATAAATCTTAAGGGGGGGGGGAGATGACCAATTCCTTCTTCCAATCTTGCTACCTCCAGACGATTTTATTTAGCCTGAGAGATTTTTCAAACTGTAGGGGTTAGTTCCAACATTCATGAATCCTTTCAAATCTGGAGTTTTTCCTAAGTTGAATTGAAAAAGAAAAAAAAGAACAAAGCTTGGTAGCATGAGGATATAAATTAAGTACTCTTGCTGGAGGGGTTAGATCTCTTGCAGTTTTGAAGGTTAACGTAGATGTATTGAACCAGTCCATCTCGAAAAGTCTCTCCTACGCTGAACAAAATAGTCTGGCAGCAGCAACACTACAATAAAAATGACGTACTCGGGCTGGAAGGGTTAAGTCGGTAAACTAACAGTCCATATGACTCATTCATCATCATCAAATTTACTCAGAAAATCTCGGTACTCCCTAATCTCAGTACACGTCCCTTGTCATGCCTTAGGAGTACCTGTGCTTATTAACAGATTATTTTGTAGCCAGGTATGGGAGGAGGGCGGTAACAGTGATGTATGGGGTAGCACGTCCAGATCACAAGTGAAAAAACCGCGGTGTTCGGTTCTCGGACCGGCAAAATTTGCTTCCCGTTCATCTTTGTTCGGCCAGCAGTATAACTGGGGACCTAGATGTGGGTCGTATTTTAAGGGGAGACTGGGACTTTTACAAAAACTGTATGTCTTCCTCAGTGACTCCCGTAACAGTCGACAGGCATTTACGTAAGCCTTCTCCTGTAAGAAGTAACCAGAGTGGGATTCTGCTTTTTGCGGGAATGACTGGAGACAGGAAGATTCTGTAGGTCTTGTCTCCTCTTTCCTAGGAAAACATAACACAGTTACGACAGGGAATTATTCGTAAGTACGTACCCCCCTAAAAAAAAAGTATCGTCACCCTTTCAGTGTGAAACATTATGATACACGGACTATGATTTACGGGAAATGATAAGGATATATTGGTACTGCGGTTGTGACAGAGTTGCCAGTTGGCAATATCTAACCCCACACTCTTATACGGTATTGCATTATAATTGGCCCTGTGAATTTTGGTGAATTAAACAGAATGCCAGCACTACCGATTGAACCAGAGACAAAGCCTTTTTCACAAATTGTCCGACTCCAAGGTGCCGATACTTTTTTTTTTTATCGAGAGTACGTGAATCTAGCCACAGGGGGGAAAGGGGAAGGGGGGGGGTATGATAGGTGTGAGAAGTAGCATTGTGGTTGCTGGGCGTGAACAAGGGTACGTACTACATAACCACATAACCCCGCTGGTCACGCCGGTTCGTGGCACTCACGAACGCCGCGGCAGGCGGGATCCCTGATATTACAGTAGATATAACAAGGGTCCTTATCATCTGCCCCACTGATTAAACTCCAGAGATTATTAAACACCTTCAATTCGATTATCTCATTTATATTTTATTATTGCTACTTTCGGATGATTTTATGCAGTTTAGGAGAGTCTCATGTTAGTGCAGTGATTGATGAAGACTTTATCTGACTTTTCCAGTTTGAAGTCTCCTAACCTTTAAAATCATATGGAATTAGCAAGAAAAGAAATATACAGTACGTTATCGGATTGCAGGAGCAAACCCCTTCACTGCCGCCTGTGCTCTCTGGTATCATGTTCAGGCTACAACTGACGATTTTACTCATATGAGAGACAAATAGGTCAACTAACCGTTTGATGCTGTTCGTGCACCAGTGGATTTTACTTACGCTAATCCAAGACTAATTTCTTCAGCTGAGAGGAATACTAGGATTAGTAAACCTTGCCCAATAATTAAAAAGGACGTATAACAGAATAGCTTCTTCCAAATATACTAAATACAGGTTTGGCGCATAAATAAGCAGTTAAATTGACTCTTCTGCAAAGAAAAGTTCAAATTTCACCGGACCACGTAAACCCTCCCACGTCACAGCAAGTACTCCACATAATATATTATTTATGCTCCTTTTTAAATTACTGGGTATATTACATTAATGTTGCCATTTTATTTTTTTTTTTCCAGTTTCCTCGATTTACAGTACCAAATGAGTAGAAAATTTGAAATTTTCGAGTACAGTTCTCAACACACGAGTATAACGAGAATCACCTGTATTAGAAGCCCCTGTTCTCTCTCAGGCATCAATACACGGGTTTTATATTCAGAGGCGATAAATATCCTTGTGAAGACTAAAACAAAATCATATTCAGTCGGCAACAAGTAAACATGTGAGGATACAACCGAGCACAATGAGGGAGAACAGAGGAGGGGCGGATACTTGAAGTGGAGTGAGTCACAAGCGGGTGTCCTCTAACTCACTCCGGGACCTGTGTTTATAAGCTCTCCTAAGTTTGACTCGTGTATAAGAATGTTTGTAAATAAGTTTGTCCTCATTCGTATAGCTACCAAACATTTCAGAATAAAACATTAGAAAAAAAAAATCTGATCATGGTTAACTGTTCTGTCTCCATAGCCAGACGCTATAATCCCGTAAGAGATGGCCTTTTGACTTTGTAGTTTACGAAAAGAAAAAGAAAAAAAAGTAAATTGGGTAGGATCCTGTACGCATACACCTTCACTGGCACAGCTCCGAGCCACTCAGAACCAAACCAGAGAGGATGTTAAACTGGAAAATACGCCAAAACAAAACTATCCTTAATAATAATAAACAGCTGTATAGACCGCTTATCTTAAGAATGGGCTAAGATTTTACATAAATACGCCCCCAGCCCTCACCCCACTTCCAACTCGTCCAAACTCACATTCCTGCCAACAGTCCGGTCTCTGCTGTTCAGAATTTATTATCCTTACGTTAGTAGGGGACGGTTGCTCTCTACCATATATATATATATAAATAGATAGGTAGATAGATATACCAACAAAGCTGATAGACACCCGCAAGCAGAGGGCGTGAATCAATGTGAAGGATGGATAGTGGGAGGGAGAGGTTTATTCTGGTAGTTCATGAAGGGCCCCTCCCACTCCACATACCTCGCTACCTTTTCTGTAAAAAAAAAATTCCCTTTATTTATTCACTTATTTACATTTTTATTAGTTAACACTTTTTTTTTTCAGATTTCCCCCACTGTTAAAAATGCAAACACTCAACTTTACCACTTTTATTCTAACTTGTCTAAAATTGACCTCTCCATTTTGAATGCTCTGTTCTAACAATGGATTAGCACTATAGTATGATGCTAGTCACGAAGTGCAATAGAACGGTCGTAGAGCTGTAGCAGTCTCATTCTGTACCTGAGCTACGTGAAATTAGCTGCAGAAGTACGAAGGCTTGAGTCAAGGTAAGGTAAGGAGTTTTTTTTTTTTTTTTTTTTTTATGTTCGACTCTGACCATAAGCTTCACAGCCATCTCCCAAGGCCCAGTAGTCCTCCTACATATCATACACCTCTACATGTCACCACTTCGGCGCTATCACCCACTTTTCATACTGAATACATGCTAGGGCTGTCTCATACGGGGCATAGCAGGGATATTTTAACTACATATCGGCGGGACTTCTGGAAGATAAATAAAGTCTGATTTTATGAAAATCAAATCCTAAAACTGTTCTCTGCCCCAGCGGGGATTTGAACCTTGGTTCACCGCCTCCCTCTTATGATGTAATATGCTCTGGGACTGGGTGGTAACAAAAATAAAATCCTCCTCGCAGAAACTATATCAACAGTCAGTGACAACTGGCGTTGTCTTATTGAGGAAAAAAAAAAAAAGATATAAATCTCGTGTGTGTGTGTGTGTGTGTGTGTGTTTAATTTACTGGGTCAGTCAGGATCACGTGATGGTTGTGAATATCAGCATTTTACCCTCGCGGAAGAGAGCTGAGAGCTCATATAGTTCCATATAAGGGCAAAGCCTTGACCCTCACACACGCACACACTCATCCTCTTGCTCAAGGAGGACACTGACCACCCGCTTCGTCAGTGAAACTTTTCGCATTCCGAGCAAAGCGAGGACCCACATCTTAGCAGATACTAAGCGACAGCTTTACCACTGAGCCGGCGAGCGGTGTGTGTGTGTGTGTGTGTGTGTGTGTGTGTGTGTGTCTATTTCAATTGTTTTTTTTTTTAATCTTTACATGCTTGCTTGGCTCATACTCATTCCTAATAAGGCCACACAGACGCCACATCTTATTATTATGTTTTAAAAAGTTATCAAATTCCATTACTTATCCGTTTACGTGCCCAGCCACCACAGATCATACTACTTCCCGCCAGATGCTCCGCCATTCATCATCTCTAAAGTATCACTTATCAACTTCACCACTTAACTACTATAAAGATCTCCTCTCTCTCTCTCTCTCTCTCTCTCTCTCTCTCTCTCTCTCTCTCTCTCTCTCTGTAAGCAAAATTGAGTTATATATTAAATAAAAAGTGAGTAACGGGAAGAACAAAGCCGGTGGTGCAGAGGAAGGGGGAAACATACTTTATCCCGGTAGATAAAATAGACTGAAGAGAGGAAAAAGGCGAAAGTAAAACAATAAGGATTTGGAGGCAAAGAACGGAGAGAGAGAGAGAGAGAGAGAGAAACTTAGGCTGCCCGGGAGAACGAGGGACCTTAGTGATCGATGAGAAAGAAGGAAGTGGAGAAAGAGAGAGAGAGGGAAAGTGAGAGAGCGAGAGAGAGAGAGAGAGAGAGCGAGAGAGACGGAGAGAGAGAGACAGAGACAGACAGAGACAGACAGATAGACAAACAGACTGAGTGGAATGAAGACACGCACGCACACACACACACACACACACACACACACACACACACACACACACACATATTTACGCCCGCGCGCGCGCAGACACATATACACTTCCAAGCACACACGTAGAGAGAAAGAGAGAGCAAAACTACACACACTGACAGAGAGGAATGCGCGCGCACACACACACACACACACACACACACACACACACACACTGAGAGAGAGAGAGAGAGAGAGAGAGAGAGAGAAATTGGGAGAGCGAGGAGGAACAGTGGAAGATTAAAGCCGGAGAAGGAAATGAGAGAGAGACAGACAGACAGACAGACAGACAGACAGACAGACAGACAGATAGACAGACAGAGAGCAAACCTGCACTGACAGAGTGGAATGCACCCCCCCCACACACACACAGAAACCTAGAATAATGGCAGTCGAGTACATGAGGGTCATTAAGGCAGGAAGGTACTGTTTTTCTAAGCCCCAGTCTTGCCTTAGAATACGAACCATCTATGTGATATTCGAGTCCCTAGTTGTGCTGCTGGATGGACAGGGGCAAGGGGAATGCAGAATTTGTCCAAGAGTCTGACCGGTCCGAAGGAAAATAGAGATGGACCGAGGGAAGAACGGCAAGCGGCAGAAGGAAGGAGAGAAGAGAAGAATAAAAGAAGAAATGATGAAGACGGGAAAGAAGGAATGAAGAATGAGGAAAGAATGAAGAGAAGGTCAGAGGGAAGGAATGAAAGATGGGGCGGAGAGTGAGTGAAAGAAGGAGAGAAACGAGGGAGAAAGTGCATGAGGGAGAAAAGAAAGGGAGGAGAGAGTGATTGCAGAAGGGAAGGAAGGAGGGAGAGGATAAATAAGGGAGGGAGGAAAAGAGGGAGAAAGTGAATGAAGGAGGGAGGAGAGGAAGGAGAGAGTGAATGAAGGAGGGAGGAAAGGAAGAAGAGAGTGAATGAGACAGGCAAGGAAAAAGGTAGTGAATGAATGGAAGGAGAGGGTAAATGAAGAGGGAGGAAAGGAAGGAGAGAGTGAATGAAGGAGGGAGGAGTGAAGGGAGAGAAGAGCTAGAGTGAAGGAGGAGTAGGATGAAGAAGGAACGCAAGGAAAGAAGGAAAGGGAGATAATGAACGAGAAGATGAGGGATAGAGTGATGGGAGAAGACAATGAAGTAGGAAAGAAGGGAGGAAAGGAAGGATAGAAGTCAGAAGGGAAAAAATGAATGAAGCGGGGAGGAAAGAGAAAAAAGAATTAAAGACGAAAGGAGGGAGAAGGTAGGAATAAATGAAGGAGGTATAGAGTGAGAGGCCGGTGGTGTGGTGTGGTGTGTTGTAGTGTGGAGTGGTGTGGTGTGGTGTGGTGGAGTGAGTGTGGTGTTGCATCATAACATTACCGGACACACCCAGTATTGCAGCCTAATTTTATCCTCACACGCCACAGTCTGCCACACTCCGCCATGCTACTCACTACCACACTACCACAGTCTGCCATGCTACTCACTACCACACTCTACCACACTACCACAGTCTGCCATGCTACTCACTACCACACTCTACCACACTACCACACTCTGCCATGCTCCTCACTACTACAATATCAGATAATGCTTCACTCCGCCACGCTACCACACTGTTTCACTCTACCACACTATCACACTTTTACTCTACCACACTACTACTACACCGTTTCACTCTACCACACTGTTTCAATCTACCACACAACCACACTCTACTACACTGTTTCACTCTAACATACACCACACGCTACACTCTGTTTCACTCTGATATACCACAGTACTGATTCACTCAACCACATTCTTTCACTCTACCACACTGTGTCACTCTGTCACACTGCCATACTGTTTTACTTTACCTAACTACTACACTCTACCACACTATTTCACTCTACTACACTACTAGAGTTCCACTCTATTAAACTACCACACTCTACCACATTACCACACTCCAGCCCTGCCATACTACTCACTACCACACTTAACCAAACTACGTCACTCTGCCACATTACAAGTCTACCACACTGCCACACTTTACCAG